>NC_134317.1:31182736-31490831 GCF_964195595.1 Calonectris borealis
ACACTCCTAGCGGTGGCAATAAATCAGTCCATTCTATGTTTTAGGTTCTTATTAACCTACCACGCCTGAGTTTAGGCTGATTCAGCAGATTTAATTTTTTTTTTTTTTGGGCTACAGAAACAAAGTAGAGGAAATGAGCTTTTCAGTGGTTTCCCTTTAGCTTCTCAACAGGGAGATGCAAGTTCCATGAAGCATGCACAGGACATGGCAAGGAAGCCAGAGTAAGAGAGGGCTGTGACACAAAGGCCTGATGTGAGCACACCTATGTTTTAGGATAAAAACCACTTTCACTGAACATCTAGAGTGAAATTCAAGCCACCGTGCCTGGGAAAGGTCTGAATGGTTGGGATTTGTACAGATCAGCCCTGAGAGAAACTGCATGGGGCCTTTGTTTTGGCTCTCAGATAGTAAATGAATTCCATTGCCAAAAGCCCAGAGAATTTTCAAGCCTCTATCCAAGATTTACTGCCAAAGAGATAAGAAAGATGATGTCGTTAATATAACCCCCCAAGTAGGGTTCAGGACTGAAGTTCCTTTTTCATTCAGTCTTGTCATCTTTAATTTGTTTTAGTTAAATCAGTCATTTGATTTAGTTAAATCAACCTGCTTGTTGGCTGCCACTCCTGCAATTACAGTAAAGAGTGAAGGTTTAGTAATCTTTCCACCAAATGCTCCACCAACACGTTTCACATGGCACATAATTTTATTGGACTGGAGGTTTAAAGCTGAAGCCACTAAATCCTGCAAAAGTGAACATCAAGGATTTTACTGAGAATTGTTACCTACATAAGTACATTAAAAAATACCTATTTTCCATGGGTAACCATATATTAAAAGCTAACAGGTTTAAGAATCCTGGGCAGAAAACTAGAGTTGCTATAGAAACAACAACAAAAAGATTTCAAACAAGTAAAAATGCTAATAAAAGCACAATCTAGTCTGTAAAAAATAGTGGAAATGTAAAAATAGCTCCATAAACTAGTCTGATTACCTGATGCCAGGTATCATAATCTCTATATAGAACTGCAAGGTTCACGTGTGGCTGGAGATAAAGCATCCACTAAAATATCAAGCCGAATGGAACAGAGTGATTGTTTACAGCACACTAGACAGTGTAGCTAAAATACCGACAAGCCATTGCATTCTGAAAATATCTCCTCTGACAGTGCTTCCAGAGATGCAAGTAGAGGTTTAACTTGCCGGTCTGACAGGCAAAGCTTAAAAAATGCAAGCCAGTGCTGAACTGCAAAAGCTAATCCTAAACATGTGGAAATTAACATATATTCTTTGAAACTGTTGTTTTCTACAGGCCTACAATCCAGTTCGGACGTTAGCTAGGACTGGTAACCTTTTTTTCACATAATTTCCTATGATTCGTATGCTGTTATTACTTACATATTCATTTATCATTATTTACACATGATTATGACCCCATCATTATCAATGTAACTACTCATACGAGCGACTTGTCTGAATACTCTTTCTAAAGCTGAAGACACACATTGCTGCAAAAAAGTGATTGTCCAGGATTGTACTGAGGATTCTCACTGATTTTAGGAGGATTTGGCTAATATATCTAAAACAGAATTAGTCTTTTCTCAACAAGAAGATTACAGCCATATTATCTATCCAAGATACCCTTTGTTCGTCCCATAGTAATACTGCTCATTTGTGTCTGCGCTGCATTGGATAAGACAAATAGCACAAGACCTACTGTTACATTCAGCTTCATCGTTAGTAGTCAGGCTTCTTATTTTCATAAAAGGATTCAAATCAAGTAATCTGAATTGGGAACACCATTAGGGAGTTTCAAGAGGAGCACAGAAGACTGAAAGTAACTCCTGCCCCATGTAGCTCAGCTTTAAGGTTATTTAGGAACGTAAGAAACAGGTATCATTAATACTTTGTTTTACCTGTACATCTGTTGCATGCTGAGTTGACACATACCCGTCCATTTCTTTATCCTCCACTCTTGGAATAACAAGCACACTATTTGTTTCCAGGTAAAGATGTTCCTGTCCTCCCATGTGCAATTCACCTGTTACATATATAATTATAGCAAAATCTAAGCTGGGTTTCAAATGAACTGCAAGGAAATTTATATTTGCCTATATATGTATGTATATATGGCAGGGAAAGAGAGTTTTGTCACAGAAGAAAAACAGTTTCATTTATTTTTTATTTCTTGGTATCTCAGGTTTACACCTTCTGGGACCTGTGTTTATTGAGAAGAATTATTCAACCACTTAATCCTTGTATAGCTTTTTTTTTTTTCCCCAGGATAAGATTAGTATCAATTTAATATCTCATGCTTTTTCTTCTTTAGGAGGTTACATCTCTTCTGCTATAACAGGATTATAATGTCTTCTTCTGAATCATTCTGTGAGGGAAAATACAGCTTTCCTCTTCCTTTCTTGTCCTTTTGCCATTCATATGCCCTTCTCCTATTACACTTTTCCTACACGTTTCTACCCAACACTTTACTTTTGTACTGTTTCCCTTATAGAGAAGGAAATCTGTCAGCACAGCACAGCATAAAAGCTAAGTCTGTAAATTCTCTATGTAACCTTAACTTGGGTCTGACAATATTTCCCTAGCAGTTATTCCTGAAATTCATATTCATGCAGAAGTAGGAATCCGAACTGAAGCCACTAGAGGGTGACATGACATTTGATGGGGAACAGTTGGAAAAAGACCAAAGAAGAGCAGAAAAAAATCATCAGAAGTCATGAACCTACATGGAGAGACAGAATTGAGGGGGCTCAGCCCAAAAAAGTGAAGGAAGACATGAATCTTGAAATCCATGGAAGGCTGCTGCAAAGAGGAAGAGAATAGTCTGTGCTACGTGCTCACAGTAGAGAGAACAAGAAGCACAGCAGTACTTAAATTGCAGCAAATTGTTGACAATGAGGATAATCCTTCTAATGACAGGAATGATGAAGCTCTGGAAAAAATTGCCTGGGGAGACTGCAGAGTCTTCATGCTCGGAGGTCTCCAAGAACAACTTAGATAAATCTAATCATTCTTTCAAACATGATACAGATAGAATTGAATGTTGGAAAAAGGAAAAGAGGCTGATGGTCTGCTACGTTCCCTCTTGTGATCAAGCAGGTGTCAATTCATGTGTAGTTAGTATTCAATGAAGAGAACAACTCAGCTTCAGAAATTTGGGGAGTGGTAACAGTAGAAGGTAGGTGTGATAATGTATGTCATGAGAGGACAATCAGAAAAGCACACATGAGTTGTCTAAGCATTTATAAGGTGTTCACTAACAAATTTCAGAGCTGCATTCAAGTGTTAGAAACACAGAATAAGGGAAAGTATTAAAATTGGCCAAGCCAATGCTAAGAGAAGCATATCTTGATATCATATACCTTAATTTTAAGAAGTCTTTTTACACTGTCCTACAGACTACTCTCACAAGCAAGTTGACAATCCAGATAAACTAAGGAATACAGCTGGTTGAAAACTGCACTCAGAAAGCAGTTTACAGGATTGGCTGTCAAGCTGCAAAGGGGAACCATAGAAGAGTATCTTCTGAATCTAATGTTACCCCTTTAATAACTAATATTGCTTTAATAACTAATGAGTAAACTACAAATAATATCAAACTGGAAAGTGCTTGTAGCCCTTTAAAGGACACGTTCAGATTTGAAAGTGATTTTTCTATATTGGAGAAATGGCCTGAAATCAATGGCATGAAGTTCATGCCAGTATGAGTAAGTGCCAGTACTTCAGATGGCGCTATTGAAAAAGATCTAAGCAGGGAATACAGAGGAGCATAACTTGACTGTATATCCACAGTTGATAACACCACAACAATCCTAATCTCATTCTGTGATACTAATGTTATATAGAATTCCTGGGAAACTCCACTTGGCATTGGTGAAACCTAATCTGAAATATTACCATAGTGAAGCTGGATGTAGTGAAATTAGAGGTAACGGAGAAGTGAGCAGTGGCAATGATAAAGGTTAGCAGACATGACTTACGGGGAAAAGATGAGAGGACTCTGTTTAGAGGGTAAACCTTTAAAGTTTGCAGAAAGGGAGATTTAGATTAGGTATTAGAAAAAAAAGCATTCTACTTATAAGGACTGTTAAACTCTAGAACTAACTACAATAGGAGCTTGTGGAATATTCTTCATTGACACTTCTTAAACACGGGTCTGATACTCATGCACAGAATATACTCTGGGACTACTGGATCATGTTTACTATTTGAAGACAGTGAATTTGGTGACTGTAGGAGTGGTATTCCAAATCAGTTTACTCTGATCCTCTTGTTTCTGGAATTAGACAAGAAAGGTGGTGGTGATTAATTGGAATGTATTAGAAACTGTGAAACCTAAGCATGACATAAATGGTATAGAATAAGGGGTGGATACTGTCCTGGTTTCGGCTGGGATAGAGTTAAATTTCTTCCAAGTGCTGTGTTTTGGATTGGTATGAGAAGAATGTTGATAACACACTGATGTTTTCAGTTGTTGCTAAGTACCCTGCTAGTAAAGGACATTCAGCTTAAAAAAAACAATCAAACAAACAAACAAACAACAAGTATTGGGAGGGAGCACAGCCAGGACACCTAGCCCAGCTGGCCAACGGGGTATTCCGTACCATGTGATGTCATGCTCAGTATATGAATGGTAGGCGTGTTCCAGGAAGTAGCGATTGCTACTTGGTTATCAGTCAGTGCGGGTGGTGAGCAATTGCATTGTGTATCACTCATTTTGTATATTCTATCATTATCATTATTATTTTCCCTTTTCTGTTCTATTAAACTGTCTTTATCTCAGCCCACAAGTTTTTCTCACTCTTACCCTTCCGATTCTCTCCGCGTCCCACTGGGGGGGGCGGGGGAGAGTGAGCAAGCGGCTGCGTGGTGTTTGGCTGCCTGCCAGGTTAAACCACGACATAGCCTTAAGCCAAGCAGTCAACTTAAAATGGGACAAGTTAAGTTAGCTAACACCCATAAACAAAGTCTTCTTTAGCTGTAATGTTTGTTCTAGGATTAGGGGACTTCATTTTAGTTAGCTGAGTTCTCAGACAAGGAAATGGTAGAGTTTAGTGAACATGAGCTAGCAGGTGTTAGCTAAGCTTCATTTAAATGTGCCAATTTCATCTCCATTCCCAGTGAAGGGGAAAAAATTAACAACAGAGTACGTTTTTTTTGAGAAGAGAATAGAAATTTAAATTCAGCCACCAGTGGAAATAGATTCTGAACTAGCATAATTTCCCTCTCTTGCCTGATGAACTGCATGTATGAACTACCTTCTATGATTTCACAAGCAGACGAATCCTTTCTCAATATCTTCTTTTTCTATTTTCCTTTCCTCAGTAATGGATGAATTATGTTCTATTGCATCCTGCAGCAAAAAAAAAAAAACAAACAACATGTTAATTGTAATTCAGAAAGTCAGATGATTTTTATATAGTACAATCTTTCATCATCCATATGATGCTTTTTCAGATGGACAGATGGTTGTAGCTAAGTATTAGAATGAACAGGATAGTCGTTCTCCTTCCACCGTCAAAGAGAGTTTCTACTAAATGTCTGTTAATGGCATTCAGAGCTGTTGAAAATATTTCAGAATCAGATTGCTTGCTACTGAAAACCTGCCAGACTTGAAAATTTTCAGAACATGGATGCAGGATGTGTGATTCCAGAATTTCTGCAAACATAAGCTCTCAAATTTAATTCTATACTGACCTACTCCTGCTGGGAGTTTGGCTCCTGGAGGCATGGAATTGCTCACTTAAAACTTTCTGAATATTCTTTAGCAATTTTGTCCTAGATCTACAAAGACCAGTCTCCAACTACTGGATGAATAGGTACCTAATAAGATTTTTTTTGTGTTTCTAAAAATAAAACTTTGGAGGCCATTTATAAACTTTTAACACTTCATCTTCAGAACCAATAAAGTCATATCTCATGCCAAAAAAAAAAAAAAAAGAAAAATCCAAAGCCTGGGAGACCTTTGCACAAGGAGGTAAATAGGGAGTGAGGTGACTTAAGAGCTCTATCAGACAAGGAAGAGGAGACAGATTGTTACCTTGATGGTCAGAATTGGCTCCAGATCTTCGTACACTATCTTCACCTTTTCAGACCCACACTTTTCCTGAGTCAGTGACTGCAACCACAGCACAGATTATCTGACCAACACAAATCACCTGCAACACATGAATGTATTACCCAAGGAAAAAACACAGGAATGGTTAAGTTCCTGTTCAGAGATTGCTTTGTGGAAATAGATTCTGCTCAAATGCCACTTTTATATTCTGTTTCTCTAAGAATACTATCCCAGTGCAGACTTATCTTCATTAGATGAGAAGTCTATTAGCATCTTTCATCTGCTGCAACATTTCCGGCATTAGAAATGCTGCTGACATCAGTAGTCATGAACATTTCCCCTGTGTCCAACCTGAGGTGGCCAGATACTGTGCCAAGTGAAATCCCATCTGGCACAGACTGCTTTCCTTGTCTGTACTTAGAAAGGAAGGAAACTCAGACAAGAAGGAATAGAGAGGTAAGAGCAACACATTAGGAATTATTCCTGCCCCGTTGCAAATACCACACGACAGAGTCACTTGTGACAGATACAGCCTGAGGCCTGGGACATTCTGTACGGTCACGCTGGCTGGAGGGATCCTATAAGTTTCTTAGCTCTGTTGATGCTCAACAAAATGAATCAGTGTTGTCTCCCATTGCCATATTCTAGTGTATAATCTGGCAATTAATTTCATATTGGTTCCAACTGGGCGATTCTTATTTTATTTGTCTCATGTTTGAAAATCTCAAATGCCATGGCTATTTCATCCTTTCTCAGAATCCATGACAATCACTCATTTATCAGCCCTTAAGGAATCGTGGCAGATTCATTTAAATCCCAAGTTATTTAAGGGAGCTTTTCCTTTCTCTCTCACTGGGGAATGGTAATTCTGTTCAGCCCAGCCTGCCTGGCACTGCATTAATAGCTCTTGCACTTATTTTCATTTCATTGCAGTAAGATGATACTTGCAACCTCACTTTCCTTCTTTGTAAATAACTGAAACAAAAGGTCCAAACACTCCTCCAGAAGCAAGAAAGACCTTATCTCCTCATATGCTTGCTCATCCTTGCCATTTTCCCCTGGAACATCTCTTGCTGTCACTACATCAACCACTCCTGGCACCTGAAGGGCTTCTGATGCGTCAATTGATCTGGAAAGTAGAGCATGCACATAAATAAGTACAGTACATGGTACAAATATTTCTAGTACAAGTAATTCAGTGAACTTCAGGACAGAAACATAATCCACTTGGTATTCTCACCACAGATCTCTACATAGAGAAGAAAGTGGAAAAGTGTTGATGAGCATATTGAGGAAAAAAAAAGGGAAGGCATGAGCATCTGTGTGTGCATGGCATAGAACAGCTCTTTAAATTCTAGTTCCAGTACATGCAAAATCTAAGAATGTATTTTCTTTCTACATTTTTTGTACTAAAAGTGGTGAATGCATTAGTATGGACTCTTCTGTCCATATATGACACTATTTAAAGCACACAGTAAAGAAATTCTTACCTCATTTGTAATGCATACCTCATAACATGGCCAAATCAGACAATAAGAGTAGAAAATACTTGTCTACATGCATATAGTTTTTTCTTACTCACACAGTCTTTGCATGGGCTTTAATACTGGTGACCACAGCCAGTGAAAGTTCTCCATCCACTGGACGAATGTCATCAATGTAAACTGCTTCACCAGTGACATGCATACCAGTGACATACCAGGCTGGTGCATGATGGGATGGCCCACAGGATCTTGTGGAGACTGTCCTGGGTCAACATCCTGCAGAATAGGAACATGTTATCCTCAAGCCAGAACAGTAATTATAGAAAGCTTTACTTAAAAACACTTTCTGAGATATTTTGTGATCATAAAATCCATGTGGAAACTATCTAGATTTTACGACGATATTTGTGGAACACATTATAAGTGGCTAATTCCATTTTTAGAATTTGTGCTATATTGGCACCAAGGTGCCCTGACAGAGGTCTGAGAAATATACTACATTAGATACCATTCACATCTCTAGTAAGTGGCAGTCTTCTCCAGAGAAATTGCACTAAACAAATAGGAAAAAATAAAAATCAAGAAAGAGAGAGGTAAAAGGGACAACATGACACAGTGGAACCATAGCAGACAAATGAGAGCTAAAGTCTTCTGGATCTTATAGCTAGCCTGTCTGCTGGGTCCATACTGCTTCTGATAGTGTCCTTGTGCAAGCCACACTTTTACAGATTCAACATCACCACTGCTTCAAACAATCATATTTCACATTGTTTACTTCAGAGAAAACATATCTGAAATCAGGAATATATTCAGGGGTCACTCTTAATTCCTTCTTGCCCATCTTCCTAAAGAGATAGGTAAATTAATATTCTGGTCAGTGTTGACTAGACTAAAAAATGGTTTCATTCAGGTTTTTGCTAATTAAATTCCCATCAACAATCCTCTCTATTACTTCAAAGGCAGCCTGGAATTGAAAGCATTTCAAACATACTTAATGAAAATACAGCTTTGGTGCTCTCTGTTGTTGAATTGCTGATAATTCACATTAACTTGAAACAGACTGTTATCAGGGACAGTGAAAATCTTCCAATATTTATGTTTTGGTTGGGCTTTTTCCAAGTAAAGAGTTCTCTGTAAAACATATCTTCTCAGTCTCTTAAAGAAGAACAAAACAAATTCTTGGCTGACGCTGAAATTTTTCATGGACAAGTGATAAGAAGCAGCAAAAGTTTGATCTTAAAAGTTTTTCAATTTTGCAACAAAACAAAAATATGCATGAAAATTCTTGATGAAATTTGAATATTTTTTAAATTGAAATCTTCTACTGAACAAACTTTTTCACATGCCAACGACCTCTCCCTTTTACACTGTAGCTTTGCGAATAAATCTTTAAGGCTTGAACAATCACAGGCATGCTGCAGTATGTTATTCCATTTATAATGGAATGCCCACTGGACAGTTTAACTAAATTCTGCTGAGTTCTTGCATAGCTGAAAGCTGTGCCTCTGTTTCAGCTGTGTCAGGACAACCTGATGCTGCACAACACCTTGAGGGCAAGGAGTGTATCTGCACTCTTGAGAGATCAGGAAATTTATAAAACAATAAAAGATTTCCCACAGGGTCAACTGTTTCAGCAGCTTTACATTACAATTAGTGGAGGCTTAGTAATTAAAAGTTAGAAGGGCAAAACTTTTCCCCTCACATATTTTGAAGTAAAGCCTAGCACCTTTACCCTTTCGTCTCACATCCCCAAATCTTTAAAAAAGCAGAGTTTTCCTGCAGCCTGTATGCTGGTGTAGGTATGTAATTCTTGTCCAGTCCTTACCATCTGACGTAAATCATGTAACACTTCCAGGTAAAATCTGAAAAGGAAGCTGACAAGCAGAGTTCTTCTATATTCTACTTTTCCACCCAGAGCTGATAGAGGGAGAAAAATTTCCTCCAGCACCAGCCTGCAAGCTTTGTTCAGCATCAGGTCATTCCATTGCCTGGTAGAAAAATAGACTAACATGAACACACACTTCTTTATAAATAACAGGCAGCTAAAGCTATTGTGAAGTGTGGGAAGTAATAAGTGAATCAGCATAAGTTATATCAAGAAATAACCTGTTGTTGGGGAGGACAGGCCAAATGCAGATTGTGAGAGGCTGATGATGGGATCTCCACTGGCAGAATCAACCAGACCCCATGCATCACACCATGACTCCTGCATTTGGCTTAAATACATTAAGATATCCAGTACCTTCCTATGAGCTTCTCACAGGACTTTCTTGCATTCAGTGCGGTTGAGCCAATGTCTCCATATAAAACACTCGGATCTACAATGGTGTCTGTGCCTGGACTGAAGAGGACTCGCATTCCAGAATTCACTGTGGACAAAGCATTTTTCTGACTTTCAGCCTGTCTGAAGGCTGAAATAAAGTCATCCTAATGAGAAAAAAAGCAAGGAAAAATTCCATCAGTGGCAGAAATTGATTGAAAGAAAACAAATCTATTATTCCTTTTATTTTAGGTGTTACCATTGTCCAAAGAAAGCAATATTTTTAAAGAACATTTGCTAGATTTACTGTTTCAGTTAAACTTTTTATTTTTCTTGAAGTACTAAGCTAATCATAGACAGACATACTAAGAGCGGATATTATTTGAGGTTATTTACATGTAAGAAAACATGCCAAATTTTAAATTTTATCAGCGGTTTAATGACTTCAGAGTGCTGGACAAGCAAGCCCGTTATAAGCCACTTCATGTATGGCTGGTATGTTTTTTAAATTGAATTCCAGCTTAGAAAATAGTGGTTTCTTCTCCAGGACACAGAGGCCCCACTGTGCTAAGGAACCTGATTTTGTGAAGATTTTACACTCAGAGATTCTACATTTTATGCTACAGTAATGGCATTTACAGATGGAGGTGCTAGAAACAGCTGGGCTTTCTATTGTCAGAAAGATTTTGTTCTTTCAAATCCACATATAGCAAAAGAAAACATGGTAGCAATTTTGGTCATGATCAGGCACAGATAAGTCCTTTGAAGGAAGTGTATAAAGTGCCCTTTCTGTAGCCCCAGAAAGAAACTTCAGATTCAGACAGACGCAGAACTTTTAAAGTAGGGGTTAGCAGGTTAGATCTGTCACTATGAATATGTGATACTCTCATGACAAATGTAAAGCTCAGGATTTTATGTTGAACAGTGAGTCTTGTCAGAGATGGAAAATTCTCTCAACAGGATTTACGTTGCTTCACATCAAGCTTTCCAAAACCAAAAGCCAGCAGCTGACAGGAACAAGAGGGAGAACTAACAGCCAGGTTACCATCTACACTTTCTGTTGACAAGTCTTGCAAAAGAAGTGTGCATGTGCCTTTTTGTTATGTCAGCAGAGTTAATCAAAAAGGCGATTCAGCATGAAAGTGAGTAGCAGAAGCAGCCTCCCCCCAAAATGGTGTTAATTTCTTGTGGTGAGGCTGCTTAATCTCACATGTTATTCATGTGACAGCTGACAGATAATTTTCTTGCCTTCGAAGTGACCTTTTGAGTTTGCCAGCAGTGCTATTGTCTTTTGTTCATTTTGTTGTCTCCACCTCTGTTGTTCTTAGGTGCAACTGTCTCTCTCTGAAAGGCAAGACTCTGAAATACCCTCTGTGATAGCTTTAGTTCTGTGGCACAACTTGTCATGGGACAAAGCAGGTTGGGATTTCTTTTTTCGTTTACTTTGTGGAGAGAACTAACCCATTCCTCCTTAATTTTCTCTTCCAGGCTGTTTGTCTCTCAAATCACCACTAAGGCTCAAAGTTTCTGGGCAGCAGAAGCACTGTTGCTGCTGCTAACACAGGTTATGCTTTTGCAGGCTTTGAGCTCATGGGAATCTTGTTTTTCATGGGAAACCTGCCATGGCTGGCCAGCCTCCCATGGACAGAAGCACTCCTCCAGCATGAGCCACATATGTTTAGAATGCTGTATTGCAGTGGGCAGCTACTCTGGGGTCTGACCCTCTGATGTCAAGGTTGGCAGAGATTCCTGTTGGTCACTCCCTCATTGACTTCAGTCACAACATACTAGCTTGTAGTTGGGTCTTCCTCTACTTGCCCCATACTTTTCCTCACATCCACTAGAAGGATATTTAAGAACACAGTAACAATGACATAATTTCCTCTGCCCCTAACCCCCTAAAGCCTCATGCTGCCACCTTTGGTCACAGTAGTTAGGACCTTATTTTGTGAGTAGTTGTAAGGACAGCTCAGGACTGTTCAGTGTAAATCACTAGTTAGTTAGTGAGAAGAGGCCAGAAATGAGCTTTATTGCTGAAGACTGTGTGACAATATGGCATTTTTCCTGGAATATTCAGGCAGCCCAAATTTCTGTGTCTGGAAGGGGCACAAGGGCACATTTAAGAGTGGGGGAAAAAACAGTAAGAGGCCCAAAGAAGTAGAAGATGATGGCCAGCTGGAAGAAATGGGAAAGGTGATGGAGGAATGCCAGAGCTTTCTTAGCTACTTCCAAAGCAGTAGTAACCTGCATGTTTCAATGCCTTCTGAAGATAATGGAAATATTCCTAATAACTACACTGGAACCTGAATGAAACCTCTGAAATATCGGGGTCTTACCTTCATAGGGTATGGGATGAGAACAGAAACAATGACCTCCTTGGGCTTTACGTCTACATGCTCACAGCCAGCAAGAAACCAATCATTTAACAGAATCTGCTGTTTACCATCTGTTGGAGAAAACTGTAGCCTGTTGAATGTGGAGCAAGAAGGAAACATTTCTGCATTGCAGATACAAATTTCATGGAATCTGTGCAAAAGAATATATTAAGGCCAATATGGCCTTAGTGCAGTCAGCTCCATTCAGGACCTAGCCTTAGACTGCTAAATCCTTTGAGTGGAAAGGCCAATCTTTATGATACATTTTAAGTGCAATATATTTCCTTATATGAATGCTATAGTCCCCCATCACACATAAAATAATGAGTATTTTATACTTTCTAGAAAATACATGTGTTACAAATGCTAATAATATTCTGAAAAACAGTGATTTTGGTTTAAATATGGCTGTTTTGTTTCTGCTCAAAAGCTCTTAGACCATTAAATCATTAAAGCATAGTAAGCTTTTAAGAAATTGTCAAGCACTGCGATGAGATGGAGAATCAGCCCTCTACATCTTTAGTTCAAAGACAGTAGAAATTGTTGCCAAGATTTTCCAAAGTACCCACAGATTCTATGTGCCACAGGTGGTACTTGCTTGGGTTTTATTACTGGAAGTGTTATTTAAACATGATGCACATGTATACACACACACACATGCTCAAAAGTACCAGTGACTTCAAGAGAAGTTTCTAGGTGCATGGCCCTAGAGAATGAACAGAAGTTTTTCTTAAAATGAAAGAGATATAAGCAATAAAAGCAAACAGTGGTGGAGTTACAAGATAAAGTTATCCTGTCTGATAAATGGAGCAATACAGCCAAAGGCAGTGTAGAAAGCAGACCTTTCTACCTGTCAGGCCTGCCCACCTCATTTTCATGAGATTGCTAGGTGTTGTTTCATTTTGCCTTATGAAAAGTAAAGACAGTGTTTTCTACTGGCAGACACTTTTTGCCAGTTAAAATGACAGGCAAATACAGGATAATGTTGTCCTCCATTCAGCAACATGTACCATTCTAATTCACCTAGCAGATGCACAATAGTGTTTAATTTGAAAACTATTACCTATAGCCACATTATCTGTTGCAGTGTTCTGCCCATCCAGCAAAGATATTTGGCAGGGAGTCCAAAGCTTACCTTCTGATGCCAAGTTGAGGACAGATTTGTCAACTGATAAGATTGGATTCAAGTCCCAGGTCGATCCCCTGCTTACAAACACATTAAAGTGTTAAAGTGTTAAAGTCCTAAAGACTTTAACAAACAACGAGGTTATTTTTAGGCTTGCCCTTCTTACATGTAACAGGGATCTGTATCATAACCTCATTTTATTCACTTAAAAGGCCTGTTGGAAGAACTTGTATTTGTTTTGTTCAATCTTAACTGAAGTTCTACATTTGTACTTTTTAATGTGAGTTAATTTATTGTTCCCTTCAGAAGTCCTGTCTCACATAATCTCTGTTGAGAGAGACCGGGTTTACTTCTCTGTCCCCCCCCCCCTCCTAAGAGATGGCCATTCCCTTAATTAAAGGAAGAGATACAAGGTATTGAGGTAATGGAATTTTAAAGGAAAATCAGGGACAAGATCAGAGATGTCTAATACATGGTGGGTAAACAGCCATGTGTTGATAGTCAGGCTACAGTATGACTGGGTGCAGGGTGTGCAGTACCTTACCAGAGAACCCCACTTTTCTTCTTTGCTCAGCCTCTTTCAGTTCTCTGCTCAGCCAGTGAGCAGGGATACTAGGAGTTTCTCTGGTTACAGTTCTCTGGATATTTGCCCCTGCTAACTAGTGTAGGACTCCCAGTTATTTCATACAACTTTTGTAATGGTATTAACTATTTAGCGTTTCAAGGCGTGATCCCAGCCTCACCCAGCTTTTCTCCATATATTTGTAAGTGACATTCACACAGATATGTCTGTAGTGTTGGCTTATTTACTGTCACTGCTGAATGCATACCGTCATGCTCCTGATCTGTTCTCCAGGTAGAGTCCTCGGGTGCTGCAAGAGAGCTTGGTAGATCTTTCTTTTCCCTTCTGGAAGTTTTGAGTCTGCCTCCATCAGGATGTTTCTGAGCTGGGCCAAGCAGCAGGCAGCTCCTATTACTAGCCCCGAGATCAAATGAGTTTAAACAGTGAAATCATAATGCCAAAATATAAATGCAATATATAGCTGATAAGGCCTCTAAGATTTGCTTTTGTACACAGGTCTTGTCTGCAGGAAGACAAAGAGAAATGGTATTAAGATGCATTTTATATTACATGCAATAAAAAGTGCAGATACTATTTGCTTATTCAGCGATAGTTCCTAGTATACACACAGACCTGACAAATATATATTGCGTATTTGCACACACCAATGCATATCCTTTTTTTGTGCTGCGTATCCCCAAAGACATAAACAACAATTGACTCATTAGGATGAAGGATGAACAAATTATTGGAATCTTCCAAGACCAAGCCACAAACACTCGATCACACTTCCAGTAGTATCAGAGAACCCACTACCATAGGCTTCAGTGAACACTGAAGTAAGCCTGCAGAGAAGTCTTCAAGTGTTATGTAGCATTTTTTCTGAACAAAGGGGCCATATTCTAAAGTAATCTTTTATTGATGGATCTGCTTAAATGCAGAGTTGCACTAATATTAGCATAATCATTGGAAAATATTTATAATTCAGTAGCTGCTGTAAATCATGGAGCTAAGAGAACATAAGGAGAGGAGGCAGCAACTGTAACAAAATTTATTTCTCTTATTTTTAATAGCTTGATTTCCCATAGGGAAGATGCTGCATTTCATTCTTTTGCTACAGGTGTGATGCCTCCACTCATGGAGGTGATGTGCCTAACAGACTGGATTCTTGACTGATGGACATTAGCACAGCCCTTTTGAGTCAGTGCATCTGTGATAATTTCTATTATTAGCTGAGAATCCAGCACAGCCACTTCAAAGAAAATCTTGTGATATTTTGGATTGGAAATTTATGTCTGAATATTTTGTGTTGAAAATCTAACCCTAGCCTAATCAATGTTCTGCAGGCTTTGTAGATCAATGGTTGTGATAGAAAGGCTCATGACCAGTGAAAACAAAAAAAAATAAGGCTGACCTAGGGCCTTCCCCTGTTTGCTGTTGCAGAAATTTGAGATTTGAACAAATGTATTTTCGCAGAACAATTTCATAAATTGTCTGTCACCATCCATCATCTCCAGACCATAGGTGAGCTGACTTACTGGTTAAAAGGCTTGGTGAAATGACTGCTACAGAGAAAAAAAACCCAAAACATTCTGCACCAATGAGAGTCAATGGTTCTTATTGCTTCTGGTTTCAAAATACAAAACCCAAGTTAATTCAGTCACCACTGTTTTTACCATCAGTAGAGGTAACTTGGAGACTTACCATCATTTGTGCTACTCACAACATGCATTTCTGGAATGCTAGCAGGATGGAGAATGATTGGATGATAGACACCATGGCGATTTTTTTTGAGTCCTGAAAGGCAAAGTACAATAGTATGATCGGAGATCTATTTAAAGAATTAACCATATTCCTTGACACAGAGACTGAAAAGTTCAAAACCATTGTAACTAAGTAGTTTCAAAGTCGTTGTGCAGTATCTTGAATATCACATTTTACTGCTTTTACCAGGTCCACTTCATCTGCTTCTTTCTGCAGTCCAAAGGCTGATCTGAACTCCAAAGTCCAACATTCTCTTTCCTGACTCTTGCTCCTTGTTCCTCTGGACTGGTTTCTAGTCCTTTCCTGTATCACATTCAGATTTCACCTCTCACCTCAGAGCTATACACAATTCCACACCTGCTTCATCATGTTTCTAGCTACTCACTCCACCTTTCTATATGAGCAACATAATTCCCTTGTTCTCTTCTTGTGCAATGTCTTTTAAAAAAAAAATCCCCCAACTTGTTTATACATGTAGTAACTAGATTATCTCATGACATCTCTCTATTGTAAACCTCAGGCTTTCTATGGTAGTCCTCTTTGCTGTGCAGTAACTGTTTTAGAGCCTGATCTGATGACAACAAAGAGCGCTTTCCCTTGATGTGAAGGGACTTGAAGTTTTTAGACTTAAGATTTGGCACTTTGCCAAGTACTGCATCATGGGGGTATATTACTAAACAAATGCCATGCCCTTTGCTGGGTAATGCATAGATAACTACAAGACCCAGAGGGTTCTCTCTTGATCTGTGCCTTTACTGTCCCAACAGTGAAGGAAATATTCTTACCAAATTCCTCCTGACTGATTACTCCCTCAAAAAAAAGTTAACTGACAATTTATAAAAGTAAAAAAACCAGCATCCATAATATGCAGAAACTAGCCAGTGCCTGGATATCATGGCGTATGGGGTTACTGTGTTCTTTTCATGGGCATTATTTATTTTGTGATGCTCAAGCTAACATGGATGTGGAGTGTTTGGCTCTCATCAGCATAAGTCAGTCCTTCCTTTTTCACACCAATTGTCTCTCTGAGGTTACTGGGAGAAGTTATGCAGCACAAATCCTGGGCTCAGGTGATGGTGATACTAGTCCTAATCTAGTTATTGACATGCTGCAAAAAATCAGAGGAAATTACATTGGCCTAAACATTGAAGCACAATCATTGCGGTGAGAGAATGCATTTAGGATTCCCAGAAGATAAAATGCAAGATTATGTGCCCACTGCATAACGTAATCCCTGTGTCAAAAGATCTTTTGTCCTTCCATACCCACACTGGTGTTCCCCAGAACCAGGGGTGCCTTTGGATACTTGGCTTTCAGCTCCAGAAGCTCCTTCAGGCTAGTGGGAGAAATCCATGTTGTTCTCTTGCCATGGAAAAACAGAGTTGTTCTTTGCTGCTCTTGAGCCATTCTCTGTGGTGGAAATGACAAAGATTTGGTAATTTTGACTAATGTCAATATAAACCACCATATTGATAACTAGGACACTATGTCATGATAGTCAGTGAGACATCAATGGGGCTTTTCACCTGGGGTTCCTGAAGTGCTGTACAATGCTGAGCTTTTATTGTAACTATATTATTGCTCGAGAAACTGAGATGAGAATCAGCTAAATGACTTGGTAAGAGACACACTAAATGAGCGATAGGAGAAGATTAATCTTATGTTTTCCTTTCTCCTGCTCTGATGATTCTGAAAGACACCCTTTGAATGTGATGTAAACAATAAAGCAATGTGATTGGACTTTGTGGGAAATCAGGATGCCAAAATCTCACTGCATATGTGACAGAATACAGGAAGTGTATTCTCTTTGTCAGGAAGGATCACTGCATCCCCGTTTGCTGAGTGTCTTGTACCTACTGTACTAGACCCAGACTAGTTTCAGCAATATGTAAAATGTTTTTTAAAATTAAAGTACCTACTTTCCCATTTGTCTGCAAGGACTGATCTTTTCAGAAGTATTGTCTCCTTGGGATGGTTGATTGGTATTTACATTTTTGTTTAATCAAAGTGTTTTTCAGGCACCTCCTGTCTTACAAGACTAAATATATCCTTTTCTTCCCCTGAGAATACCATATATGTTCTTTTCATATTTGACAAGTGCCATGTGGAATCATGGTTTCAAAATATGCAAAAGCTGAGAAACATCTGTCTTTGCACACAATTCAATGAACAAACAGACCAGTGGACAAGCCAGAGAATTGTTGCAACTATGGACTGGCCTTCTAGGTAAAAGACATGCCTGAAACGCGAAAAAGGAGCTATGTGTCTGTGGAACCAGTCATAATCTTAGTGGTGTGGGCACCCCTCCTGCCATAGAAGAATCTGTCACTAAGTATTACTGCCTAGATACCTTCACAGCTGCATTTCACATGCTTTTTCCAGTAATCCAGACATTTAAAGCATATTCACCAAGCAGGTTTAATTTCTAAGCACAGAGTTTAATGCCCAACCTGTTTAAATCTACTAAAAGCTTGAAACAGACTCCAACAGTATTAGAACAAGCTCAGCACAATCAATCAAGGTCATGTTAAAGACCTAGTGTAGCCTAGAGAAGCAGTTCACTTGTCTTGGCAACTCAGTCTGAACATGTAGAACAGATGACGGCACCTCCTTTCTGGCTGAACAGCTTTTTGAGCCAGCAGCAGTTTAGCCAAGATCTTTAATCCAAGTATAAGACTTGCAAAATGTCCATTTAATACTTGCATTCTTAAAGCACGAGTCTCTCAAAGGCAGGTCAAGTAGCAGAAAGGCAAATCTGCCTTCCACATCATGATTTCATAAAGGAGCTTATGCCTTACTATGCCTTACTAGTTCTGCACTGAGAGTCAATCATTAAACAAGGAAGTTGTACTCTGTGACAAATATTTACAAAGCTGACTGCCTTGCAGCAAATAGCATTCTGTAATTCAGTCACAAACCAAAGAACCATGCCACACTTTCCCAGAACTCAAATGAACTTTTGTGCCTCTGAGGTGGCTGTGTAACAGCAGCAAGAAATGCCCATGAATATTTGCAAAAGGAGTGCAAACAAGGAATTTCACAAGAAGCTGTTGAAACATGAGTGAGGATTAAAAAACCAGCCTGGACCTGCCTATTTGGATTCTACTCAGTCTGGTCTGGGTAAATCCTGCACTACCTTTTCACAGCTCTCCTCTTGCCTCTCTCTGCAGATCATGGGCACTTTACACCTCCTCCTTTCAAGTTTCCATCTGTCCTTCTGTGACTCTCCAATAACTACTGCAATAAACCGTCTTCTTTCCTCTTGCTTTTCCTGTGGACCTGCAGTGTTTCCCACGTGTAAGTCCCGTCTCAGGTTGCCAGGATCTATGTACCAGTTGGAAGGAAACAATGGGTCCTGTGGTCACTTGAGTCCAACAGAGAATCACAAGACAGAAAAGATGGAAAAGCTCATTTGGGAACTTTCAAAGAATACTATATTCCACAAAAAAGGTCAACTGGTCCAAAATAAAATGATTCTGAGTAAAGAGTTCTTTTGGGAAAAGTCTGCAAACACAGTTTTGGTTCTGGAGAGGCAAAAAATTTCTTTTTTGAAAATATGAGCTATTTGTAATAATGACAACATATAGATTATCCACATTAAAATGTCTCATTATGTTTGACTAAAACTGATCTTTTCTGTTTATGTGAGGATAGATCTTTCATCTTAACAAAAACATAATGTTTTTAACATCTGCAGGAACTCAGTCATGCTTCCATGATAACAAAAGTCAATAAGGCCTACCATTAGTTCAGGAGGAAGTATAAATTCCTGTGTTGGATCCACGGGTGGGAATTCTTCTGGATTGCAAAGACCTGAACGAATCTGCAAAGAAACTGGGGGGAAAAAAAGGAGAATGCATATTTTCAGAGTAAGTTGCAAGTCTTTGTCGACAGATGAGATTCTTTCCTGAGGTGACATTGAGTTTTGACACTTTATAGGTTGAGTTGCATTTAAAAATTCAAGATGCCCAAATTGATTTTTAATGTTTAGTTCTGTTATACTTATTCACAAATTACTCTAAAGACAGGATACGATCATACTAATCACTCTCAAGCCTTTGCTTGAAATACACCAAACCTCAAGAAAGAACTTGCAGTATTTCCTGAAACTGGTCATAGCAAATGTGTAGCAGCCACATTGGGTCAATTGTCTACTGTGGGAAGATGCAGTGCTGGATGGTATAGTTATGTTCTTTTCATAAGCTGTGCCTGTTAAGGAGCAGCATTCTTAAGTGCATTGCAAGGGTACATGTAAACCTAAAGTCAGTGGCAGCTGTAAATGCCCAGCACATTTAAAAACTAAAAGAGCCAGATTTTCCAAAGGCTCAACCAAAAAGAATTTCCAAGTGAAGCTAGATTCCAGGTAGGTACTTCAGGGAGGCTCAGCCTTTCCAGATACCACCAACTGCCCCAAAATAAGAAACATATTTGAAAATATTGACCTACCCTAGCAAAAGATGCATAGCTGCCTATAATTGGCTTGTATCCTGAGCAGGGATTTTCAGAAATATTTAGCCAGTGCTAAATGCCACTGTGTATCCCATTTGAAGTCTCCGGTGTGAACGACCTTTTTATGATTTTGAGATGTCCTTAAACCACCATGGCTATGACAAAATACCACTTTGGAACATTGTCTACTGCTCTTTGAGTCAAATCATACCTATGACCTTGGCAATCAAACATTTATCCCTTTATTATACTTTTTACAATTTACTGTCTGAAACCTACCATCCAGAGCAGAAATTATCTGCTCCATGGAAGGTTCCACATGGTTTCTCAGTAAAGCATATATGGACATCACCATTGCAGGGGTGCAGAAGCCACATTGGGAGCCATTGCATTTGGCCAGCCTTTCCTAGAACAAAACAGAACAACAGGCCCTTGTTGTTCCAGGATATGGCTTCCCTGGCTTTCTGAATAGCCATCTTAAGGTATGTCATCTACCGGCTGTAGGCCAGTAGCAGCATTTTGACTATCCCACTATGATCATTCATGAGGAAAATGCTCAGAGCAATCACCTAGTTAAAGAATAATACTCGCTCCAGTTTAGGCCCTCATGATCCTAATTCCTTGGTATGAGAACAGAATAAGGCCCAAGACTTTCAGTTTATACATCAATCGTATGTTAAATATTTGTAATCATGAAGGACAGAACACAGAACATCTCCTCAATCAGAGCTTCAGCACAGACCAGTCCCAGAGTCAAGACCCTTGGAAAATAATATTGAGAAAAAAGAGGATGTTTAGAAAACATTCTTAAACCTATGTGTTTAGACTGTGCTTTTGAGGGAGAAGCCAGAGTGGAGGAAGTAAAGAGCTGACCTAATCCAAGGGAAATCTCTGGCACACAGGGAAAATGCGCCTAATTTAATACCTGTCAGTCTGGTTGCCACCTGGAGTCACTCATCCCTTACTACAACATATGCAGTATGTTGTCCTCAATGAGATGGCCAGATGCCATGCTGGTGACTAAATGAAACTGACTGATGCTCTTTGTTCTTCCCCATCCCCTTCCGAAACCTGGCATCCTACATAGCATATGGTTGGATAGCCCTGTGTTGTGGAGATTGTGATGTGCTCCCTGCACGGTAGTACGTTAGGAGGAGCTCCTTCCATGCTCCATACAGGGCCAATCACAACCCAGCAATTGCTGTATTAATTCCTAAAAACACCTGTTCATCTAAAAAGATTAGACAAAATTCAGAGTTTCTAGAATCCCTTCAGAGAGACTACATTGCATAGACTCACGGCACCTTCTCACAGATCCCAACTTCATTACAGACATAGGACAGGAAAACCTCATTAGCTTGCAGCCCTACACAGTTCAGCTTACTCTCACCTGAATTGGATGAGTCCTGGTTTTTATGCTTGTAACCCCTCCCACGGTAGTCACAGCAGCACCGTGCAGTGACCATATGGGGAGAAGGCAGGAGTTGGCAGAACGATGTCTTTGAGGTGTGAAGAACAACTGTGGTCTTAAATAGCTTTGTCATATGGGTCCATGGAGGAGGAAACAAAGGATATATACCCCAGCTAATCTAGAAATGCTCAGATTGATCAGAAAGACATGGGGAGAAGGATATGCAGGCATACAAAATCCTGCACTTGGACCATGAGAGTATGCATCCTGCTCCTACAGCTGGGACTTAGGCATTAAGTAATAAGCTTTTCTAATTAAAGAAGTGGAAGGTTAAGTTAAAAAAAAAAGAAAAAAAAAAGTACTGCGTATTTTGTTGAAACCAAAGTCTAGAGACAGATGTAATGAAGTCAGGCACAGCATTTCTAATGGAACAAAGTTTCAAGAGCCAGGGAGAGGAAGGAAGTAGAACTCCTAACTTTGCTGTGGGCAAAACTGTACAATTACAATGTAATGTGTCTATCGCTGAAGTCCATGGAGATTTTATCAGTGATTACATGAAACAACTAATGAAGACTTATTAACAGTGACATATCCTCACATAAGCACAAAAGAGTCAGGAGAGGCAGATGACAAAAGAGCTGCTGAAATCTCAAATCATAAAGAACATAATTTAAAAACACAATTTCCCCAGAAAGCGGGGAGGGGGGGCGGTTGGTGTTGGGGTTTTGGTTTGGTTTGTTTTTTTTTCAAAGATTGAAAAGAGAGGATCTAAATCTCTGTTATTGCGTATAGTGAGGCCAACCGTGTAATCACCTTTGTAGAGGAAGGCCATAGGTAAAGCTTTTAAATATGTACCAGAACTCCCCTAAATCCATCTAAATGGAAATAAACCAAATATTTCCCAGTGAATGTCAGTTTTCTCAAAACACTAAATTACTACTTCCAAATATCAGCGTGAGGATACTGTCTCTGCTTGGCAACTGGATCATATGAGGATATCATCACAGTGCAGGCGCCACAGCCTCCTACTCCACAGCCATATTTTGTACCTGAGAGATAGGCTGCAAAGGAGACCATTAAAGAAAAAAAAATTACAACATTCAAAAGTTACTTTTTCTTTATATTCTTCTGAGTCTCCCTTGTTTTATGAGCATGCGCAGAATTGGAGGGATCTTCTGACTAGACAGCTCCAGAGACAAGAAAATGTGTACAAGATAGATGAAAATAGAGCAGATAAAGAGATGAGAAGGGTAAGGACAGAGAGAGAAATGAGTGTGAGGCAGACTTCCAATACAGAGTTTTTCAGCCTCTACAGTCAATACCTGGTAAATTCCCAAAAGACTGAAATCAGGACCATGTAAGTGGGATGGGTGGAACAAATACAGCAACAGGTCTTCTTATTAGCCTTACTGATAATACTTTCCTAATCCTTACACATAATTATCTGTATCTTACATTTGCAAAACTGTACCAGCAGATCTCAGTATGTTTCCAGTGCTGCTTCCTGAATATCCAAGGATTATAGTAATTTAAAATGGAGCACAATACCCAAGTGCACACACCTAAATTCTGTATGGAAGGACTCCCTCCATTATGTGCTTCAGTATAAAAGCTCCACCCTCAGATCATAATCTCCTTCTGGTGTCGCAGTGCCCTGCAGTCCAGTGGAATCTACCATTTCCTTTCATTTTAGCTCCTTTTCAGAATGATACATAGTCCTATTACTCTTCCCACTGGGTATGTGTATTTGCATCCATTTTGCTTAGGTACTAGATGATGTCTTCCGTCTGATTTCACCATGTTTCTAGATTTCTTTAAACCCAGTGCGATTTTAACCACTGGTGCATTCCCACTGGTGATCAATACATGACTAATCATATCACACTGCTTGAATGTTAAAAAGATGCTAATTATTCCACTGAATGCTTGGACAATGTACAATGCAAACTAATAAAAAAGCTGCAACTAATAAATTACTTTCCACAACTGCCCTTCTCCAGTTAATCCTTAAATTAATGTTGTTTTTCTTCCAGCATAGAAGGCTCTCAACAGCAAAGCTAAACACACTTAAATTTATAAGCTGCATGGCAGCTTCTTAGGTGGGATAACTGCCGTTGAAGTCAATAGAGCCCTGACAGCAGTTAGCAACCTGAAAGGTCTCAAATGACAGAAAATAAAGATAATAAGATAATAAAATAAGCTTATGCAAAACTCTTTGAAGGACTGGGGCCTAAATAAATTATTTATTATGGAAGTAGTTCTGTGTTGTTTTCTTTAGTTCCTATTCTCATCACAAATGCACTGAAAGGTTTTTCATGCTTTAGGAAGTTGTAAAGAAGATTTGGGCAGTATTTAAGAAGAGTTACACTCAAACTTTACAATGTTATACCCACGTAACTAACAGACACAAGGTACTTACAGTACTGGATTGCTCTGCCAAGAACAAATACAAGGTGAGTTGTGTTATTTCTACTTATTGTTCTGTTTACATTGGTTCCCAAGGAAAAGTGAAACAAATCATCTTAATCCCCAGTTGCAGTAATTTACAGAATTATAGAATTCAAAGGCAAGGTTCAAGAAAGGGATGTGCTTCCTTCTTACATAATACAGCAGCAATTCTTTGGGATCTGCCTGCCTCTCTATTACCTACATTATGAAATAAAAAATGACATTATGAGTTAGAGAGGGATCTAATATAATTGTCTCACAAGTATTAACATGATGTTGAAGTGCAGTGATTGTGGATTAATGTGGTGTGTTTGTTCAGCAACAGGATCCTGTCACTTGATCACAATCTGCAGATAAATAAATGAATGGATCAGGCAGTATTGGTCAAATATGTCCTTTTAAAGTAATAGAAATAATAGTTTACTCAGAGAACTGAAAGGGAAGAGAGGCTGAGTAAGCACCGGATGGACAAGAGTAGAAAGAAAAGTGTCTTTGGACTAGATCCTTTGTTGATGGACTAGATCCTTTGTTGATTCTTATCAGCATGAATCAGAAATCCCTTCATTTTAAAGCTGTGGACTTGTGTGTGTGAAAATTCTGTGTATTTTTACCTCCTTGAAGCTGATATTAACCCTTTCAATTGCAGAGACCCATCAGCATAAAAGCAGAGGAAAATCTTAGTATAACAAGAGCAGGGAGGATATGTAACCAAGTATATTTTCAATGTAATGAAGTTTAATGTGTATGAGCGGGGCTTATCCAGGCCTTGCTTTAGCCTTGTCTCAAGGATGTTGCTGTATCATTGGCATGCTTCAACTTGTTGGAGACAAGATAATACAAACAACTTTGAAAGCATTTTTTAGGTGCCATCGCTGCAGAATGAAAAGAGACCGAACCTCAGGCTTCTCTCAACAATTCTGCTATACCAGCAGCATGCTCCAATTTACCAGGTGTAAGACAACATGAACTAGTTCAGGAGCTTATTTGGAACTGCAGACTGAAATAAGGTTTCAGAGTATGTCTTTAAGCACAGTTGGCATGTAATGACAGATAAAACATAACTGACATAAAAAAATTGAATTACTTTTCCTTAATTCACCTGGTAAAAACAAAAAGCCAGTACCCTCTCTCTAGAGTATAAAAATGTTGACCAAACAACTGAAAAATAATCTCGAGAAAAATACATAGCAAGGTTTGTTTGTTTTTTAACAAAGAAATAAAATTCCTTCATGGCAGCTTATAATAGATTTTGGGTGACATGTTTGTTAATAGGAATTCTTATTCACTTGACCTGCAAAGTAAGAAAGGCGACCAAATGTCTTAGAAAATGAAATGTGAGCTTTTGACATCAAGAACAGAAAAAAATTAACTACTTATTTTCTTTTGATTAATTACTGAAACTATATTAGTAAGCAGCATATTCTTTTGCTAGTGATGTATTTACTCCAATTACATCAACTTTAGAAGCATATTAGTGTAAGATTTTAGTAAACAGCTAACTATTTATAATTCTAAAAATTCTGTGATACAAGGGGTGGTACAAGTTCACTCAGACTATGTAAAAACTGTGGTAGAAAGCAGGTTGCTATAGGGTAGATCAAAGACAAGAAATGATTATCCATGAATAAACTGTTGCTCCAGAATAACAGCTTTCCTGAATATGAACAGTAAACATTAAAGCACTGCTGTTCAAAAAAAAAAAAGGGCATTTAAAAACTTACCTTCCTGCCGTTCACAAAAAAGACAAACTCATCTGATTGTTGGGGGCAAGCCATGCTGTTGCATTAAAGTCTGAAAAACAAAGCTTTACACATCAAGAGAAATTAATGAAATGCTATATGCTCCTAAAGGTCAACTGAGTTTGCTTTGTCCCGCAGAACTTATTTTCAGACTGAGCATCAAATTAAGTAGATGGGGAGGAGCCAGTGTAATGTATGCCGTTTCTCAGCAATTAATGCATGTTCAGATGCTAATGCACCAAACTTTCTACTCCTACTCCCAGCCCCAATTTTTCTGTGGTGAGCTGAAATAATCTGGAAAGAATTTGAGCCCCTCTGATTCTAACCCTGTAACCTAAGAGATAAGGTACTTAACAGTGAGGGGAAACTTCTGGGTTTGAGCTACAACTGCCAGGCCTGGTTTCTTTATATTATCGAGTAACTGATGAATTTAGAATATGTAGGAATGCCGGAAGCTAGAACCCAGGACATTACCCACTTCTGTGGGGTGTCAAATGCTAAGCTGTGGAGCCATGCTTCTCATTTTAGCTTGTCACTGACCTGAACTATCTTTATTTTTTTTTCCCACAGAGTGACCAAGTTTTAACAAAATCAAGATTACTATTACACACACATTTAAAATTTCCTTCTGGTTATTTCTATGCCATGCCAGCTCTATACCCTGACTGCTGTGGGTGCCATTATAAGATGACCATACTCTCTATATACCATGTTCTTAGAGAAATCCCAAATACTGATTTGGGATTCTAGATTCTTATCCATTTCTCTGGATGTGCATCCAGGAAACAAGGTCATTAATCTTTAAATGCTTTATTACAGCTGGCCTTTATTTTTTTTTAAAAGGAGACCTATGTATATGTCTTTCAAAAGTCTCCATTTGTGTACATACATGTCTTTTGTTTCATTTACCATTTTTACGTTTTACAGCAAAGGTCTCTCTATTTCATTTAGAGTCAGTGTAAGCTTGCAGCACAAAGTCCCAGATCTTTTACCACTCCCCATTAGAAGGAAAGAAAATGATTCTCAGCAGAGATATGCTGCTGCTTCTGTGTTTTAGCCCCTAATGTATGCTTGAGAGCTACCACAATGCAAGCACTGAAGCGGTGTCAGTCACTGGGTCCTGCAGGCAAAAGACCTAATGGGTCCTGCCAACTGCAGCACTGCTGTAGTATTCCACGTGTTGTAAGTACAAGGATGCAGGTTCAAAGGCCTAAGAAAAGAAAGAACCAGACCCAATACTAGATTTTGGCAGTCCAATATCTAATTTTCAGAGTACTAGGCCACCAAACCAGAACCTAGTATTTATGTTAGGTGTTTAAGCTTACACACACACAGAATGGGAGTGCTGAGGGTGGATAGTTACAGAAACACTTCTTTCATGAAGAAAATGAGTAGGAAGAGTCCTTCTCAACCATCTTCAGTTTGGTTGTTTCTGTACAGTGCACATTAACGTGTCAATAGCCATCCAACGTGTCAGTGCCTTTGGAGCCCTAACCTTTCTTTTTATCTAGCCCCCTGAGTCTGCACATTCTAAACAATACTAAAAATGCAACACCCCCCCCGCTCTTTAACACCTGTATAGTCTAAGAAAATTTTTTTTATAATATCCCATGTAGCCATAGTGTCAACTGTCAGGATGTTTAATTGCTGATATTTCTAGTTTCCATGCAGTTTTTCAAACACCTAAAAGCCAGGAGACAGCTTAATATGTTTCAACTCCCAGAAAAATGAACAACCCATGTTTGGTACGTGCATAGATTTTACTGAGACAACCAGACAACAGTGCCACTTGTAAAGAGGCCAGGAAGAATCTTTGTTAATAATAACTGAGAAATACTGACAAGCAGACGTGTCATCTGCACTGCAGAAAACAAAGTGCAGGTCTAAAACATGATGCATCCTTGGAGTGCAAACATCTCAGCACTGTGGGTGGGGAGACATCGTTGCCTGCAAGGGTTGGACCACGATTTTTACAAGATTTTACTTGTCTGGAAATAACCAGCACCTGCACTGATGCATAGGTACACAGGAGAACAACAGACAATGCACCTTCCCCCAGTCCAATAAACCTGTATGCTCCCTGCTTCAGCATATCCCAGGATTTACCCACGTTTTGAGGCTGTTATCGACACATGGGGTTGTGAGCTGTCATTAACAAGCCCATGCAGTGAAACTAAGAAGATGTTTCAAATCAGAAAAACTAATTACGGCAGCAGCATTCACATTTAATTTGATTTATTGACTTTCTTATAATATATAAAAGCCAAAGTAATGCAAAGAAAGTGAAGAAAAAAGAGTAAAAAACAATAAGGCTTCAGCTGCCTAAACCACACTTCTAGCGCCACTTCAGATGATTTGCTCTAACCTGCTTGGCCTCCAGTTTCTACGTCGTATCTTCCAGTCCTGTGCTCTCCTATGTCTCTGCTATCTTATGACATCTAAAATGGTCTAGACACCTATGTTTAAGGCAGCTGAATTTCACCTACTTATAGTGGTTACAGAGAGACAAACAAATTGAAACAATAAAGATTTCATATCTTAATAACCAATGCAAAAACAGTTTAACCTACCAACCTGATTTCTGTCACAGATACAGTATCAACTCATAAAAGGGATGGAAGGCAAGAAGAGAAAATAGTCTCAGTGGAAAACTGAGGAGCAGTGAAATAATAAGAGCCTGCAGGCTGACATGTCAAACAAATTAGAGCCATTTATTTTCTTTCTTTTATGGCAATCTTCATGGCTCTGGAGCAATCTGACCTATGTGTAACTGGAAGAGCAATCACCACACTCAGCAAGGAATAACTGATGCAGAGGTTCATTGAAATCACACGTTGAACGTACAAACTACCTATTTTCCCAGTTCTACTTTCTTATCAAAGAACCTACTGCAATTTTTCAGGTGCTACTTTGGGTAACTTCTGTAGACACACTAAAAAAGTGAAGTGTTTTCTCTGTATTAGGATGTATCCCAGAACAAACCCCCAAATTCAAATACCATTGAGATTTGTGTATTTGTGGTGTGTGCATTCAGAACTGAAATCTCAGCTTTGCACTTCAAGAGAAGGAAAGGCTGAAGTTCTCAGTCAGTTCGATATTGTGGATTCTGATGCTGAAATCTGAATATTGTGGCCAGAGCTTTCATAATATATTAACTTTGATACATTCTATGTAATTTCTTGGTCTCATCTTAGGTTACAAATATATACATACTTCAACTTTAATAACACCAGAATTTCTGTTACCATTTAATACAGTGCTGCTTTATATTTTCCTGTTTTCTCCAGCTGCTACTACTTAAGTGTGGTCTAATCCCACTGCACACTAGACAGCATCAGATGACTAATCTTTGCAGATCACCTTTTGATCTCATTACGCTTTTCCTACCTTCTTTATCACAGGAGTGGCCAAGAGTGGGAGAAAGATCTTAACTGTACTTTCATGGCTCAATATAGTCCTGAGCACGGGATTAAACACTGCTTAAGAATCCTTTCCAAAGACAGGTTCATTCGGGCTCCTATTCAAAGCACTCTGAACTCCATGTAAGTTTTCCCATTAAGTTCAGAGGATTTTGGCTTGCTCCATGAGAAAAAGAAAGCTTCCAGTGGAAATCACAACTAAGTGACTCTTCCAACTTCTGGGATAACATTAATCTCCTTATATATATAGGTCAGCCATAGCAATTTGCCTGGCATAGCAAAAGAAAATCATAACTCGTTTCTTGCGTGTTTTTTAATACAAAGATGTCTGTGCCAAAAGATTCTAAAGCAGCTGTAATACAAATCAGAGCATCACTTCTGATCAGAAAGGGACTGAATCCAATAAACAAGCTTCTGATTCTTCAACAGACAAAGATCTCTGCACTCACACTCCACTGGAAGACTCGAATCTAAATTAGAAAATTAGCTGAAGCCATTAAAAGATCATTTATCATATGAAGTGGTTAAGTTGTAATAAGTGGCAGTAGGTTATCTAACATACCTTTATACTTCATCCTAACTTTCTTCTCCTGCACCATTTGAGCTGAGCTGTTCAGCAGATCTTTCTTGTTGAACATATATGCTTCAAATGCAAGAGATGTATTTCTAGCAATTAAATATAGTAATTTAAGTGAAGTACTGTAATGAATATACTGGATGGAGAATGAAGATAAGAATAGAAGATGTAATGTGCGTATTTTTGGTAGCTGATTCTATTCTAAAAATGAGAAAATATATTTATCTGTGTGTTGATTAGTCTGTATTGGGGCAGTAAATCAGTTTTTCATTTCATTCCATTCAGGTCTTCTGCACTCTGGTTTGTCATTCACACAGATATGGCCCGAGGAGTGGAGGAAGCAGATTCATCGTTTGTCATCTAAAAGAACAAGCAAGAAATGAAAAGAATTACTTGTTAATATTATTTGGCTGGCAAGCTCCCAATATTGCTCTTATCAGGTGCCTCCAAGTCACTCATCAGGGTGTTCAACAGGAGATACCTACGGAAGATGGCTGGAAGGAAGGTCAGTGATAACTGGGGCCAGGGCCAAACAGGGATGGAGAAGCATGGTCTCTACTGGTCTACCTCACCTCCCACAAGCTCCTGCGATGGGAGTAAGCCTACGAATCTATTGATTTGGTGGCCAGTGATGCTCCACCGCAAAAATACTGTAATTTTTGTAATTACAGTAATCTGTGAGTGAGAGCTCAAAAGTTTCTATGGCAGAGCCTCAGAGGTTCAGGGCACAGTATAGATTTATATGCTGGCAAGGACCTTGCTTCACAGATGTTGTGGGCTAAATAAAAACTTAAACAGAAAAAGAATTGTAATAGCATGGGAACATGACTACAGTGAACAGTTGCAGAAAACATAGAATATAAAGGATCAGCATTATAAGAAGTGTATTGCCTCGTTTGTTTTTTTTCTGTATCCTTTTGTTAGCTCTGAGTTGATTATTTTTCTCCCAAAGAGGACTGGGCATAGCAAGGGGTACCAGAATGAGGTGACAGTGCCATAGCGCAAGTCAGTGGGAGAAAGCACCTGGAAGGAGACTCAAGATGCTTGGAGGCTGATGCATTTCATGTCAATAAGAGGAGCTATTTAATCCTCTATGGGATTTGACATACAGAAGAAAGGACGAGGCTTCAGGGAAAGAGGGAATTGTAAAAATTATGTAAATTTCAAAGAAAAAAAAAAAGATTATACAAAATCAGGGAAATTCCAATACAATGCTTGAATGGCATTTGTTGGAATAACTTGTGTGAGTGAGACCTGTTACCAGACATTTCAATTACAAGGAGCTATATGATATTGCTGTATACAAAGCACGACCAACTGGAGACATCATTAGGAACCCCACCATTCAAGGGTGCCAAAAGCAGTATGCACTTCTACGCAGAGATACTTAAACAGACCCTTCCCCCACTTTCCTATTACCATCTCAGTAAAGTCATCTGCACAGCCTGCCCGTATTTGTTCAGCGGTCAGAGGGCTGTTCAGTGCAAAGGTCTTTTTCAGTCCTCTTTCATTCCTCACACTAGTTACTGCATCTCTCAAAGCAAAGAACACAGAGCATCCCAAGAAAAGTCCTGCCTCACCTATGCCCTGAAAAAGAAAAAAAAAGAAGTCAAATAGGTGTAGGTTTTGAGCAAATGAGAGGAGTACAGGCCATATCAATATCAACTAAAAAGCTTAAAAGTCAGTGACTCAAAAAGTGTTTCGTCCTTTAGCAAGGAAGTTTATTTTAGATTTAGTGGAAGCAAGCTTAGATCACACCAAGTCTTCTGATGGTAGCTGCTTCCAGGGAGCTAAAAAGGTTGATTTTAAGTATTGGCTATTGATTTTAGAATCTTTTTGGCTCATTGCTAAACTGAAATTTAGAATAACTGGCAGATGAAATTAAAACAATCCAAACCCAGGTACAGGTACAACAAAGAAACAAAGCCTGAACTCATGATAATTCTCTGCAGACAAACACTACTAACCTCAGTGGGCTTGACATCCTCTCACTGGTTCTGACATAAGATTCACATTTGTTCTTTATCTCAAAGATAGGTCAAATCCACCCTTATTCCATAGTTCTCTCAGCACTGTGGAATTGAGCATTTTAATTTGGACTGGATTGGGATATTGCAATTGAATCTTACTTATCTCCTTGCTAAAACCTGAGAAACAAATGTCTTCCCCAAACATGGTACATGAAGACAGAATCACACCTTCTTACAGTGAATTTTAAGGTTAATTATAGGAGGTAAGTTCACAGAAAAGGATAAAAGCTCTGTTTGAAGAGAGGTATTAGTATCAGCTCTCTAGATCAGCTCCAAATCAACTATGTAACTACTTCACCTAGATGATTTTTTTTTCAAACACACACTTTTCTAATTATGTATTACTGATACAGCTTTAAATAATTTTAAAGGACCTATTTGTTCTTTAATAACTTTTGCCGTAAAATATGTTTTTTCCTCCTGTCATGCTGTTTTATTTTACTGTATTCTAAAAGCATACCTAATACTTGAAACAGCTGGAAATTTGCAGAATTACTTTCATCTTGATTTACCATTATTACTTATATGCAGAATATTTGCTGGTGTAAATTGAAGCAATGATTATACCAACTGGATACTTGAGCCAATCTCTCATATAAATACACACATACAGTCCTATTTCTTATTGCATAGCACACATAAGTAAGCTGCATACTCTCATTGTTATTATGATTTCTCCATCAATTTCTTTGGTATTTTTATTCTAACCCTTCAGTTTATCACCACATTTTAAAAGTATGGTTTTAAATTCAGCTTGTAGCTGTAGTATGGTCTGTTAACGAAACCCTAAAATTACTACTTGCCAACCATGAAAGATATGCAGCAATATCCTGCATTATATCTTTTCATATTAGCTTCCCTGATGTCGTAAACAAAACAATTTTATGGACAATTGTTTGAAATGCTAAAGAAGAGGAACTGAAAACTTATATATGTTTTATATCAGAGTAATTTCTCTGTTTGTCCTGGGATCTAAGAATTAGGCCCTGTGATGGTTTGCTTACCTTGGATGCATAGATGGCATAAGGATTTTGGGAAGCTGACAGCAGGGAAACACTAAACTGTTCTGGAATATCACAAACAGCAGGGATCTTATACTGATCTGGACCCCGAGTATAGAGGGCTCCTTCTGGAGAGTACTTTAATTCCTCCATTGTGTATAGTCCAATGCCTTGAACAAAGGCACCTTCAATCTTTAAATAAGAAAAGAAACAGCATTTACATTCTCATGCTTGGTAAAATGGGTAAAACTTTGGCAAGAACCGATTTGTATCACTAGCTGTTAGAAGACCATTTTCTTTCCTGTTTGCCTAATGGAATTCTTCAACATTTTGGGGCTACCATGATGGGAAAAGCTTTCACACTCCTCTCTCATACCAGGCAGAGACAAACGCTTTCATGACGAAAATGATGAGATCTGTGTACCAGCCTGCAATGAAGAAAAGTGTTTCCCTGCTATCAAGTGGGGAAGGCAGGTCAAACAACAGGAGAATTTGGAGACTGTAGATCACAAACAGGATTTAAGATCAGCAGATAGTGGGCATATATACATACAGAAGGTACTACAGGTTGACACCATGGGTAAAATTCAAGCTTTGTTGACATCTACAAAGCTCAGAACCTGACTCAAATGGGGCAAGTCTACAAGTAAAGGACCTTCTAATATGATCTATGACTTACAACATTATCTAATAAGAAATTAACATTTTCTGAATTAATGAGGTAATCTTCACTTCAGGTAAGGCTATCAGTGTAATAGACAGCAGGAAATTCTTGGCACCTACCTGTCCTATATCCACAGCTGGATTTATGCTGCATCCAATGTCCATAACAATGTCTGTTCTGAGGTTCTGTCAATAAAATTCAAATGCATATTACTGAAAGAGATGCATGGAGTGGAGGCATTAGAACATGTGGGTTAGAGTTGATATTCAGTAATATATACTAAGACCTAGAGTCTTAGCAGATGGCCCCTCCGTGTACACAATTTCAAAGTAATTTCCAATACCCCATTACAAGCAAAATGGGCTTGTCTCAACTTTAACAGAAGTTTAGCCAGAGACAGCCCTGCCAGATTTTTCCCATTGCACAAGGAAATCCCCACATAAATAAGTACAGATAGAGGGCATATGACCAGAAATCTGTGACATTTAACTGTCTAGGTGGTTAAAAACCTGGAAATAGAATATTTAGCTCTGCTGGCAAACAGGGAGAAAACAAGCAAAGAACATGTCAGATATCTGCCATAACCCAAAAGGTGAACTCATATGACATTAATACAGATGTGCCAAAAGCTGGTTAACACTGCACAGCTTTCATTCTGCTCCACCTGTAATTTGCATTTACACTGTTGATATATTTACTATCATGTGAAGACAGGTGACTTATTAATGCAAAACCTGAATGTTGTTGGAGCATCTGGTGATACAAACAAACCTCATTCACATTATTTACAAAATTTCCATGACACTCAGTTACTACCTTGTGATCTCCTGTTAGACAGTTAATTTCAACCTCTGAACAAGCAGCTCCATAAAGAAAATACGTGAATGGCTGTCCTTCCCCTTTCTCCCAATCCATGTTTTCATTGTAACCTCTGATGGAAGAAACAAAGTCCGCAAGAAGAAAATTAATGAGTGTTTGCATCATAACAAAGCAGATGAGCACATGAAAGTTTGAAACTACTTCAAGTGAAATCTTGAGGTCAGAAGCCCAAGAGTTAAGTTCCATGAAATCCCACAGAGCAATAGTAGTTTAGGTTTGATGGAGCTGGTATTTATATAAAATCTAGCAGACAAGCAAGCTATTTCAGTTCAGGAGACTATAACCAGCATAATCCCAGAAATATACTAATAAAGACATGGTAATCAAGTACAGAATACAAATTTAGGGTAATGGTTGCTGAGGTAATAGCACATAAGGGAATTCAGAAAAAGGGAGGAAAATTGGTCAGGACCCATGAAAGAATAATTTACAAGAGATAAATGAAAGAGTTAAAATTACAGAAACTGCCTACAGAATGAGTGAGAGGGTTAAAACAGGAGTATTGAAATAAAGGTGTAATGACTTAGAAGGGAGTGTGACTAACTAAGGACATTATAGTAGTCAGGACTGACAGGGTAAATTCAATGGACACAAGAGGACAGTGAAATGCGGTATCTCCAAATCATCTGAACTATGTGACCAAGGCATATTTTCTGACCACATATGACTGAAATGTCTTTGTTGAGCATATTTAAAATTATACCCCATAAAACAATTATAGTATAATTCAGAGCATTGAACATGCATTGAAAAAGCAATACACAAAATCCACATATTCCACTTCTCACATCCCATCTACCTCAGCTGGCTTTGAGATTCTTGGATGTGGAGAACATGACTGGATAAGAACTAGATCAATACAGGATTTGAGGCTCAGGGATCTGCAGATGTTTTTGGACACCATTAAATGTCAGTAGCAAACTATGACTGTTGCTCATTGCTTTGGAGATATCAACATTCCTAAAGGGCTGCATAAGAAGAAAACGTACTTGAACAGACTTAACAGCAGGAAGGAACATTTTGTTTGGGCTCAACACTTTTCTCAGTGTTTTAAATAAGTATGGGTTTGCAAAGTGCCTCTTCAACTTACTCCAGACTGCCTGAATACCTGAAAAGTTCCTACTGATAAGTAGGTAAATACAGGTGGAGGGAGAGAAGATAGAAGGCACAGCAGGCAAAAAGAAAAGCTTTGTTTTGAATCCCACCTGAGTTATAGCACAGGAATTTTTCCTTTCTGGTTCTTTATAAACACTGTGAAAGAATTCAGAGTAAAAGGACCACGAGACTGCACTGAGAGAGAGCAGTAGGGATCACTGTGTCGTACAATAGTATGTTGTTGTGAATAAATCCATATCTAAGAGTACATATGGTGGGAATTTTGTGAGGCTCCAGAAGCAAAGAGGTCAAAACAATGACTCCAAAACTAGGATCAGTGAGCAACCGCACTTCTCATGTGAGCACTAAGTACCCCCCTAGCTTTCAATTAGTGTTGAATCATGGCATCTGATTCCTGAGTTAGTTTTTTAAAAAAAAAAACCCACCATGAGCTTTCTCTTAAACTCAACCAGATGTTTTAAATTCTCCTTCCTCTAAAGAGAAATAACCTTAAGGTTCAGATCTAGAATTAAATGGTCCTAATTTTCCACAAGTGCACCTGGTTGCTAATTACAGGTCTGTGCTGGATAAATATTCTAACGCTGCCACTCGTTCTTCCTGTCATGCAACTTGATGTGATCATGTTTGTGGGTAAAAGTGTAAATAATTTGTAGTACAACAATATTTATACCTTATAGCAATACAGCCTCCAGTAAACAAACTATATTCTACTTTGCACATCTACTGTTATGGGCAGCAATCACTTTCTTGATGCTTTCTCCTTCGCTAATGGCCAAATCATGGAGCAAAGATGGGACGAAGTATTCTTTTGATACTTTCTAGAGAGTCCACACAGGGCTAGGCATAAATTAGCAATTCAACTTTATATTCCAACCCCCCATATATCAAAGAATGACATAAAACATAAGCTGAGCCATAAGAAGGAACTATTGGACAGGATCTTCTATTCACAGCATTGGTTATCTTCAGAAATCAGTCCCGGTCTAACCTATGCATTTTTAAGGAACAAAAATATATTACCTAAAGTAGCCAGTAGCTGAAAGACTTACACTCTGTTCAAAAGCTTCTTTAATCTGTAAAATAGAGCAGTGTTTGTAGTAAACCAAGGAAGGAGTCAGGAAGGAACACAGCATACATATATTTACTTAATTTACATATATTTAATTATTTACATATATTTACTTAAAAACCAAACTGTAACAAACTGTAAAGAAAGCTGAGTTAAGTATGTTTAGCTGCACATGGGGCCTAATACTGTAGAACTAAACCCCCTTTCGAGGAGCAATCTGAATTTTTTTTGGCAATACAATAAGGAATAGAACTGCCAACAGTGGTGTTCTTGCAGAATCTTTATTACTCGTAATGCCATAGTCAGAAAGGGCCCTGCTCAATTTTTCTGCTCAATTTCAATAGAAATGGATCCCTCTTTGTCAATTGAACAGATCTGGTTGATAAGTCACTGAGATAAAAGATCTGCATGACCTATTTGCACAAAAATGACAGTTGACAAGAGAAATGCTCTTTGCATTTTACCACTTCTGCCAGTGATAAAAATGACAGTATGAGGTCCTAAACGTATTCCCTTTCAGTGATTCTCATTTTAGATTTACTCAGTTTACAGGTCAATAAGTTTTTAGTTGGGTTTTTTTTGTTTGTTTTTGTTGGTTTGTTTGTTTTAATTTTATTTTTAATTACCTGTAACTTACTGACTTTGCAAGATGTAAAATTACTTCTCTGCATATATTAATATTCTTTCTTAGGTCAGCTATTTCTGCTAATATTATGGGTGTGTCTGAATTATCCAAATTAATTTGGTACCTGTTAGACGAGAACTGGATTTTATCTTTGCATACATAGCTGTCAGTTATCAAGTTACCACATGTATTTAAATATTATTTGCTATTGCTAGGAATTACTACTGCCAAGAAAGTGTTTACTTTTTTGCAGTTGTTGTAGTATTTAATCACTCGAGAAGAAACACCCTAGTGTACTGGATCTGTAAATGCCTCCAGGCAGGGATTGTCCTTTTCATTAGGCCATAGATAACAAGCAATACCGGACAAGACGACGTAACAGGTTTTCTTTTAACATCTCAATACATAGGACTAGATTCCTAGCCATATCTTCATAAAAATAGTTGGTATTACAGCAGAAAGCTTTTAGTTAAGAAAATTCAGTTTCTAGCCCTAAAATTCTATTCCAGTTTCAAGTGGGCACCAGACAGGGGTAATTTCTATAAATAGCACTACTTCTGTACTACTCCACTGCAAATGTAACTAATATTATAACTAATTACATATTAGAGCAATGGGAGCAATGATTCCTGCTACTGTTTTTGCAGTTCTGTAATATACTGCATATGGGAGAGAGATGGAAGGAAGAGGTTGAGAAGGCTTCTCTTTATTGATTTGGTAAAAATAACAAACCAGCCATGTAGGAAAACTGACACATATTCCCTCACAATCTTTTGGCAACAGCTTGTCCGAGGGTAAGCTGGGCTGGGTTATGTTATTGCACAAGCTGATATTTTTTGTATATTAAAAACTTCTGTGCCTCCAAATGTGACTTCACAGATAGCTTTCCCTCCTTTCCAACTAGATATGATCTGGGGATTGTTTCCCACATATCAAAAACAAACACCCACACTCCATCTTTCTGGGAAATAACCTGTTTCTGCAGTTTTTAACTTTAGGATTATTAGGCTGAGCAGACTGATAGACTACAATACATATATCACAATTTCTGCAAGCACACGGAACACATTTAGTAGTATTCACATGTCTTTTACCCAATCATTCCAGGTCCCTTTGGGGTTCTTGTTGATGATAGGCTGCAGGCGTTTCAGAAGAGTTTGGCAAGCATCCTGGCGAAAAGTCAGGAGAATATAACACAAAATTAACACAGATATATTTGGTTCTATTCAAAATATGTTCTAGTTAGTACTTAATTAGTATATGCTTTACTGTCATCTTGGTTTGAAAAAGTATGGTAGGAGGTGTCATTTTAACTGCACAGACACAATCCTTATAAAGGGTTAAGTTACAAGGGCTGGAATCTGCATGAATCAGTAGATTTAGAACAGGAACAGGATACAAATTTTGTATGGGACTAGTTAGTTTGTTAGATGAAACAAGGATTTTGTCAAACAAGCCTTTTGGGGAAAGCTCAGATCATATTCTGAAAACTCATAAGCACCATTACTGAGAAACTGTCAACAAGTCATGTTTCTTCTTGGCAATCTCCAGTGGTATTATTGGTAATCTCAAACTTGATTTCTATGGGATCATTAATGCTTAAATTTTGGCAGGCATTAAATACCACGAGGGATAGGGTGTTTTGTTAAACTAAATACTATTTACCTTCACAGCCATGCCATTGACATCTGTCCCTGCAGATCCTACTGAGGCACATGCATTAGGAACAGTTGTTGTGCTTGTTTCACAGAAGTGAATACATGACATGGGGATGTTCAATTCCCGACTCGCAACCTGTTACAGGAAGAACAACGTATTCTTCTCTGTTTTAGAAACATCCTCAACACTCCAACAGTTCCCCAGTACTTGCTAGAAGTCAGTGATACCAGGAAAGATAAAGTTTTAGCAAGTCTGCTTCCAACCTCCAGCTGAAATCATTCTGCCCAGTTTGTCAGTACGAAGAAACAGAAAAGAAAGGCAATGTTTTAGCTGTACTCAAACTCCAGATTGAGGCTCTGGAGTCCAACATTTGATTCCTGATTTTGCTACTTATATCCTGAATGACTTAGGGCAAATTATGCAGGCCCAGATCCCAAGCTTTCATTGACTTGATAAATATCTTTACAAATCTGTCTCTCAATTATCCATTAAACAAATATGATCATAATAATATCATCTGGACTGTATACTAATCTGAATACTGACTGTCTTTTTTTACCGTGGGTTTTATGGAATCAGCCTCAGAAAATCTTATTTCTAATAAGCCTCTTCACATACCATTGGAAGAATAAAAACAAAAAAAATCTCTTTTTTTTCTTCCTGCTGTCTCTATGACTCTTAATGAAGGCATCTTTTCTTTCTAACTCTATCAATGCAAAGAAGCAGTGGCTATGCTGATAAAGAAACTGTCTTACTGGTACACTAACTAACCAAGAAGAAAACCTTCACAATGTTTATCTGCATGACAGATAAAGCACAAGGTAATATTTGTTCAGATCATTTGTTACCTGGATCATTTTTGTATGAATACCCTGCCCCATTTCAATTCCACCATGTGTCAGAAGCACAGACCCATCAGTATAAATATGAACCAGAGCAGCAGCCTAAAAAAGAAAAACAAAATCAAGATTAGATTAGCGAGAAATGTGTTGTATACGGTAATGAATTGATGAATCAAAAAAGACAGACACAGTTTTGAAGTTTATTTCAATTTATCTGTTTAATGCTTTTGAATAGAAGGCAAAATTTGTCCCTGTTCTTTTTCTATAATGAACTTCAAAAGCAAAAGATACAAATCATTGGAGGTCTGCTTTTTCTGTTGCTAGATCCTGAAATAAATCTACACCTGGCAACAGTATCTCAATGGTTCCAAAAGAAGCTGGGGGACCTCCCTCACTAGTGGCTGTACATGCAAATGGCTGCAAGTTCCATTTTCTCTCTCATTGATGTTTGGGAGCCTTTGAACATAGGGTTTTCAACTGCATGGGTTGGGCAGGCTGTCAGCATTAGACACAGGAGGAAGGTTCTGAATGAGATTTTCCTCCTGGACTCAGTTGGAAGCAGCACTGTAGACTACAAAGACCCTGTGACTTTAGTCTTGAACAGAGACAGCCAATTTGATATGATACAAGTCAGTCAATTAATTTTCAATTGATAAAATGCTGTCTATTCCAAAGCACTGGACATCTACATTAAAGAAAATACAAAGACCAAAAATACTACTGTACTTCTTTTCTTCCTTAAACTTAGTCTTTGATGACATCAAAGGTTTAAGTCTTTAAGAACAGCATCCCATAGTACCCCCATGGTCAGTCAGAGCTATTTCTAGAATGGATAACTTATCCAATAAACACTTTGCCATCAGTCTTCAAAAATTTTCATAAAAGTGTTCAACTCATCTATACCAATACCACATCACAAGAGATGGAACTGGCCTTTAAGTAGGCAGGGTCCAAGCTGCCTGGGTCCTGAAAACCAAACAACTTTGATCTCAGCTGGAAGAGGGCTAGAAGCTAGTGTAGCCTTCAGGGAACAACTATTAGGAGGATGATAGTTTTGCAGAAGTTGAACGATAACACATTTTGTATCCTAAGGTATTCTGTATCCTAACTGTAATCTTCTATGGATAAAAAGCTTATCTCACTTATTCTTTAAAGAAACTAACCTGAGAAAGATAACGTGTGCCTAGTCCAAATGGAAACTTCATTGGTATGATGGCAATCCCCTTTTTCTTCCAGTAATTTTGTTTGTTAAATTCATTGACAGCTGTTTTTCGACTGTAGTATGCAGATTTCTCCATACATTCGTTCCAACACCGAATTAAGTTTTGTGGATCAAGCTCTTGTTTGTAGTGTGTCTCCTTGTTCTCCTTATACATATTTATTTCCCTAACCTGAAATAATAAAATTAACAGTTATTACAAAATCCTGTTAAAGGCAGACTGACTATTTGGGGGGACTAGTAGACAACAAGAAGATTACTATATGTTTTTTGAACAATTACCAGTTTGGTTCCGTTTGTAAGAGCATACTATTCGTTCAACAACCAGACGTTGATTAAAAAAAAAATATTAATTTTAGCACAAATTATGTTTGACTTAGAAAAGATTTGTTCAAACAGTTGAGCTAATCTAAAGAGTTTTAACTTTCCAACTGCATAGACTTCATTTCAGGAGAGAAGATGCCTTCATTTCATCACCTTTTCTGGTGATAAACCGGTTTTATCTGCAATTCCTGTTATCCAAGTTTCTGTCACCAGTGCTGACTGGGGAAAGCCAAACCCTCGGAATGCTGTGTTTGATGGCAAGTTTGTTTTGCAGACATAAGCCCAGCATCTCAAGTTGGGAATCTTGTATGCATTGTCCATTTTTAATAAGGATACTTCTGCTACCTGAGATAGGGGACAAACAGGTATAGTTAAATGTCAGAACAGTGCTTCTTTCAAATTCACATTTAAATCTTCCTCGTCTCATATAAAGACCTTAACTTGAGACAATTAGCTTTAAAATTGGGTTTCTGTCAATCACTGGTAGTAAGAATACTCTTATGCACACATACAGACTTTATTAATACATTTCTCGTATTAGTTTTCAGTTCGTTTTTGATATTCACAGAACACAGCTCATATAGTAGTTAGTAGTAGTTGAGTGCTGGTCAGTGGTTAAGGATGTAACAGATACTTCATTTTACAATTGATTTTGTTCCTAATTTTTTCACAATGAGGGTGGCAAAACACTGGAACAGGTTGCCCGGAGAGGTGGTAGATGCTCCATCTCTGGAAACATTCAAGGTCAGGTTGATCAGGACTCTAGTTGAAGATGTCCCTGCCCATGGCAGGGGGGTTGGACTTGCTGACCTTTAAAGGTCCCTTCCAACCCAAACTATTCTATGATTCTACCTCGATATCAAAAGCCACACAGAACTAAAAATAGGCAGATTAGATTTAGAGCAATAGGAGCTGTGAAAGGAACTGATGAAAGCATTCTGAATTATCATGTCCTATGGAAATTCACAGTTAAGGTTTAGTTCCACCAGAAAGCATACGTACTGCAGTCTACAGTGTCTTCTGGTTTTTACATTTTTCTTTTAGAGATTTCACATGACACATGCAAAACCACAAGAAAAGGAAAATCCCACATTAGATACCTCAAATTAGGCTCTATGAGTCAGTATCAAAATAAATAAATAAGTTAAAAAAATGTTTTGATGCCTCATGAAGAGGCCACTGGTTCTTTTCAATATTAAGTAGATTTCTCAGAACGGCAAATTTAAGCCTGTATTCCTACTGTTCCCACTGAGCTTTAAACAATAAACTTCAAAACATTTCTGCATAGAAACAACTGAAGATAATTTTGCTGTAATAACTATGCATATGAATAATGTCATATAATGCTACCTTTTCATTTGGAAATATAAATCAAAATGTTATTTGCAGAATAAAAACAAAAGAATTATATTTTGGAGTTTTTTGATTATGACAACAACTTTTATGGACTTCAGAGAAAGTATGTGTGTGAAGCTGATCAGCCTTAAGAGGGTTATTGATAAATCAGAGTTAATACTATGTATTGTTATAATACAACCCTTAGCTATGCCAAAGTTTCTTCCCAGAAATGTCTGTTCTAATCTTGATGCAATCACAGAGATTAAAACATATTATTAATTGTTGACTGAACAATAACTAAGTTAAGCATAGATTATTGGTATTCAACTCCCATGCTGAAAGACCAGTCTTTATTAGGATGGGCATCAAGCATCTTGGCTCTCTCTAGGGGTAAGCTCCCATAGAATAAGGTCCTCTCTAAAGAAAGAATAAATCCCAAAATACTGTCTTGGGGACACACAGATAAGTCACACTGGCCCAGAAAAAATAACTGGACTGTAAGTTTGGTAAAGCTTATGATTTTATTTCCAGTAAACCTATTTCTCCTTTTAAAAGTGTTGAATTATTAATGCTATACTGATAGAATCAAATGGAATCACACCGCTAGACCACTGGTTATTGATCTAATTAACTAGGGAGTTATGTTAGAGAGTTAGACTGTTATCACATGTGCTATTCCAGCTGCAGCTGAGTTGGGTGGAAAGGTTACTCAGTTGGTTATCACTGCCTCCAATTCGAGGTCCACCAGCTTAAGTGTATCATTGTAGAATTTCATCTTAAGATGGTTCTGACATGTGATCTGCATTAATGTACATACTTTTAATCATGGATTTTTTTCTAACCCAGGTTATTTGTTATTTTTCAGAACCAAGTTAGGCAGCAATAGCATGGGCAGTTACACTGACAGATTTCAGAGTGCAGAAAATACCCATAGGTGGAGCAATGACAAGCAGATGAGGGGTAGTAACCTTAACAAACTTTTCAGTTACAGCTAAAATAGCCTATGCAAACACAAATAGTTAGCGACTAATATTAAAGCAAGCAACATTTTATACTTTGCAGACCTATACGTGAGGAACTGAGGTATACAGCACAATAAATGCAGACCCAGTACAGAAATGCATAGAGATAGTAACAGGACAACTATCACTATGAATTTTCTGAAGGCTAAGAAAGGTCTTCCCAGCCTTGTAGACATAAAGCTTTAGGCAGGCACAAATGCAGGTAATATGTATTTTAAAAGGAATACATTGTTAGCTGACATGTTTATAATGGGAAAATAAGCCTGAGAAACCATTCATGAAATGAATGCGTAGGAAAATATCAAAAATTAGTATAGTGCTTCACTAAACTGAATAAGGAAAGGTTAAACTACTATGTGTAGATTTTCCAACAACCCACAGTCCCTACATCGAAAGGCTATATGATTAACAATACATGTGCAAGGGAATTTGGCCTTCGTCATTTTCCAGCTAATGATTCCTCCATGTTATAAGATTTGTCAGCTCATAAAATCTTACCAGGACAGATTCATCAGGGGTGCATCCTCCATTAATGTAATATTTGGTATCCACAGCTCTGATCCTACCATCATTCATGAAGCCAACCTAGAAGGATCAACAATAACCTATTTAGATTTTTTCATTCATTCATTTCTTCAGTGCTTGTATATTTTGAAAATGAATGTAACCTACACAATTAGGGTCATACTGCAGTATTACATTTCTGGGCAGCATCACTGAAACTATAGAAGGGCAAGAGAGAAAGAAAGTATGTTCCTAAGATATTAGCTTTCCCACCTGGCATCTGTGATCTGTATAGGTACAGCATATAACAAGCAACATCAGCCCATTGGGAAAGGAAGAAGCAGGGAAGCCCAGTGGCTTCCTGTGTATTGCCTGAGACGGCTGGTAAGTGTGTCATCTAGGAATGTTCACTGTAGACAAAGTCAAATCCCACTCTGACTGTAAGAATAGTGTCTGGCAGATGGAGTATGACATTTGTTTTTCTTAATGAAGAAATGTTATCTTTATCTCACATCTCTCTTTTCACCTGTTGCCACTAATAGTTCCTGAATTCTCAACATGAGCTACAGCTCATTTTCAACTTAAGGAAAGCATCTTATAAAACCTCTCTTACTTTACCTATGTAGTAGAGATGGAAAAGAAGGCAGAAATTATCCTAATGAATAGTTATGACTGATGACAGTGCGTGAGCAGGGAAGAGATTAATTTCCTCCATAGGGTGATTTTTCCTGTATGACACTGTTTCTGTGAAAAACTAGCTGCTCCTTTGTGTGAACCTAACCATATGGACGGTTTAAAATAAATCTTTGCAGAAGTCTGAGCTAGCTTGGCTTCCTGTTCCCAGAAAGACAGACAGAAAGAGCTACAAAAGGAAAAGGACATGAAGGGACTAGAAAACAAAACAAAACCAAACCCTGCAGAGATTGATGCAGAAGCAGAGAAAGGGCTGTACAGCAACTTTATCTCTTGGTTTCTCGGCTAGCAGTTTTGTTTTAAAATTGAATTGATTATACTCATTTTCATTAATAGAACAAATATTAACCAGTAACACTGAAATGCTTATTCACAGAATATGGGCAGGTATTTTTTCACTGAATTCTTGTGGCACTCACTTTATATTTACCAACAAAAGGATGTCGTCCACCAGTGATTAACATGTCATCCCCTCGGCTCAGAATAAGACGGACTGCTCTGCTGGTTCTAAATCAACAAAAGAAAAGTCAAATTTCAGTCAAAACAAGAGATGTTATTAACAAGATGGCTATTCGTCATGTATCCAGATCTAGCCACACATATAAACATGCATTTAGATTAAACTTAACTTTAATAGGCTTAAATATATGCTTAAAGCTATGTCCAGAGCTCATATTTTTCTGTATTTACAGTCATGTCAGAATTTTCATTTCATCTCTTGAAAGCCAACAAGATAACTCAGTGCAAACTTCTGAAGAAATCGTTATTTCAGTGTTAAGACTGAACTGTGTTAAGTGAGCTAACAGCAGTTAGCATTCAACCTTAAGCAAGAAATAGTCACCTCAGCTATTCAGAATCGTACTGAAATAGGGTGCCTTCGAATAAAACCAAAACATGGATAATAATAAAAATATGAAAATTAGTCTACAAATGCAAATACCATTTAAAATAGTTACTTTTGAAAAAATGGACATAAGATGTAAAATAAAGTCCTAACAATAAAAAAAGATTGTTTAAGCCATAAAGAAAGATTATTTTTAGCATGGCCTGGTTAATCCAAAGCACAGATAACATGGCCAAAAATAATCAAGAGCAGTTTATACAACAGTGACAGTAGTAACAAGAGAAATGGATTGAGTTAACCACTCAGATTACAAGATGATTTTGGCTAAGACAGGACGTAGCCTGATGTGCATTCTGCAGCAAATTAGTTATGTTTATAAAAGAGGTTACTATCCCCTGACAGCTAATTGCCAATATTATCCTGCCAAATTTGGAGGGTGTGGGATGGAGCTTTATGTGTTAAGGTTCCTAAACTAATTCAAGTAGTATCAGCAAAAACATAGTATCTAATAGATTTAAGCTAATTTTGTCTGAAAGATGTTGGGGACTGAACTAGAACTAGTTGTTCTTAAAAGCAGTTCCACTCATGAACTCTTCCTTCTGCATCCTGCTGTGCCAGTGAAGTTGGTTGGTTGGATGGTTAATGTCATGTTTTGAATGTACATACAAAGCCTCAGTAGTTAGGGACTGGTCCTTTTGAAATGCTCAATCATTTCAAGAATATTTCTAGCTTATGCTAATACCAATTTCTTCAAGTCCCATTAATTTAGTTGAGGCTAGAGCTGCTTAACATAAGCAGTTTAACAAAACAAAACAAAGAAATGCACTGAACAGTCTTATGAAATGTGAACAGTCAGGATTTATGACTTTTTGGCTAGCAACATTGGGAAAGGAGAAAGCATTTTAGCCAAGATGCAAAACTTGTTCACCCCATTTTCTCTTCACATGCCAATACACACATACCGCACTTACTTGTTTGCTGCCACTGCAGCAACTGATGCCAGTAAGCCAGCTTTCAGGAGTTTCCCACCAAAAGCTCCACCAACTCGTTTAACGTGGCACATGATCCTGTTGGCTGGAACACCTAAACTTGCAGCTACCATCTCCTGTAAAACCATTTTTAATCTTTTATGCCAACTCAAACTAAGCCTAAAAGTTAGGTTCTGAAATAAAAACCTTTTCTAGAAAAGGGTTCCATAGGTGTTACTAGTTTTTTTTTTTTTTAAATCAGATGAAAATAATTTTTCCTTTAGCCTAGGTTAAAAAGCAAGAAAAAGATAGCAACAAACACTCAGCAGTGTTCACATTTAAAATCTCTACCATGGAGACTATGGAATGGCCATGGACAGGAGTGAATAATACTCTTGTATTTTGTTATCTAAACAGTAAGAAGCTTCAGGTATAAGAAAAAGGGATTAGAATAGTTTTTATTATTTTTATTACTAAGATCATAAATTTGATTTTAATTTTTAATTGAAATAAAACCATTTGTTTTTTAATAATCTAAGGTCTTGCTAGTGTCAGGAATATTCTTGCTTCAGATGATTTTCTCAGACACAAAGTTCTTCATGCTTCTTGGCTATTGGCAATAGCCAATAGCTATTTCCAATAATGGAAATGATAAAAGGAGCTGAACTGGGCTTTGAACACAAAATGCCAGTGCTGAGTCTGAAATACTATCAGTCTCATACACCATAGCTATTGCTATGTAGACCGTACACTATGTCAGCATTTGCTTTACCATTTACCATCATGAAAATTATCAGAGGGCTGGAACACCTCTTCCTATGAAGAAAGGCTGAGAGAGTTGGAGTTGTTCAGCCTGCAGAAGAGAAGGCTCCAGAGAGACTTTATTGTAGCCTTTCAATATATAAAGGGGGCTTATAAGAAACAGAAAGACTTTTTACCAACGCCTGTACTGACAGGACAAGCGGCATTGGTTTTAAAGAAAGAGGACAGGTTTAGATTGGACATAAGGAAGAATAAGGAAGAAATTTTTTACAATGAGGATGGTGAGACACTGGAACAGGTTGCCCAGAGAAGTTGGAGATGCCCCATCATTGGAAGTGTTCCAGGTCAGGTTTACAGGGCTTTGAGAAACTTGAAAGATAACCCTGTCCATGGCAGGGGGGTTGGATTAGATGATCTTTAAAGGTTACTTCAAACCCAAACCATTCTACACTTATGCTTTTGGCATGGAGCAGCAGTCTCACCTACAGCTATTAGAATTGATCAAACCCTCAGCAGACTCTGACTCTGCAGGGTGCTGATTGCCCCTCACCCCAATGGAAAGCTAACAGGGATGGAGTAGCCTCAGCACTCCACAAGAAGTTTTTCATGCCTACAATAGTGGGACATGAGATACTTTGTTCAAAGGAAAATAAGTGACTTTTACTTCCTCCTATTCTCACGGTGTAGTGGTCAGTGTTTATCAGGATACAGCAGTACTACAGAGCAGCTGTTGTTGTTGGATAATCCAGATGTGCAATTTCATGTTCCTACTGCTTCTAAACTGTTAAGATGAATTTGGAAACCAAACTTAGAAGAGCTCTATTGTCGCAGGTTCAACCACTTTCTCTGAGAATGCTCTGTATTACCTGAATAATTGCTGGATGCTGTGTTGACACATACACATCCATTTCTTTATCCTCTCCTTTTGGAACGGCAAGCACACTCTGAGTCTCCATGTAAAAGTGTTCCTGTCCCCCAATGTGAATCTCCCCTGATCCAAAGAGAAAAACACAAGTGTTACTGAGGGAAAAGGACAGAAGAAATGAACCAGGAAAGAACTAACTGCCCATCATCATGTAAATTATGGTAATCAGTGTCAAATCTTATGATCCTTCTTGTATGAAGGAGCAACATGTAAAATAAAAACAGATAAAACTCCTTGCAGGATTAAATTGGTGTTGTTCCAGTGGCATCAACAGAACTTGATTAATAGTGGAACAATATTGCCTACAAATGGTGACAATATTAAATAAAACATAGATAAATTAAACAAAGCATGGACATACTGGACCAGGTCAAGAAGAAGGCCACCAACATGGTCAAGGGGGCTGGACCACAGGATGTATCAGGAGAGGCTGAGAGAACTAGATTTATTCATCCATAAGAAAAGGGTTAAGGGGAGAGCTTATTGCTGTCTACAACTACCTAATAGGAGGGTGTAGAGAAGAGCGAGCCAGACTGTTCTCATAGCTGCACAGTGGAAGGATAAGAGGCAATGAACACAAGGAATTCCAACTTGATATAAGAAAAAAAAGTTTCACCATGAAAGTGGTCAAACATTGGAAGAGGTGCCTACAGAGGCTGTGGAATCTCCATCTTTGGAGGTATTCAAAACCTGATTGGACATGGCCCTTATAACCTGCTCTAACTGCATCTGCTTTAAGCAGGAGGTTGGACTAGATGACCCCCTTCCAACCTAATTATTCTGTGATTCCGTTTCAGTGACAGAGGATGCAGAAAGCTTGAATAGTAGCAGGACCACAAGACCACCAGGTTTAATCACACTTTCTCCCAGGTGACCAAGAGCTTTCTCAGGCCTAATGGCTATGTCGAAAAAAGGTAGAACTGGGACTTGAAGAACAGACAGACAAACCCAAATACTGACAACATGTATTCTGCAGTTTACCTTCAATTATATTATCAACAGTTTCAAATGCCTGATCAACATTTCCTTGTTCTAATTTTCTTTTTGGCTCAAAGAACGAGTTGTGCTTTATAGCTTCCTGCGGTGGAGAAAAAAAGAAATAGTTTTTTAAAGTATTTTAAAGGTTCTCAGCTTGTTGTGGCATTTTACTCTCAGGAGAAATACCATTCTCTTCAGAGATTTGAATCACCAGCTACCAAAGTCAATGAACAACTGTATTTCATCACTATACTGTCATTGTTGATGAGTTTGTGTATTCAGTTCCAGCAATTCTTTCCTGATGTATCTTGTGTTACTGATGATAGTTTCTGAAGGAAATGCAGTTTATTCAACCTGCTCTTCCCTCTCATACATCTAGCAAGTGACGAATAGAGTATAAAATAAGAATGCAACCCCATCATCCAAAGAGTGATGCCATTAAGACGGGAAGAAATCACAAGGACTAAGTAAAAGTAAAATCTATTTATTAAGTATGCTTTGCTTTATTTCTAATAAGACTTCATTGGAGTTTCAACTATAATGAAATATTAGTAATATTTGCCAGTCTTTAAAAAGAGACTGCTCTTTTTATACCAGAAAGACTGTTTTGTTACACCCTACACGCATTATAGAAACAAGCTGTAAAGTGACTACCAGAACTAATACTGGTACCCTGCAAATATGTCCTTAGTTCCTTACTTCCACTCATCTCATTAACCCAGCATAAGTCCATTTCCCCTATGACTCCCACATCACATTTCTAAAATGTTCTATATCCCTAACATCTTTCCCCTCACATTCCCCCAATACTTCCTATGTCTCCAGCCTAACTTTGTTGACTTGCTAGCCTGACAACAGATACAAAATGCTACAAATAATCAGGAGCTGATCATTCAGCCAATATACACACATTGATTGACCAGCTGGTAGCTACCAGAAGAATTATAAACAACCAGTGTGCTCATTTCCTTTTCCTCACTGGGAACATTAAGACAGTTCTTCTTTTCTACTCTTACATTTATTATTATGAAACTCGTGGGACCTTACTACCTTTGAGACTGTTGCATATCTATCACAAGTGGTCAAAATTATCCAAATGGTTGAAAAGTTATTTATAGGGAGACTGACGGACTGATTAACAGGAGTTCATATTCATCTTCTTTCCTTAGAAAATCATGTTTAAAAAGCAAGTGAAGACTGTGAACTGCTTCTTCCATTAATTATATAGATAAAACAACAAAAAAAAAAAAAAGAGAAAAGAAATTATTAGTACCTCAATTGTTAAGATCACTGGCTCCAGCACTTCATACTCTATCTTCACTTTTGCAGCTGCTTGTTTGGCATGAACATCTGAATCCGCAACCACAGCACAGACAATCTGACCCACACAAATCACCTGTAAAAACCACAACACTTAATAGAACAGTGGATTGAAATTATTCCCACATGTGCTGCTGATATTCCTCTTTCATGTAACCACTATTCATGTTTCCTTTTTAGAATTTGAGGATCTTTGTATTTTTTAGATCATCCAGGAAGCTAAAAAATTATTAGAAATACCAATATAACTGGGGAATCAAGGAAAATACAGTATTCAAAAATGGATAAGTGATTTGGGAGCCTAACTTTCAATGAAATATAATCTTCCAACAACTCAGACGGTTTTGTAAGGTTTAATCTGTATCCTTCTTATTTATATATTTTTCTCTAGGCAGAATATAATGCACATCAGCTATCTTGAAGCTGAAAAGGGAGTGGGAAAAAATTGTAAGAATTTACCTTGTTGTATGCCTAAAGTGATTCCCTGACATACACACAATACAGAAATTCAAGAGTCAACAAGTAAAATTTCATTATAAAAATCTGAAGAAAAACAGTAAAAATGAAGAAAATCAGTTAAAAAAAGATTGTAGTTATACCTTATTTCTTGCAAATATAATCTCTGGATCACTGGAGTAGTAAAACTCGTTTGAAGCTGGTACATCATGAGCTGTTATGATATCGAACACACCTGCTCCTTTTAGAGCCTCTGAGGTATCTATAGATCTGATTAGGATATGGGAAGAGAGAAGTGTAATTCATTACTTTTACAACGTGTTGCACAGAGGAAGCGAACACAATATAGAGGTATGCTTCTTGTACTGCCAGGATCTGCTCATAGGTTCAGATATGTCTTTTCCTTCTATCTCTGGCATGCAAAAAAGTGCAGGTCAAAGGTAATTTAAAATTCTACTAACCTGCTTCGTTTCTAGGAAATACTCTAGATGCAACAGGGAAGTCACTGGCACATTAGACTGCCTGAACTGCATTGATTTAATAAAAATCACTGCACAATCATGATGCTACAACTGCAATTTTTTAAGACCTCACAGCCTACACAGATATCAAACTGATACAAATAAGCATCTAAAAAACGGAGAGTTCATGTAGAGAATTATAATAAAAATGGCAAGACCACTATAAATGGAGAATGAATGGAAATGTGAGGGTGTAGAAGGATCAGAAAGAATGGCAGAAGGTCTATAAGAATGGCATGTTTTGATAGCACCTAGTTCAGCAGGTCATCAAGATCCCAGCACATCTACAGGCATGTTCTCTGGACACCCAGATCAGAAGACAAAGGAAAGTGAATAAATCCTACTGAATCACGGAGATGGGGGTGATGTCAGCTCCTTGACGGTACCAAAAAGAGCACATCCAAACCCAGCATACTATCACCAACCTAAGAATAAGCCAGGAAATATGACAAGGACTCTGCAGCTAGCAGCCTCAGTCCTCTCTGTCATCACAATTAATCCTGACCAGACCACCTGGATACATGTCTTTGTGCCTAAATGCTGGGCAGACAACTTGGATATGTGCATTTGGGTGCCTGAATGTTGAACAAACTGCTAGAATAGGTGTATCTTGGCAGTGCAAAAACATAAGTGAAAAGAGTTTTCTTTCAAAATAAAATCCTCTTCCTACCTTCCTCTCCTATAAGGCCTCATGTGAGCTTTGCTACCTTGTTGCTGCAATGTTGCAACACCATTTCCTACATTTTGAACAATTTTCTTTTTTCATAATAGATTTGAGATTTCAAAGCTACGTTGGTGAAGCTGAGTTTTGGTGCCTGCTTGCACTACTCAGCACTTTGTGGAGGTACCTAGGCTAGCTCTAGGCTGGCTCATGGACCAGAAACAGTTCAACCTTATTAGTACAGTAATATGGAGGGAGACACTTAAATCCAAATAGAGCCTTCTATTTGTCACTAGAGTGACAATATTGCTTCCAACACCTGAGCCAGTGCGGGTATCAGGCATGCTGTTCTGTATACACGTAACTCATTAGTCTGCTCTAAAAATCCCAGACAGCAATTCATAGTAAGACTTTCTTCAGATACACTTTGAACACTTACATAATCTTAGCATGAGCTCTGGAACTAGTGACGACAGCCAGGAAGAGCTCCCCATCCACAGAAGGAAGATCATCAATGTAAACTGCTTCACCAGTGGCATGCTTAATTCCAGACTGGTGCATAATGGGCCGTCCTACTGGATCCTGGGGAGACTGACTCGGCTCTATGTCCTGAACAGTCAAAAATACACACCCCCCACCCCCAAACAGTTAAAAAAAGAATGGTCATGTTATTCTTACAGTAATCAGAAAATCATGTGAAGGAACAACTGTTCAGATTATCATCTTCTGGTTCAATATTGAAAACAGATGTGGATGCAGACCTGACTGCTGCTCCTGGGGATTTCTTCTATTCCTTGTCTTAAGGAGCCTTCCGAGACCCTTGCACAGGTTTGTCTACTTGAATTTTTTTCCTTAATCATTTACATCAAAGTGATACAAACAGCACTTCTTTTTCAGAAGGACAGTTTCTTCCCTTACTGGCTGGTGTCATGAAGCTTTGATAATTTTCCGAACTATTCTCACAAGATTCTGCTCTGTATTTTATCAGTGCCTGGTGTTGTATTTTGAGCTATTTGCAGTGATTCCTAGGATTTGTCTTACTCGCTGAAGGATGGCAACTGATCAATGTAAATCAGTGAGGAAAAGTTGTTTAAATATTTCCTTCCCAATTTTATTTCCTTGCACCTGTGTATTAATTTAGTGCCTTATTAACCTTATTTTGCTAAGTCTTTCCTGAAAGTTAATTCAGTGTTGCCAGTTAATTCTGCTACACCAAGTAATTGTTGCCAACTTCCAGAATACTCTTCCAATTTCTGGGTCAGTGTTCTCACTAAATTTTTCCTTTTCTACATTTAGAACTAGTTAATTGCTCACAACTCAAAACCTTTTTTCTTCTATAGCTTCCAGCACACAAGTGTTCTGGCTACACATTTCTACCTCCTGCACTTTCTGGCACACTGTTTGCTATTAGCCCAAGGCCAAGAACAGACATTTTTCACTGGGGTGCCTAAAGTTTCTCAAATGGCTGTCTCAGCTTTTCCACTAACAAAATGACCAGATATTTATCTTTCAGGATATGCATTCTTTCCCCCCCCCTTAATTTTAAAAGCTTAATAATGTTCAGATGAAGAACTCCAGACAAAAGATAGATAAAAGTTTAAAAGTTAGATAAAGTTAGATAAAAATTTAAAGGGAAAAAACAGATATTCTGGGTTTCTAAATAATTTCTTTTGCTCCGTGCCAACTGATTTGAATAACAAATTGTTTCAATTTCTGTTGTTTAGTCACTTTCTTGCAGCTGGGGAATAAATTGCTGAAAGTCATAAAGAACTAGTTCCTTTGATCCTGGCCCCTTTTATAAGTCTGTAGTGTCTTTTTTTTAACGATAACTCTGAAGGAAGCTGAAGATAACGACTTGAACAAATTTAAGGTATTTAAAGCTAAAATGTTATTCTAAAGAATATCTGAAAATTAAAAAAGATGTTTACCTAGATTTCATTCGAATTTTCTTTAGGTTTTCAAAAACTTGAGATTTTTACTTGTGTGTTGAGGGTATCAAAATATCAAAACTCCTTGCAGGAGTTCCCACCATGATCTAACCACGAGGGTTATCTCAGAAAATCCAAAAGGTGTTCTTTGCTGCCCTCTACTGCTGACTGCTCCTTGAATACTCTTGTTAATTTGATCAGATAGCCATCACAAACTCCATCCTGACATCTAAATCTACAGTAAGACCTGAGAGCCCTCTAAGATCTTAAGAAAAGTGTATCTTGAGACAAGAATACTATAGTGATAACTATAGACTTAGGCTTTTCAATCTTTTTTATTTTCTTCTAATTTTTTTCCAATTGCATTGCACACTGCAATATACCATGTTTATGCAGGCTGACAATGGAGTTTGTTCAGCATATTTATCTTTTGAGAACTGTTTAGAAGAAGTGAGTATACCCGTATGAATCTATTTTTACAGACAAGGTTTTTCTAATTGAGATACAGTTAAAACCAACCACTAAGAGCCTGTTGTCTTCAATCCTTTGGAAAATTTGTACCTGAGTTTCTCAACAAGGGTCATGCTCGAACCGTGACTTTTTACCAAGTCTTATAAAGCACAGAACAATCTTAGAATAAAATCACTTGCCTGGTATATTTGGATACTCTGGGGCATTTTGGTTTTGAAATCTTGTAGGACACTTCTATATTCCATAGGTAAGCCAGGATAGTGGCAAGGATCCTGAAAAGGAAGTGAATTACTACTCACATTTTGAACATTCCAATTAAAAAAGCTAACAACCAAAATCACCAAATACAAACTCTTTATACAGGAAATTCCTTCAAGACTCTCACAAGCTAGAAAGGCTCTAAAATAACAATTTTAAAACAATGTAGTTTTGAGATTTCACTAAATAATATTTAAAAATATATTGGATTCAATAAATATGCTTGTTTAAAGTAAGCAACATAAAGCAGGTATAGTCAGAAAAGCTTTGTTCTGAGGTCTAATCAAATCTGGCACAGAATCATTCCTGGTAATAATAAACTACCTAGTAACAGTAATTCAGAGGAAAGAGCTCAAGGTAACGCAGAAGAAAAAGGCAAAAGGGATATGTTTCCTCATAAGAACAGATTTAAGACAAAAATAAGTAAATTTCACCTAGAATGTATTGAGAAGTGAAATTTTAGAGTCCTCCTCTCCCAGTCAACAACTCATACAAGAAGGAGGGTTTGTTTAACATCTACAGTTACTTCCCAAAGCTTTTATTTCTATTCTGTCTATTTATGTTTTGAACTACAGGCAGATGGAGTAAGACCTCATGTATGTTTTCTTAGGGCCTGGGAGCTCAATACTGATATATTGTTGCATTAACATTGCTCAATTTTTTTTAAAGTCTAATGTTCAAAGTAAAGATATCTGAGCACCTAGAAGTTAAATGGGCATCTCTCCATCAATCTCTTTGGGAGTTAAGCGCTTACGTTTTTCTGTAGATCTGAACCCCAAAGACAATATTTAGCACATTGTACAAATTGCAAGCATCAGTAGTCAGAAAAAAACCCTTTCATTTGCTTGCACAAAAGCAGACATGGAGAACTAATTTACCATTGTCTTTAATGACTGCAATACTTCCAGGAAAAATCTGTAGAAGAAACTGACTATCAAAGTTTTCTTATAGTCTGCTTTTTCACCACTGGCTGAGCCTGGAAAAGCAATTTCTTTAAGAACTAGTCTGCAAGCTTCATCCAACATCTGTTCATTCCAGTGTCTGTCAGGAAGAATAATAGATACAATCAGACCAGGACTCAAAAAAATAAATACAAATTGCAGTAATACATTCGTACTGTGGACCACAGGCATAATCCTGCTCACAATAAAGCCAAAACATTGATTTTAATAATGGCCTGCAATTTTGAAAACAGTGTAGGTCAATGTTGCTCACAGAAGTGAGGTCCCTTAAGTCAATGGAATTGAGTGCTATGCCAGCCTTTTAAAAATAAATAAATAAATAAAAACTATTACAGCTTTACACCTGATTTAACAGTCTTACAGACTATCACTATTCTGCAGATACTGTCCTATATTTAAAGAAAAGCGGATAACGATATTGATGCAAACTGTAGATGCTTTCAAGGGATCTGATTAGTGCTGGATAGTTGTTACATTTTCTGAAAAGGCTGTCTCCTTGAAGTATTTCAACAAAGTTAATTCTCCATAGTTACACAACCCTAGATATCAAAATATAATTCTGTTAGAATACATTTAATCATGTAAAGCAGCAAAAAATAATGAGTACTTCAACTAGTGAAACAGTTGCATACTAAATGATAAGAGAGTCCAGTGGGACTCTGTTTAGATAAATGGTTTTATACTGCTTGAATTATTTGTAATTTTTTTCCTCCAAATCTTGGCAAGATGCTGCAGAGTGGAAGGGAATGTCAGGGCTTAACTTCAGAGATTATTAGGATCTTGTAGATGAAGAGATATTGAAAAGGTTAAGGCTTGGCTTGTGCTCCTAAGTTTATTGGGCACATCTGAAGTTCTCAAACTTTGTATCTATTAGAGCCAAACTGAAGGACTCAAGAACACTGATACTAGGGAATTATCAAACCTACGGGATACAGCATCATTTACCAATGCTTGGGTTCAGGTGCACAACTGATTACGTATACCTCATCCACCTATCTCACAGCTCATATCTCATATCTCTCTGCATACTTCAAACAGGAGTTGCACCCATGTGCAGGCTCCAAAATGTAACAATCCTGAAAAGTCATCATTAAGGTTTGACCAGATCATTCACTTGAACATACATAGCATCAGCCAGACAAGTGAAATCTTTCTGTACTTTCGTGCTCCAAGAATGTACACCCAAGCTCTCAAAGTCCCTTTATTCAGAGATATAGAGAAGGCAGAGAAATTGTACCTTCCGATAAGTGTCCAACATGTTTGTTTTGCATAAATCGTGGTTGAGACAGCACCTCCATAGAAAATGCTTAAATCCTTTATTACATCTGTACCTTCTTCAAAAAGGACTCTCATTCCAGCATTGGTTATTGGGAGAGCATTTTCCCGTCTTGGCGCTTGTCGAAATGCAAAGACATACTCCCCCTGAGCAAGATCAGACACAAGCAGGTAACATTGCAGACATGTAAGTATCTGAAAGCAGAACTTGTTATTGCACTACGTGAAGCACAAGAATAAAAAATGAAGCGCACAAATTCAACTTCCTGAGCATTCAAGACCATACACTTCCTTCTCTTGACTTTTCAGTAGCTTTACCATCTTTGATTTTCTAGCAGCCCATACCCAACCCTCCATCATCCACACAGTTCAGATGACCTAAATTTTTTCGTGGTAGGTAGCTGGAAGACAGGGATCTTGTGGAGTGGAGTTGCATTTATAACAAGACCAAAAGCCTAGAGTCTTCAAAGTCTTGCCAAACTTCAGTACTTGGATAATGTGACCCATAATTCTCTTATAAGATCCCATATCCACTTTTGCAAACACAATACCAGTTAAAGACTATTACTCAGTTCAGCACCGTTTATGGAAGCACCACACACATGTCCAATCTTATCTCATTTTAAGAAAAATCCTCAAGAGATGACAATGCTTTACCTGCTTGATGCCAACCATATCACAGGTGAGCAGCCTGCTTTAGTGAGGACTATGGCAGCTTGTCCAAGACCCCTTTCTGTAGGGGGTCTAGACAATTGCGATTGCCCTCATCATTTTAGGGTAAGCTTTTGTCTGAATATCACTCTTTATATATCACCAGCTACCTGCTGAGTTGTGTTTTTTAGCTGAAACTGGGAGATAGTATGGCACTTGCAGGATCAAATGTAAGGAATTCAGAAAGTGAGCAGTAATAGTGTTACTTTAAACATAGGGATTATGTCCCCTCCTGCTCTTTATTTAATAGTCTCTAACTCTGCATAAAGCAAATCTAAACAAACTAGTAACTTACCTTCCTAGAATGGGGAATATGGACAGAAACTAGGATCTCTTCTGGCGCAATGGTATTGTTACCAACTCCATCTGCAAAAATATCACTCAAAGGAATCTGTCGCTTTCTTCCTAAAAAAAATTCCAAATCCAGAAACTTTTGTACAATTGTGCAATTAACATACATCAATCATATTTTAATTGGCAAGAAATACCTGCAGCCTTCCTGAGTAAATAACAACTGCCGAGTTTACACAACAAATTATCAGCGGTATGCTCTATAAATACAAATGACTGCTCCATCTTCCATAATATCATAATGCCAGAGTCCTAAGAAAGTGCCCAGAGATCAATCCCCATTCCATAATCCTCCCTTCTGATACTGCCACGATGATCCCATCCCCACTCCTGTCAATCTGTTCCAAATCTCTGCAGCTGCTGTCACCACTAGCTTTCCTTCTAAAACATAAAGGAGGAGGAAGAAAATTGAATGGGAGGGAACTGCTGCAAAAGTAAAAAAAAGAATTTTTTTTTTTTTTTGTTCTGAGATTCTGAACACTTTTAGAAGTCCAAAAGGGAATAAATGCTATTGCCTTTTCCTTTCTCTTTTTGGTAGATTATTCTAAAAGTGACTATGTTTTTCATTCTATGATATATATTATTAAAGATGGAATTTTCAAAAGGGAAGAGGACAAAATTCTGCAAGAAACCTATATCTGTAAGAGCCCTTTGAACACTTAAATTTCATCTATGCTACATTGGGTTTGCCAATATAACTACACAGTTAAGTTAGCAAGCCTTCTGGAAATGCAACATTTTAACATATATAATTATTCTATTAATTAAACAAGCTCCATTGGCTCAGAGAGTTTTGTTGATAGGACTGCAACTGTACCAGTAACACAATTGTCAAGTAGCATTGTCATTCTGCAAGAACACAGGCATAAACATGGTACTGATGGAAATCCACAGTGATTCACCAGTATGGAATTTAACCACGTGCATTTGACAGATGAAGTCAAAGTGTATTTTTTACTAGTCTTCAGTGTCCTTTGTACTTTTCACATGCTACCTAAATGGTCCAATGCATTTTCAAATAGATTATTTCTTATTACTAGGCAATGTTTATCTTGCAGTAGACCTGACCTATTCCAAGACTTTCTATAACCAGATAATCTTCTGTGCCATTTTAAAAAGGTTCATATATTAAAATACTCCCCTCACATTCAAAGAACATGATACTTCAAGACTGGTTGCTTTACAGCAAGATTATTTTCTTCATGTTTTTCATGTTATGTGTGATGGTGACACTGTAACCTGTTCATCCTAGAATATAATTTATCATTAAAATTGCATTCCTCAAATATAACTAGTGTAACAGCAAAATTTTAGTAAAGGAATTTTATTTTGCTGAAGTGTGAATCTGAAAAATAACACTGTTAAGAATAGCAGCACTGGTGTTTCTGGATTTTTGCCTTTGCAATTCCATCCAGAATACATTTGGTTTACATATATAAAGATTATTGTCCAATCCCACCTGTGAGCCTGCCAGGATCTAGGAAGGTGCATTTTCTCTTACAGAGTGATCTAATATAAATATTAAGAACTAATAGTGTTTCTGCAACCTCCTTTTCTTGAACAATCCACTTTTGCTATGTTTCACTGACTACCATTTGGTAAAGTAGTATCTTAAAAACCTGCAAAAACACCTAAAACCTTCTCCCAGCAGTAAAGTTCTGTCAGGTTAAGAGAAAGAGATATCAATCGGTGATCCTATTCATCACTCAAATAAGTAGGTACATCATTAGAATTGTTAAGAAGATGCAAATGTTTGTACTTTCACTTGTCAGAACAACTTTCTGACAGGTATTTTTCCTCTCAATGCCAAACTATGTGGGAAGAAGTCATGGAAATCACACAGCGTAAGTTTTTGTGTATCTGTTCCAAGAAATCCTGGCTCAGAAACAACCCCTTAAAGAACGTGTATTTCAGGGTGTTGAGTGGAGTATTACATGGTCCAAAATGGCAACATGCACCCTGCCTGGATCAAGGGCAAAAAGGACATAAGCCATCTAGAAGGGAGAGCATGTAATTCCAGGCCACCAGTTGTTTACCAATAATTTCATCAACCTTCCAATGGTAAGGTAAGGCACAAGAAAAGGAGCAGGTAGAGGGGAGTATATATACAGTGATGGAAGGAAACTGAGGAAATGGGCATGGAAAAAGGTGTTGGACTAGTGGTTCCTGTATCAGAAGTAAGTATCTGTAAGGAATGAGAAGCCAGAGTTCTTCTCAGGGCAAGAGGGTGATTTTAAAACCAGGGCAAAGCATCTGTTACAGGAAAAAAAATACCAGGGAGGTGAAGCTACTCAAACGGTGCTTATAGTAACTCACTGCCCACAGAAGTACATGGGATCTGGTTGGTCTGAATGCTTACCCTGGACATGAGAATCTTTGACATGTTCTTCATTTGCAAATTGCTTCTCTTGCAAATGTGATCTTGTATGAGAAAAGGGTCCCTTAAGAAATGCTCACCTGTTGTTACTTCCCTTCTCCCTGTACAATAGGATCCTGTACCTCTGGCACTACTACAGAGGCAGACTATCTCCGCTTACCTCTTGAAGCCAGATTGAGCATACAGTTGCTGGCTGCCAGAATAGGATTCAAGTCTGAGGTTGATTTTCTACTTATGATGTTTCCACCTAATGACTTGAAAAACAGAAATGTATGTCACCTTTCTCCATCACCTCCACATTTTTATGTTGTGACAATATAACATGCAGACTATACATAAATTTAGACATATCGAAAGCTCAAAAAAGATGTATTGATAGAAAATTCACTGCTAAAAACAGAATTAAAAATGGAAGTTTACATATTGTCAGGAGCAATTGCACATTTGTTACAATTTGTTACAATTGTTATTGCAAGTGATGCATAACATACAGCAACGTTTCTTATCTGTTCTCCACCCAGAGTTCTTAATTGCTGCAAGACAGCACAGAAAACCTTTGTCTTCTCTTCAGGGAACTCTGAGATGGCATTTGTCAAGATGTCTTTCACTAGAGAGAGGCTGCAGGCAGCTCCCAGAGTTAATCCTGTAACCAAAAGATATGAAAGCATAATGTGCGCATTGCTTTATTGCCTGGGTCTTAAACTATATTCAGACTGCAGAGCTAGGACTCCTCATGTGCAATACAGGCAGATATAAGGAGAGGAGCCTTTGCATATTAAAGGTACTGTGACCTTTCATTTCAGGAGACTGAGGGTACAATTTCATGAAATGATGAAATTGAGCTAATAGCTCACCACTTCTACTAAAAGGGAAATCCCTTCTCAGCTTCCAGCTGCCCATTCCAACTGCTTCCCTTGCACCAACTTTGATCGAGTAAATGTTTAGGTGATGTTTCACGCAAAGGTGAGTCAGCTTCAAAATGCTTTTAACAAGTTTTTCCTATTTTTAAACATTATTTTCATCATAATGTGATCTTGCTTTGCGTATGTACATTCTAGTTATTCTCCTAAGGTATAGGTAGGTAGTATTTGCAAAAAAAAAGAAACAGTCCTAACACTGAATATGGTATTCTTTTTCCCACTGGAAAGACAAGCTGTAACTATATGCATTTATTTGAGTAGTTATACATTTTTTTTAAAGATTATACTTTGTAAAAATTGCAATATTATAAAATGGTAAACAGTGCCTTTCTATTCAAAATTATTAATAGACTTTATTTATGTAATGTATGAATGTTTGAATAAACACTGGAATTCAATCAAAAATATAAATCAAGAGATATGTAATTTTTAAATGGCTTTTTATTAATCAAGTACAGCAATACTAGATTTTGTGTATTTAAAACAAAAATTTAGTCAAAACATGTTTTGCATTTAAATCTGATTAAAGAGAGGAAATACTATTTCTGGCTGGCAAACTAAACTGCATATCTCTCATTTTAGAACTAGTAAGTCTCACCTTCTCATAACTAGTTTTTATTTATAGATTAAAAGAAGCAGTAAATATTCTCTCTGCTTCTTTTAATTCCCAACCACTTTTCAGCTAAGAACAAACTAGTCATTGACTAGAATTGGATGACTGATCTGAAATGAAAAAGATATTCTAAATGCAATGACAGAATTGTCAAATACAGTTCACCACTTCAAAAAAGTGGCTTCAAGCATATAGCAAGTAACCTTTGTCAAACATAGGGTTTGATTTTCCTTAAAACTTTGGCAGTAAACTTGCACAACGCATTTATATTTAATTAATTTAGGCTATTAGAGTAAGTTTAAATCTATTTCTACTTGTTACTTCTAATTTCAATAGAATGTATTTAAAAACTAAGACCTAGTCTAACTTTAAAAAAATCTCCATGCTTATCTTAAATATATACATTGAGGTACAAAATTTTTAATCTACAATAATTAACGCTGTTGTGATTGAGAACAAGATTAGTTAATGCGTATTAGCTATGCCAGTTTAATCACAGCCTTTTTCCTAATGTAGACAAGCATGCAATGTTGCTAGCTCTCTCTGTGGTTCTGTATGGCTCGCTCTCTGCTATACAGCATAGCGTGGTACAGAGATCACAAAACAAATACTGCATGACTTAGCACCAGAACCAGTATTACCAGAATAATTACCCTTGCACTATTATGACTATTGGGGCCCAGGATAATATTGCTGGTCAGTACTACACTGTGTCATGAAGACAAAACTCTATCAAGCACTGGGACAGTAGCCACAGCCATCTTGACCTGGGAAAGAACCAAGCATGCTTCGGAATGAGTTGCACAGCACTCCACACCTTCAGCACTATAGAATGGAGTAGCATCCCCTACTGCAGAGGAATCTCCTATGTCTAAACAAAGTAAAGTCTACTGACCGTCATCCGTGCATTTCACCACATTCAGATCCTGGATCCTTGCAGGAGCAATAACAATTGGATGGAACACACCTCTAAATTTCATCTCAGGTCCTACCAGATAGGAACAGACTTAGACAAAAGACATTTTCCATAATGACAACTCCAACATCATGGAGAGTAAACTTAAGGATGAAAATGCAAAAAGAATGATAAACTCCATATGATAACCCCACTCCCCGCACGCACACTGCAACTATGGCAATAGGAGCCATTCTGATTGTGTACATACCCACACTGGTGTTTCCAACCACAAGAGGTGCTTTGGGGTGGGCAGCTTTCAGATCCAGTAATTCATCTAAGCTTACAGGAGAAATCCATGTCATTCGCTCCCCATGAAAAACCAGAGTTCTTTTTGATTGATTTTCAGCCATTCTCTGATGGGGAAATATGGCAGATTTAAATATTTAGACATATAGACAAGTGCAAGGTCTAACAGACACTGGACTGAAAGTCTAAAGAAGTTCTTAAACACTGGAAGTTCTACTTAATCCTTCAAAATTGGACAGAAATGGGACTGTTATGCTGGCTCTTTGCATAGTGGTGAATTTCTAGATTGCATGGGTGAAATGTCTTCAATTCATTCCAGTGGGTTAATAAACAGGATTGATAATAAACAGCTCCCAAGCAAAAAAAGTAAAAATAGATCCTGCAATTGCTGAAATTATTAGAAAAGTGATAAAAAATACTTAGGGAGGTGTTTGCACACTTAGCTTGCTTGGAGGTCACCAATGACACTGGCAGCAGCATCCTTTTCTACATTAAGCATGCATGTGGGTGTCTCTCGTTGTTCTAGCACTGTTCACTGATCACTTGGAAATACTTGTGAACTAGTGGTGGCACAAATACACGGTCAAGAACCCCTGTCCCACAGTTATCAGTCTTTCTCCGTAAGCAGTCAGCTAGTTACAGAGAATTTGGCTGACAATTATGTAAAGCAAACAGCTTTCAGTTTTTCTAGGGCAAATACTGCTGTCAATAATTAAGGATGCCTGACATTTTCCATTCCAGTGCCCTTATTTCAGCTGCTTATATCTTTGTCTTACTTTAATCACTGGGGCTAAACACTCCCCAGTCTGGGTGGCTATCTGAGCCTGCCATTTTGACAGAAAAGACTAACAAAACTATTAAGCCACAAAATGGAGAAAATGCATTGTTTTGCCAATGGTAAAAAGTGTTTGCCATTCAGTTTGCTGAGAAGAATTTTTATCTTCAGCTGCTGCACTAAAAACCGAGTTTAGGTTACTTCTTTTTCTTCTCATCTAATACCTAACTCTGCAAATTCATTTTCCCAATATGATTATTTTTTGTACATGAATATTCAATAATATCACTGGAAAAAAAAAAGAAATACAATTTTGGATTTATATTAAAATATTATGACATTTCTTCTGATGATTTGCTGCTAAGCAGGACTTCAGAATGAATTATGAACTACTAAGGACTACTAAGGAAAAGACAGAACTTAAGAATAGTCTATAAGGAGCAAAAATTACCATTAGTTCTGGAGGAAATATAAGCTCCTGGGTGGGATCTAAGGGCTGGAATTCATCTATTGAAAATAGTCTGGTGGAAACCTGAAAAAGAAAGAAAACAAGTGAAGACCAAGAATTTTCTCTCATCATTAATTCCATCCAAAAAAAAAAAAAAAAAAAAAAAGGCAAAACAAGAAACAAACCATGAGGGTCCCACTGAAGTCAGTAGAAAATTAGTAATTCCATTATCATTTGGATTTGGTGCTAAATTACCATGCACCATTTGGAGCTGCTGAGATGAAGGAAGTGTTCATAACAGTTTCTCAAAGTTCACTGCTAACACAAACAACTGTAGAGGCAAGCAACTGAAAGACTAACTACAGGCTTCCTGTAGTCCTACTATAAGAAAGTAGCTGATTTCATGCCAACCTACAGTACCCCAAAATCAAAGAAGTAGATCAGATATTATTGAAAGAAAATTGAGAACAAAGTCAAATATTCATATGGATAAGAGATTTCATACAAAATTACAATCATAACTCTGATTTTTAAGAGTGTATCAGTTCTTCAGACACAAGCCAGCATTAAGATTCCTAAGAGATCAGGGGTTACATTCAGATCATCACTGATCATTAAGACAGTTCCACATTACGCCCTGATTTCTTGCACAATATGATGATCACTGTATGAGTAGAGCTGAGACTATTAATATTCCTGAACTTGAAGAACTGCTCAAATCTCAGCTCTGGAGATCCAAACTACCTTATACCAACTATCTGCCACGTCATCGCGTCCTCATACAAATATACACAAAGAATCATTAATTTTTAGAAATATCTCCAAATTTCTTGCGAGGAACAATAAAATATCTTATTTTATAAGTAATATTATGTAAGGTGAATAAGGTGGAGGATAAAAATGGCAGAGTATATTGCATTTACTTTAATTACAAGGAAAAAGCCATGCAATACTCTAAGTTTTATATCTAAATAGGACAGGTAAAATACTTAAAACCCTACCTTCTCTTCCTTGTCAAACAAATCATCTTCCTGATCCAAGCAACACTTTCCATTTGCTTTCCTTTGACAACAAACGGATTCCTGAAGTAGGAATATTCCATTATTGAAATATTGCCCAGAATGGCAATGGTAAAGCCTGCCTAAGCCAGTAAGAATGTCTCTTTATATTTCAATAAAGTTCTAGATGACGTTTAAAATTAAGCTAAATTGGAAGGATTATGTGTTAAAGAAGTGATATTCAACAATAGGTTAAAATCATCAAATGTTGAAGTCCTTAATATAAAATAATTCATACTATGTGAAATTCACTTGATGTTGTGAGAGCACACATAGATGGTCTGCATTATTTCTTTTACCCACTGTTCACTCTCCCATTTCTTTCACTGTAGGTTTCTGACATGTTGCATTACATGATAAATCACTAAGAACATCGATCCAAATTCTGCTTTTATTTATGCCAGTACTGACCCACAGTAAAACACATGGAATTTCTTCAGATTACTCTTCATAATCCAGGCTAGACACCAAGTTCATTTGTGTCAATCAATTTTTCCAATGAATGGGTTAGGCCACTATACAGCTTACTTAGACCTACATCTTTTAACAGAGGAAAGAGATGATCTTAATGAAAATTTTGACGTTTGTATACATATATACACACTAATGGGCACGATCTAGTATTCCTCTCATCACTACTTCTTACCTTACAAAAGGTTTTACAGGCATCTAGGATTGGCCTATATCCAGTACAGCGGCACAAGTTCCCTGAAAAAAGGAAATCAGTAAGAAAAAGCTTTCTTCTAAAGCATGTGGCTTTAAAATGTCATGTCTTTATATGAGGTTTGCATTTTTGAAGCTTACGGAGAAGTGTTAGCTCTCCGAAAGTCAAAAAAGATCAGTGTCACAAGACTTAGGACCCTGCAGCTCCTGAGGAAAAAGGCTGTTGTTTCAAGGGGAGTATGAAATACTTGAGAGCTGCACTAGAAGGAATGCTGACTACAGCTTAGTATGCAGGAGAATAAGAGATTGTACAATATTCTTCACCCACTCAAAATGTTTTTCTCCTTCCCCCTGACTTACTTCTGATAGTGAAGGAGGTTAGCATTACACCTCCATCTAAGCTCACCTCACAGTAACAGCAAATGCCTTTGGCTCCACTGTGACTGTAGAGCACAACAGATGACAGAAGGCTATTTTACCTGCAATAAATCCTCACACTTTCCCTTAGTGAAGATGGTCTGCATCTCTCTACATTATTTGACTGTTTTATTCCTACCACAAAGGGGCTCTTCTGTGAGGCTTATGACATTCTCAACTCCAGATGTAATGGGATCTCAGAGACCTTCAGATGCAGCTACTTCTCCAATATGACATCATTTTTGCACATCTGATTTAACGCACTTCAAAAGACACATATGGGGATGTTTTGAACACCTGTCCCTGAAACAATCCATAGCTCCATGCTTCATTTTCGGGGAGAAAAGAATGACAGGGAAGACAAGGTCTGTATCCAGTAGCAACTCTGCTGGGAAGCACAATTTGTACAGAGTACATACATACATGCATGCATGTGTACTCACACAGACATGCACTCACATACACAAAGTATTTGAAGAAAATGGTTCAAGGACATACCTACAAATTAAAAAGTGGCAATACTTACCAGCCAGAGCTGCAATCATCTGCTCTGAAGTTGGTTCTGGGTGGTTTCTTAGCAAAGTGTATATGGACATCACCATTCCAGGGGTGCAGAAACCACACTGGGAGCCATGGCACTTGGCAAGCCTTTCCTGAAATGAAACGCCACAAATAGCACTCCTTCCAGTGTACATCACCATTCTAATGAAATCTCTCTTAAACGGGAGATGCCATACTAAATGTCTTCATAGTAAATCAGACTTTTTAAGTAAAACAATTTAAGCAATCTCAAATAAGAATAATTATTCTGGGTCTGATGCCCAGGCACATCTCACTAAGGAAGCTAATTAACCTTCAGTGGACTTCTACGTTTTTTGCATTCATACTAAAACAACAGCTAAAGGGGCATTGTCCAAGATGCGCTGTTAGCCCAAACAGAGCACAAGCCTGATCCACTTCAACAATTCTTACATATCAGCTATTTGATCAGACTGTCAGCATTAAAGCAAGATCCACTATGAGCCATATCTCATCAATCTTGATCAACCAACCATCAGAAACTTGTGTTGTCTTCTGTTATCATTTAGCAGGGAGAACAATCATCATGTGAAATTCCCATGCCCTAAAAGCACTGCTACTCAAGCCAGCCCATACAGAGGAAGAAGTCAGTAATCCTCTTACACAGTGGTACTGTACTCTCACCTGAACTGGATGAACCCTGGTTTTTGTACTTCCAACACCTTCCACTGTGGTGACTGCCGCACCATACAAGGAGCAAATGGGAAGCAAACATGCATTTGCTGAATAATGTCTTTGGAACATAAAGGAGAATAAAGAACATAAATATTATTTTGTTGTAATAAAGATGCATGAATATTATTTTGCAGTCAATCAAGACATAGTTTATACTTACAAAGCAGTCATTATCATCATTTGGAATGAGAAGAGAATAAGCTTTATAGAAGGGATCACTTACTAGCTGTCTCTTGTCCCCCGTATAAAAACTGTATCTATGAGGACAGTTCTGTAGAATTTATATCTTCCTTAATACTTCAGTCTTTTCTAATTGCTCTCTTGTCTCTCTTGCCCACAAGCAACCTGTCAAGTGTGTTTTGGAGGAGGAAGGTGGGGAAGGGAGGGTTGGTGTAGTTGTTTGCAGGAAGTAAAGAATTACTGCTGAAAATTTATAACCAAATTTCTGACCCAAAGGAAAATGTAAAATAAATATCATTCTAAATAGGAACAGCATACCAAAACGAAAATTCTTCAAAGCTTTTCCTCATTAGCAATAAAATGTTTTGTTTAACTATAATTTAAGTATTTCTTTTCAAGTGTCATTCTGACTGTTTTAATTTCAACTCTTATAATAACTTTAAAGATTTTAATTTGTATTGCATTCCAATGTAATGCAATTGTCAAAAGGAACAACTGGCACATTTCTACTTTTTCCCCACCTAAAAAATATTCAATTGACAATGACATGTTGCCATTTAACAATTTGACTGGAGTTTTCTCAATTTAAAAGTAATTTATTCCAGTTTTTAGCTTAATGAAACTCTGGTTTTAAGTTTCAAAGTCCTTCTTTTTGTGGGTGGGGTGTAGGGAGGGAGTTCAGTATTAAAGGGCTGGTAAGACTCAAACTTCTGCCTGCCCTATCTTCCCATCAGTCATATGACAGAGCTGCAGGTAGAAGCCACATTCCAGTGGTCAGTACAAAGGGTGTTAAATGTATGCCTCCTAAAGAGAAAACTCCTTGCAGGAGCTGTCAGCATATATGAAGAAATTAAGGATTTGAGCATGATAATTCAGCAAATTTACAACATAGCTGAATGAACAGTATTTTTTTCAGCGTTCTCTTTTGGATTAAAGTGACCCTTCCTTTGGATTCTTTTACTATTAAGTACAGATTTTACAACTTTGTTTTTACAGTTTCATATCTGGAAATGGTATCTACAATCATAAAATTCTCTGTGGTTTTCAAAATTTTCTGATAAGGATACCGTATCTTCTTCGAAGCTGGCTCATAAGTTGATATCATCACTGTGCAGGCACCACAGCCACCTCCTCCACAGCCATACTTAGTTCCTGTAAGACGGACTGAAAATGCTGTCATTAGGGAAAAAAAGAATTATCAGGTTTCATTTTGGTCTTTATTCTGCTCAAAATCTTGAGGCCACCTTTTTTCCTGAACTGCCAAGGAACATAGAATTGGTTTGGTATGATAGCTTGTGTATCAGACTCCTTTCTATGTTGGATTAAAATTTTCAGTGAAAATAAGATTGAAGCTAAGGAATGACACGACCAAAATCCTGTTCCCAAGAAAACATAAAGCTTGTCTCTGACTTCTTTTGGAAGAGGAGTAAGTTGGGACAGAAAAAGGAAGTGAAAAGTAGTTTTCCAAGTGAAAATATGAAAGGAAAAAATGTGTAATGGGCAAAATAGCTATATATCTGGAGTTCCAGTGGAACATTAAAACCAATATCCCAGTTTTTCCCAGAAGGCCCATTTATAGTCAAGATATTAACCTTGCATCTCATCTGAAAGATCACACTTATGAGAGAAGCGCTCATTTCTATGGATCTGGAACAATGGCCAATCTGAAGCTGTGAATCGACAAACAGCTAATTTAATGTTCTACAGCCACCAAAAGGAAGATGCCTTACTCCCCATTTTTTCCTCCTCTTCTGTCCTTTCTCTTGCCAACATTACCTGCTCCAAAACCCAAGACCTCTTGCACCACGTCTTTTTCTCACCAGTCCCTTCCATGAGCTGACTAATGATGAGCTGACTAATTAGCAACTGAGTCCCTAATCCAGCTGAAAGCCTCTGTTTTTCCTGGGTTAGTTTTCTGCTGGCCTAGTGAGTGAAATTAGTACACAGAGAGGTCTGAGGAACTCCACAGCTGGCACAAGGTGCAGGAAGAGAACTGTCTACCAGGAACCGGGAATGATGGAGGGGAAACAGGCCACTCTTCACTTGCAGTAAAGCTTTGAGATGCAGGTATTGCTTTAAAGTCTTAGCTAATTAAGCTCTACCACTTTTTCCACTGCAAAGTGCTTTGCTGAGCCCTTTCGCAGACATCCTAACCTGTCAGATACAGCAAATACATTTTAAGATACAGTTTCTTCCCTTCTTGCAGTTCTATTTACTTGTTAATTTACAATGGGCCTTCTAGTTATTAACAGTGGTCTAATGTGCCGATTTCTGTGGCATTTAGCCTCAAAAAAAAGATGACAGGTTGCTTAGAAAGGTGTTATACTGTACCTTGCAATTATAAAACACATTACTGGAAGATGCTAACGTTCCTCATGCTCACTCAGGCAATCATTTCACATTATAAAGAGTTTGGCAATATCAGCATAAGATATTCCTGTCCTGTATTTTTGTTCCCTGACGTTAATTTTTGTCTCTTTACCAAAGTTAGCTGTCCCCCTAGCTATGTTAACTCAACTGTATGTGGAGGCTTGCTATGAGAAGGATCAGTTCCTCTACCTGGCCAACAAAGTGGTCTCAGACACAGCTGGGCAGGCGCATTTCAGGGAATGGTATAACGTCATACAGACCTAAGCAACAGAGGGCACGAATACTACAAGTTGACATTTAAACTGCATGGTGAGACAAACTAGTTCCTGAAAACAAGTTAATCTTATCCTCATTTTATAAGCAGGGTACAATGGTACAGAAACGTTAAATGATTTATCAAGGTGTCAGAGCAAGTCAGTGCAGAATTACATTATCTCACCAATGCACTTTAACCAATGAAGTACAACTCTTGTAACAGGGCTGGTACTGAGCTACTGGTGGGTGTCGGTCTCTTCTCCCATGTAACAAGTGATAGGGCAAGAGGAAATGGCCTCAAGTTACCCCAAGAGAGGTTTAGATGGGATATTAGGAAAAATTTCTTCACCGAAATGGTTATCAAGCAGTGGAACAGGCTGCCCAGGGAAGTGGTTCAGTCACCATCCCTGGACTTGTGTAAAAGACGTGTAGACATGGCACTTAGGGACATGGTTTAGTGGTGGACTTGGTAGTGTTAGGTTAATGGTTGGACTCGATGATCTTAAGGGTCTTTTTCAACCTAAATGATTCTATGATTCTACTTTTTATAGTCCCATGGAGTCTGAAATTGTTCAAATTACTGAAGAATAATTTCATAGGCACTATAACTACAGCAACCTCTTCTGCTCCAGACTCCTCCTTATGACTGACCAGTAACAAACATGTTTTGATTTAATTTTTTTTTTGAGACAAATATAAAAACTCTCTCGTGTGAATTCTATAGTATATTACTTGCCCTATGGGGGTATGTTTCATGAGACAGACTAGGAAGCTGCAAAAAGGAGAGATTCTGCTCTTCCCCACATTTGCTCCCTGCTCCTGGCTGTGAGTCCCTACATGTGTTCAGAATATTATGCAACAGCTTCATGAACACTGCGAATACGTTTGTGACACAGCAGATTTTGGAAAACTCCTGAGAACAGTTGAGAGCAGACACACAGTCAGGCCTCTGAAATGGTGAAAAGAAAGAAAGGAAAAGATCAGAGCAAGTGCTGCACAATTTGTAGCAACCCAGAAAGCCGCTGAGCTGTGGACTGAAACCAAGACAGGAGGAAAGAACCTTGTCTGCAAAGACAAAACTGGCAGGGTTAGAGCTCTAGCTCTGCCAACTTCTGTTCTGTCTTGTCTAACTTTTTTTTTCCCCCTGTTTAAAAACATACTTGTTCATATTTACTTACTATTAAACCTGGGTTTTGAGTTTAAAAATCTGTTTGGAGTTCTTATCATAAGAAAAAATAGATTACCTCAAAATTCCAGCAGACTCAGGGTCTCATCACAAGATCTCCCCTTTCCTGGGAGAGAGACTTTTACAAAACTTGGAGACTCCTATTCTGTCAAGCTTTATGTATACTGGCCAAAAGGTTCTTAGGTTTCTTTATGGGGGGAGAGGGGAGGAAGACAGATACACACATACACATCATGCCTGATGGCATAACTTTTTTTGTTTAGGAAACTACGCTAAAAATACAGCAGCTCACGGAAAGACAGCTTAAGAAAGACACATCATTTAATACGGTTGTTTTATCTTAAGGGACTCACAACTTCCTTAGCCTGGTAAATCACCTTTAAATCATCATTTATGAGAATTTTGCTTGAATAAGGCTTTCAAATGAGTGACTTAAGGGAACGGACAAGAAAGGATACGTCTCTTTCGCAGATAAGACAACAGCATTTGTTCAGGATCAGCATTTTTCTCTATTATCTGCAGTAAGAAATGAAAAACAAAGTTTAACTAAGAAACCAAGGCTTTTAAAAATTCAGGGCACAGACGACATTCCCACAAAGCCAGAAGAGAATCCTTCTCTGGTTCCCTCTTACAGAACTAGACTAATTGCCAAAGACCACAGGAGAATTTGGGCTCCTTCTGGAAATTCCTTCTCAGACAGATAAGTTTCCAGGAAAGAAGTGCCAGGGCACTTTGCAACTACTAAAAATAACTGCTGCTCAGTGAAAGGTCATACTGAGCAGCACAGAAATAAAAATGCAACAGAACTTTGCTACAATAGAGGCAGCATAGCATGAAGAATTAATGATTTGCAGATTTTAGGATCTCCCTGGCACTTTAGCTTACTACATGTACACCAGAGGAAGCTTGTAAGGCTATCAGCAGGAACCACTTTTCTTCTAGCTTTATTATATAAACTTCCACTTGCCATAATTGACTAACAACAGAGAGCAATAGAAATATCTACCTTCTTGATTGATTACAATATTTCTTATTCCGTTGCTTCAGTTAGTTCTTTCCAGTTGCATTGAATCAACAACCAATTTAATTTTGTTCTTGCAATATTATCTTTATGTCAGCCAATACTCCATATTTTGGCACCTGAGTCTTGCTGACTTTCTGTTGTGCCTCTCAAAATCTGATACCATCTGATGCCTCTTCTTTGATACCATCAAAGATGAGAAGCCAGGCACGTACAAATGAAAAACTAGTTTGCTCATCAGTCAAATTTGATGCCCAGCTGGAAGTCCGTTCCACTTCGATGCGTTTTTCCCCCCAAATGCAGCAGAGCTAGCTAAAATGGGGTGTTGTAATCACATTTGTCCTCCTCTGCTGCTTCTCCCCTTCTAACAGCACTTGCTGTACGCAGAAGAGTGTTAGCTAACTAAAGTAATACTTGGAGGCTGATTCGCTTCTTACCCAGCAAGGAGGAGGTGGGAAGGAATACTTCTGGAGGCTTGTGTGAGGATTCAGTTATACTCCCGTGAGGAAGAAGGCTGAGGAAACCAAATCTGTGCCCGCACCCTTCGGGGTTACTTCTGGAACAGCAGCCCCCCTTCCTCCACACTCTTTCCGGGCAACACTTACCTTCCTCCCATTCACATAGAAAATCAGCTCCTCAGCCCCCGCCGCCCCTGGCAGAGACATTGTACCCCAGCCCCGGAACCAGCAGCGGCAGGAAATCGCGGGCAGCTGCAGCAGACGCAGCTGGAGAGCCCTTGGCAGGCGGGGGCGGAGCCCCGCCGCAGGGGGCGGCCACGGCCGGGGAGAGCGGGGAGCTGGCGGGGCACCCGCGCTCGGCGCTGCCGGGCACCGCGCCCCGCCGCGTAAAGTTGAGCGGCGGTGCTCCGAAAGGTTACAAGCCAACGGCTCTTAACAGTGAGAGGCAATCACACAATTTATTCACCGGATCCTTTTAAGGAACATTCAAACGCTAAGACATACCTCACGCTTTCTCAAAGGACATAGGTGTTCCTCCAGGGCAAAACGGCCACATTAGCAACGTGAACTGTTGTTACTTTCTAGCAACAAAATATCCAACGGTAATTTTAAATTGTGATAAAATCCAGCAACGTAGTGATCATGAGCCCAATGGGAATTTTGCATCAATTTGCGCTCACAAAGTAATCAGCAGTAACTTCCAGGTGTTATAAGCATTTGTAAGGGCTTCTTGTGCAAGCAAGGGTTTATAGAATCATAAATGTTCTCCTCTTCCTGTCTAATCTAAATATATAGAATTAATTTTCCTACAAATTTTAAAACAATCAAAACCTTTATTAGTGGTAAACCAAAATATTAAATGTAGAAAAAAAAAAAGATTGAATAAGCATGAGAAAAAGCAACTTTGAAGCTATAAAAAGAAGTTCAAATTACCTTATCCTCAGCAAAATAATCTTAATCCTTGTGACAGCTACAGATTAATTTTTATCTGGAATATCATGAGCTGTTTTTACATCTTTTTCCTGGCAAGAGCTTCTAATATATCAACTGATCTGGTAAAAGAAGACATTTAGTGAAGACTCAACAGGCAATATAACATTATTTATGCAGTACCTAAAGTAAAAGACCATTTTGCAGAACAATTAAAAAAACTGCATCCTAGAAAATAACAAAATAAATTTTCTCTGTGTATAGAACATCAATTTGAGCAACAAAAACAGTAAGGATGGAGAAAACAAGGAAAGAAGGGCAGTAGCAACAATAATGTGATAACTTCTATGCATCTTCAGGTAATTTTCTTTATCCTTTGTTACTTTCAAAGATATCTATACTAAAAGGAATTGAAGAAATTAAGGCATAAAGCCCTAGGCCTTATACTTTTATTGAAAATTACATGCTTTTATTTGGAACACCGTAGCGGTCTAGCTGGTAACACCTGAGGCTGTGTGGAACAACAGGACCTTCACTGAAAAAATAATTAACACCATCTCCAAAAAGATTATTTTTTTTCTGAGAAAATGAAGCATGTGCTTCTGTTTCGAGCTTTCAAACCACGGGCAATAGGGAGAAACAACCATTTGAAAAACCACTGTGTTTTGCTGCTGCAGTGCCAGCACAGAGACACAAGTTGTAACAGATACTTTTGGATTTCTAATGACACAGCTGGTGATGTTGGTAAACAGTGAGAGCTAGCAAGAACATTTCAATTAAAAAACCCCAATTAATTACAAACTTGGTAAAAAAATACAAGAAAGAATGTATAAAAATATTCTATGTGTAATTCTTTTTAAAATAACATAGATTCTATACTGATTCAATCTTCCCAACGATGTCTGCACCTCTTCATAATGGTCTTGCTGATGTGGTGACATACACAGCATGTTTCAGAAAGAAAAAGTCTGTTTGCTGAATCTTCTCAGATAATAATTTCAACAGCTCTGTTTTGCAATACCCAGGTCACATTGCCTGCGTGATAAGGTAAGTTTCGTGTTGGAAGAATTTTCATACTGATGGAATACTTTTTTTTTGCAGAGAGGTTCTATATGAAAACATCTTGCTGTCCTTATTGCTGTACATTCACAATCTTTGCATGGGCTCTGGAACTGGTGACCACAGCTAGACAAGCTCTCTGTTTAGGAGATAAAGGTCCCCTATGTAAGCTACCTTGTTAGTGGCATATTTAACTCCAAATTCATACATGGAATGTTCTACAGGATCTTGGGGAAGCTGCCTTGGGCCTACAGACCATCATGAAAAAAAAACACAACAGAAAACAGCTGTGGTATTACTTAAATATTTGTAAACAATGCTTTTGTGCCTCTTACTGTTTACGGTTATAGTTCAAGACTTACATGTAGAATGGACACATCTGAAAGCTATATCCAGGAGTACATTTTGATATGTCTGACTCATTTTTCTGTCAAAATATGCAGCTGAAATTCTGGCAACTCACAGGAGAAGAATGTAGGTTCCCCTTGTTGAACTTCATGAGATTCCTCTTGGCCCATTTCTCCAGCCTGTCCGGTTCCCTCTGAATGGCAGCGTAACCATCCAGTATTTCAGCCACTCCTCCCGGTTTCGTATCAACTGCAAATTTGTGTAGGCTGCACTCTGTCTCATCATACAGGTGATTAATGAAGATGTCAAACAGTACTGGCCCTAGTATGAAGCCCCAGGGAGCTCTAGTGTTTTGCCTCCAACTGGACTGTATGCCGCTGATCACAACCCTCTGGGACTGGCGGTTCAGCCAATTTTCAACCTGCCTCACTATGCACTTAACTAACACATACTTCGTCCGCTTGTCTGTGGGATGTTATCAGAGATAATGTCAAAAGCCTTACTAAAGTTGAGATAAACAACATCTACTGCTCTCCCCTCACGCACCAAGCTAGTTGTCTCACTGTAGAAGGCTATCAGGTTAATAAAGCATGATTTCCCCCCTTTGTAAATGAATGCTGACTACTCCCAATCACCTTCTTTGGTCCTTAACATGTATGGAACCCGTTTCCAGGACTATTTTCTCCATCACCTTCCCAGGTTACAATGGAAGCTACAATGAAGTACAAAGAGTAGACTTTCTTTGGTATTTTTAAGAATATGTTATAAATTTAAGAGTACCAGTTACACCTCTTAAAAACAGTATCAAACCAAAGGCCTAGCTAAACAAAGAACTGGTCTCTGAAGGTTTCAATAGTGAATGCCCTTGGAAAAAGTATAAAAATTGGTCAAAGGCATAGTAAGGCTTCTCCAGAACACTCTTCCAGCCTTCAACAATGTGCAATTCATGTGCCCATGTAAACTGATAACATCTCCTCTTGTAGTAAGGAATTCCTCAGCGTAACTGCATACTGTGTAAATCATAGAATCATAGAATCATTAAGGTTGGAAAAGACCTCTAAGATCATCGAGTCCAACCATCAACCTAACACCACCATACCCACTACACCATGTCCCTAAAAGAACCACCTTCTATAATCTAAAGAAGTTAACTTATTTGTATCTCATTAAAAATGAGCTATGGCTATCTTGGTTGCAAAGTGAACCTGAACCTTGTCCAATGTAATCTGTACAAGTTGTGTGGGCTGTGAGCTATAGCCTGCAGTTGGCAGCTTCTACGATTCAGAAAACTGTTTGTCAGAAGTGATTCATGAGAATGCAGAGGGGAAGCAGTACAAAACCCGGATAGCTGAATGGTATGATGCGGTTGTATTAGTCGTCACACTAGCACTCTCTCAGTTGGAAACTCAGGGTGTTGCTTTGTCTGGATCCTATTTACTATTGAATTTCTATTGCAGTGCTGTTTTCTTTCTGGCTGCCTTGGCACATATTCTGGACACTAGACTTCTCTCTACTATTCCTCAAAATGAGACTTCCTCATTCAAATTTCAGTATGATTCTGTCAGATCCAAAAGTCAACTATCAAAAAAAAATAGTCTGGACTGTCTCCACTATTTCAGTAGATATATCAAAACTTGGGATGCTTGTGTCTGTTCCAACCAGCACTGAGAAATGGTTCTACTCATGGTAAATATGAAAAACTCACAATGAAGTTCCGAAAGGTGATTTATTTTTAATTCTCATTAAAATGTACACTTTTCTTACAAATTAAGTAGTGCTGCAAACCCTTTGAACAAATTATAAATTACTGACCAGAAATGCAAAACACAAGAGTGGAGCCTAATCTGTATTTGCCTTCCTCAGTAAAGTATTCTGTGTCCTTATATAAGGGCTCCTTTCCAGGAAATGCCACTTCGGAAGACCTTTACTAATCAAAGAATAATAAGCACTCTATACTGCTAAACATGTATATAAATATTAAAAATTGTACCCATTTTAGAAGTATTGTTCGTAAAGGCAATTCTCGTCTTCTTCAAATAAATTTTGATTTACTTTTAAAACTTCTTTTATTTTTTACTTTATAGACAGGGGAATCCAGAAATTGTGTATCTGTAAACTGATCCCCACGCCTTAATTTGCTGTAAACAAAAGACATAAAAGACATCATGTATGAATATCACCAAGCACTTACGTAACTATAATTATAATAATTATGTAATTATAATAACAATTCCAAACGGTAAATGCTCTCAATGAAAGCTTGATACACTAAAGAAATTAAATTTATGGAAAATAAGTATGTCTGAAATAGCAAGGCATAGATAACTAGTTTTCCAAAATAATGCTAAAAATATTAGTCGTCTCATGTCGCCTGTATCATATTAAGATATGAGTCATCGTAACTTATTCCTATAAGACAAAACTCAAAAATTATTTAAACCAAAATCTTAACAGCATCCATTCAGTATACTTGAAAATAAAATATAAATAGGAGACAGTAATCTAAAATCTTGAGTGACATCCACATTTTTTTCTGTTATTAGTTACTGTCCCACTCCAGAAATACAGAACCTTATCATTGTGGGGTAAAAGAGGAGAATGTGTCAATATCATAATATTACAGCATTTTAGCATCCAATTCAGTTAGTAAAAGAAAAACGCAACTCTGATCCCTTTGCATTTCTTTTACAAGCTATCTGGCATAAATATTTCGAAAAGCCAGCGGTAAAGTGAAAAGACACTTCTTACATTACTTTTTACTTTTAGCTCCTCGTTTTGTCCTCAATCTCATTGCTTCAATTATTTGCTTACTTACAGAGGTAACCAAAAATATTTTGAGGGTGTATGAGAGCATTGTGCATATTTTTTCAGTTTGTGGATTTATTTTCTTCTCCTCCCACAATTTTGCCAGAAAAGGAAGACGTACTCCGTTTACACCTTTGTCATAAAGTAAGTTGCTATAATCCTTTCAGTCTCCACACTATTACAGGGAAATCTTGATACTGTCTTTACCTCATGAATATGAATTCTACTAATACACACAAAACACAGTGTAATTTTTCCTTAAATTAATATTATACTTAAAAAAAAAACAAACCACAAACCAAACAAAAAACCCCAATCAACTTTGTGGCAAAAAACTCTCAGAATATTTTCAGAAGTAATCAACTTAAAGGTCCATTGGGATTTAGATCTATTCACGTAAGTGCAAATATATTCGTTTTCTTAATGGAAGTTTGGCTTTAAAATCCTCTTTTAAATTTTAATAGTTATTACACAATTTATGTCTTGTCTTTTAACAATCTCAGAAATCCTGTGCCACTAAATTTGCTAAGAATACTGCGAGGTAAATAACTAATTATCAAATTAATATATCTTAAACTTAAATGATTTCTTATACTAGATATAGCTAGTTAAAGCAAAATGACTGAATTACATAATATTAGTGCATAAATTATCTTGCCACTTGATAATTTTACAAGGACATTATTATGGTATAAGTTTACCATAATATATATGGTGTGTATATATATATGTTTACCATGTTTAATTATAACATTTACAATTATCCACCTCTAAAGGGGTTTATATCCTGATAAACATTAAGAATTCACCATTATTCACTATTAGTATAAAATGTTAAATTATATGCTATATTTAAATTTTGAGACTTGAATACTGTTGGTGTCTTACTTTGGCACTTGGAAATCCTGCCACACTAACAGGAAATGCTTTATATCAACAGTGAAGTATCTTTGCAAAAGCGATTTGTGAAAGAGAGAGTTCAACTGTTTATTTGGGGGTTTTAATAGCGAATCTTTACTGGGAATAGTTATGTACTCCAAAAAACAAACAAAAGCCCTCATTTACATATACTTACCGGTTTAAGTTGGGTTCTTTGTAGCAAATAGTGGCTCTTCCTCGTCTAGATGGTGCTGCTGAGTTTTCTTCTAAAGTTTTGGGGGATTTAGGTAAGGAAGTGTGAGATCGTATACTAGTATTTGTCAGATCTTGCAAAGACTTTCTCCCTGTGAATACAATAGTTTATATGCCTCATTTTAAATATTTTCTGAATCATTAAGTAAACTTTCAATTCATAATTATTTTTAGTTAGTATTTCTTGATTCAGGTACTTTGGTTACTGCTCCTACTCTAAAGATGCTCATCAAAAAATGGGATAGATGATCAAAGAAAACACCATTACAGCAGCTTTCAACCTACCCAAATTTGGAGCTGTTTGAGTTCTGCCATGGCTCTTGGGACATTTTAAGAAAGCCCCATAGGCACTGTAATTTGCAGCTAGCTGCTTGAGACTCCCAAGAGTTATTGCGTTTAAAAAAGTAAACCTGCACACAGCTCATGGCCTTGAGTGCAGAAGGAGGGCATACAAGTATAATCCGAACATTCAACCTGTACAAGAGTTCTCTACTACTGCATTTTCCAACTTTATGCTTGCTCTTTGGGCATATGTGCATAAAATGAGCATAGCAAAGTGATTAAGTGAGCCTCCTTCAAAACTGTATACTACCAAACTATTTACAATGCCTTGTATTTTGAACCACTGAACATGTCCGAGAGGAATACCTCATAAAAAAAGTAACCGGCCTTGATAGAAGAAGTACTATTTGTATCAGCTTTCTGTAATCTTTTAAAAGCAATCCAGAATGCCAGAAAAAAAAAAATCAATATTTAATTTGGAGACAAATATTTTGATAACTTAGGAGAAATATTGAAATTATTATTTAGCCCAATTTCAAAAAATTCTAAACCATTTATAGATCATAGTCTCTCTGAAAAGCACTAAGATTTAATGCAGACAGCAATCCAAGATGAAATAAACAATCTTAATCTGTATTCCTGAAAAGTTCTTCCAAGAGTGTACATTCCTCACTGATACAGGTCAAGTTTTAGATTTACTGCGTCCAGATGAGAACACTTGGAATGTACTTTTTCAAAGGAACTGAATTTAAAACTCTCTTATCTTCACTTCTTGAGTTTGAACACTTTACCTTAAATCCTCTGTGGCAGCAAATGGATGCTATTGATCTCATAGAAGAAATTCATACACATTTGGGATAAATGATGAATTTTTTATTGTGCCTAACTTGAGACTAATAAATTATATCACTGTATATTTACATACCTGTCAAAAAAGTGAAGATTTTCTTTATTATAGCACCTGATTGCCTTATACAGTCTAGTACACACACTCTTAACTGATGGTCAAGCTGATAATGCTGAATTACTATTGCCCTGTAGTAGAATTCTGTGCTGAGATCAAGTAAAATATCTCAGTGGGTAAGACTGATAATTTCATCATTAGTCTTCTGAAATGTGTTGTGCAGAGACATAAAGTCAGAGGTTCTTCATTGGATTTCTGCTAACTTTACTTCTAAGTATGACAGACATATTAAGGTGACTTTGGACTATTTGCAGCAAGTCCCTCCTAATCTATGAAGGCAAAAGAAAAAGCATTGTCTTTTGAAGGAGTTCATTAAGGAAGAGCAATGCTCATTTGGTTTAAATGAGATGGCTCTCCGATCATAAAAAACATCCCAAGTTTCGCTGCCTCACACATCAATCTTGATGTATACTAGTTTTAAGGTGAAAGTAAACTGTTATTCTGAGCTTTTCCTAAAGCTTAAGGTTAGAGATCAGGTCAGCTTCTTTTTAAGCAGTAAGAGTTTTGAGACGTCTATGAGTCTGCATTATTTAGGAAAGCTGGATGCGTTTCAGTGTGAATATTCATGTTCACATAGATTTAACTATATAGAGACTTTCATTACAGGAGACTTTCAAGGTAAATTTCTAAGTACAGCTCAAGGTAGTGATCAGAAAAGCTGGCATCATCCAAAAGAATGGCATTTCCTTGCTTTCTTTTAATTCAAGATATGGATTTGGATGTAGGATGAAAAATGAACTGGTTTTTGAACTATGCTTAAGGGGATGAAGATCAAATTATTAGCTTGCTTTTTATGTCAGTAGTCTTTGATACGGCTGATCACAAGGGTTTACTAATTTATCATTAAAGCTAATAAAATTATGGGATCCTTTTTGTACCTTCAAAGAAGGCATCGAAGATGAGAAGATGCAACTGCAAATTACCAGGACTAATACCTCACACAACGATCTAATTTTGCCAGTATTAGTATTCTGTGGTCACATAAAACATGAGATTTTTTTGGCCATTGTGTCCTAGCATTCAAATGAAGCCAAGGCAGTATTTGCTTGATAGTTTGTGATTCAAACTATTAATTTGAGCTAGAAAACTGTCTAGGTGTTGGGACATTCTCAGACAAGTTCCTGAAGTAAACAGGAACTTGTTGAGATGTTTACAAAATGCTACAAAACTTCAAAGGTACATTTTAAAGCATATTTAAACTCTAGCATAGATGTTAGTCATATATTCCTTTAGTTCCTTTACAGTAATTTCATTGTATGATAGAATCTAAACCTATCTTCCAGACTACACTAAAGTTTGATTATTTTCTTAACTTAATGTATCTTACTTAAAAAAAAGGTTGTCACATGAAAGATTGCTCACAGGTAGATTCTAGAGAAAACCTGCTCAAAGTACTTTTTTTAGATTTCACAATTCCTGTTGAATTGCAGTGTTTCTAAAGAAATACAAATGAAATCTTTAAGTCCACCTATGTTCTCCATTTATGAAGGGAACAGTGTAGATCACTTTTATTTCTCTTGTATAAAAGCTCAAGCTATTGTATCTTTTCTATCCCCAACTTTCTGAATTCCATCACATTCTTTGAAAAATGAATACATGCTCCAACTACAATTGCTCCTCAAGAATGTAGACTACTTACATCTGCCCAACTAAATGTCATCTTGGAATATATTGAAAAGTAACAAGGATATTAGTTACCACAATTAAAAAAGATATTGTGACTGATATATGATATAAAATATGAATAATTTTAGTGATTTTCAGTCCTACCTCTTTCCACTCCTGTTTCATCCACTCTAAGCAAGCAATAAGAACAGGATAGTATTAAGAGAAGATACCTTACCACTATTTCAGGCACTACCTAATTCAAAATAGCTTTTTTTTTCCTCACCTATACACTTACCATGACAAGGTGACAGAGTCTTTTTGTAAGTCTCTTTAGAAATATGATCCAGTTTTTGTTCTGCTTTTCCAGCATCCAGTGCTTTATTATGATCATTTTCCCCAGAGATTTCAGAGTTTTTCAGTATAGGGAAGTTCATGGAAGCATTGTGGTTATCAAGAGCTGGGAGCTCCACATTGGAAAGACCTTCCTGGAAAAAGCTATCTACATTTAATGGCATATTCTTAGAACATTCGATAGGTAAGAATTTTAAAAATTCTGATTTTTGAACCGTAGGCTTTAACTTGCTCATAAAGGAATCTATCTCATGAGGGACTTCCTGGTCATCCAAAATATTCTGTCCCCCCCGATCAATATGCCTGAAATAGTTTTTGTCTGGTCTGGTCTCAGTAATATCAGAACTAAACCTCTGTTTGTGCTTTACCTGATTATCAGGAGAATTACTAATGTGCGGGTTTTTATGCGCCACTGATGAAGAATCTACTTTCTTTAACATATTAGCATCATTATCAAGTTGTTCTTTAGCTTGTGGTGTATTCACAGCTACACCATTCTGAGTAACTAACACTACTTGCATTTGCTGAGTTTCAGTTACTTGATTTCCACGAACAGCCTCTGCATGCAATGCATCCTTATTTCTTAAGTCTTCATTTTTGCAAAGTGAGAACCGTGTAAGATTTTCTTTTGGCATTATATATGCTTTCCGGCTAGCCTTTGCTAATGTACGTTTTAATCTGCCTGGCGAAAAATGGCTACTCTTTTGGTCTACTTTCTGAGTAATTTTATGAATGATGTCACTTGCAGTTTCTCCACTTTGTCCGTAACTACTTTTTTTGTTGTATTTTCTCTTTATAATATTCTTCTGGTCTTGTCTTCTCTTGCTGTCATGTTGGTGTATCTCTGTGTGAGACTTTTTTGAAATATGTTCTCCATACTGCCCATTTTCCTCTCCACAGTATTTTGCTGTGTTCGTTTTAGAAGGGTTTTGAAAAGTTTTCATGTTTATTTTTGGTCTGCTATGTTTCTCATTAGTATGCAGAAAGTCCCACTGTAAAGATAATACATTGGAAGTGTTATCTTGCAATGGTAAATTTTCAGCACAATAAAATTCTGGTGAGATCTTGTTAATAGACGAGTTTGAGTCTGCTTTTTGTATTTTGCTTTCCATGTCTTCAAATATTTCTGAGAAAGATTCTTTATTTGCCTCCTGTTTTCTTGGACTCATTAAGTTAACCTGATATGTCCTCCTAGTATCTTCAGCTTTACTTGGACAATTTTGTGCTTGATAATATTTACTGGTATTTAGCAAACTCTGTTCCCCTATAGAATTTCCTGTAGGTAGCTGTTCTCTCTGACTTTGGAATAGTTGAGTTTGTGAGTCAGTAGTTTTTGAAACTTCACTATTGTCAGCCCTAGCGTGCCTTTCTTCTGCATACAAATTTGAACTGACTTCAGTCTTGCTTTTAATTTTCTCTTTATCCTTCTTAGAATATTTTACTTTTCTGAAATGTGCTAATATTTTATCAGAATTGGCATTACTATTTTTATTTCGGAGTAATTTATCTTTGTCTTTCGCTGTAACTGTGAGTAGTTCACCCGCATCACTGGTGGTCAACTCCATATCGGCATCATAAACAGTTTCTTCAGGCTTCATCTTGTCAGTAAAAAGCAGCTTCTTAAAATCTACCTTAATTTCATTGCTAAATTTAACAGGTAAAGGAATAATGCGAGAGAAGTCACCTGAACTTTCCTGCAAATTCGTGTCATTGGTGTTGCTGCCACTGTTGATACCATGATGAGGCACATTATTTGAGCTACATTTTTTAACAAAATCCTTTATATTAGGCTGAGTTTTTAACTTATGAAGTACTGCATGTTTCTTTCTTTCAGTCACATTTCCACAGAATGGCAATGAACTATCATTACATTGTTTTGTAAGCTCCTCAGACCGTCTTAAAGATTGTGTATTTTTGACATGAGTCAGGAAGGCGCTATTGCAAGTTAGTTCTGTGCATAATTGATTTTCTGCAAAGAGAAAAATTTCAGCAGCTTGGGGAAAGAAAGAATAGAGTATAGTTATCAGAATAAGACAGATTACTGAAGGTTGGACCAGAAGCATGGAAAATTACAAACTGATTTTTTTTTTTTTTTTTACTGAATACACACGTTCTGTGGTTAAACACACATTCTAGATACACACATTCTCCTTAAAAGTTTAGTTAACTAGAGCTAATTTCATATTTTACCAAAGTTGGTATGTATAAAATTGGTTATAAATAAAAGTATATTTTTCTATAACTACTTCAGTTATTATTTGGTTATCTTATTGAAGTTTCGTTCTGTTCATATTAATTTTGTTACAGTTCAGCTGTGTTATTTCAATGAACATTATTCTACAAGTGATTGTCAGGACACCTATACTTATGGGTGAGCATAGAATCATCATAGAATCATAGAATAGTTTGGGTTGGAAGGGACCTTTAAAGGACATCTAGTCCAACCCCCCTGTAATGAGCAGGGACATCTTCAACTAGATCAGGTTGCTCAGAGCCCCATCCAACCTGACCTTGAATGTTTCCAGGGATGGGGCATCTACCACCTCTCTGGGCAACCTGTTCCCGTGTTTCACCACCCTCATTGTAAAAAATTTCTTCCTTATATCTAGTCTAAATCTACCCTCTTTTAGTTTAAAACCATTCCCTCTTGTCCTGTCGCAACAGCCCTGCTAAAAAGTCTGTCCCCCTCTTTGTTAGAAGTCCCCTTTAAGCACTGAAAGGCTGCAATAAGGTCTCCTCAAAGCCCTCTCTTTTTTTATTTAGCATTCTAGCATTATTTTTATATAGCATTCTATTTTTTATTAGTTTATTACAGTTTAGGAATCTTACTATACATTCTGTATTGCACATCAAGTAATGAATTATTAAATATTAATTCTCAGATAGGTCTGAAAAATAAATCACCTGTACAGGAATACATCATACCTTTTAAAAACATATTTTTGTCAACGGTTGTTTCCACCGGGTCTATTTCAATTAACTTTTGATTATTTGTACCAGAAGGCAATGATAATGCATACTTGACTTGATCTGAATGCATTTCCTTTGACAAAACAGTGGTACACTTATAAGAATTTGGTATTTCACACACAGAAGGGCTATCTTGCTGTTTTGCATTAGCTGTTGCAATTAAAGGAAGTTTTACTGGCAATTCTACAGATCTGAAAAGAGGAAATTTTACTGTGAAGATTTTTATTACATTTTATGCCATAACATTCAATTGTTTAAAACATTCCCTTAATAATGTATAAAAGCAGAAAACAAGAACTCAAGTATGAAATCTGGTTCCATCTTAGGGGCAAATATATTTTTTGTGATAGAGAATCCTGTTTTGTGCTGGTGAGACCCTCATGAAGAAAGAAGCAAGCTATTCAAACACAAGTTTTTTCTACCACTCTCTCTATATATAAATTCCAAGTTGCAAATAGGTAATTTCTGCATTAGACAGGAAATTGTTTCTTATCACCTCAAAAATACCTAGGACAATATACAAAGATTAGTTGTAAAAAAAATCCACAGACACTTACCAACTTCTGCGTTTAATATAACCACCTACCTAGCAGACTGACATGTACTCTCAAACTGGTCATCTGTAGGGCTACTTGGACCAGCTGACAGAGGATTCTTTCAAAAGAAGAACAGTGGGGAAGTAGAAACAGTTGAATATTCTCTTATGTTTTAAGTATCAGAAATATCCACAGCAAAAAAAATAATGAATGGGCAAAAAATAGAAGTACTGATGAAAGGTGCAGGATATTCAAACACACATAATAATTTTAAAGAAAAATATTTTGTAGCGAATCTTATAAAAATCTGTAACCTACTTGCATCCCAAAGCAACATATAGACTTCTTTAATGTAGCTATATCTAATGCAAAGTGCATTGTACACATAGAAGCACAGAGCAACACTAAGCAACTGTTTAGAACAGACAATAAATATAGTATTTTTTTAAAAAATTAACTGTAATTTTGCCATGACACAAGGACTAACACGGACTGTATTTTCTGGTAAAGTTTCCACATGCAAGATATTTATTGCAGCACTAAGCAAGGAAGGCAAGTAGCTCGCTCATTAATGACGAATACCACATACTGAAGTTCTATGCTTTTTTTTTTAACCACATGACTTCATCAGAGCTAACTCATATTTAACTTTTAGATACTTTGTAAACAAGATTAAATCCTAAATTTTTAGTGCAAGAACAGCAAAATTTAATTGATTTCACTAGACTAGGATTTCATCCCAAGTTTTAAGGAATGGGGGTAAATGTTTTAAAATGCATGTATGATTTCAACATTTAGATGCTTTGAAAATATTATCCTGGAAAATAAGTTCAATATGGTAATAGTTCAAAAAACATCTTACCTCAGAAAGACTGCTTATTTCTATTGCATTTAAGAGGTTATAATTCAAAAATGCTTCTATTTCTATAAGAGTTTTATTCTGCATGTAAAAGAAAAAGTAATTTCAAAATATACTTTAAGTGGCTTCTGGCTTAAGAAAAGACAAGATATAAAGGTGAATCTACATTGTAATTTTTTTTTTTTTTTTTTTTTTTACACTCAATTGAGCACAAACTGATTTTTAATACCATCTCAATACTTATAAAGGTGAAACTAACACTAAATAGCTATGGATAGACATATACGCTGATGGACAAAATAATAAGTACAAAAAAATCCTATGAAAGAAAAACCAAACGTGAATACTATGCTATCAGATGATATAGCTTCACAAATCTGAGATGTACATTTTAAATCACCATTTTAAGAAGCAATATTAAGTTTCCAAAAAAGATAAAAGCTTGGTTTAGCTGATCTAAGTTTAAATGATATTATTTGCAGCGTACCAAACAGTTTAGTTTTCGATGAAGCAAGATATTATGAAGCTGCAGCTTTTCTACTTTCTTCTGAAGAAAAATCTTCTCATTCTTTAGCTTCCGAGAATTTTCTTTCTCCACACTCAAAGCCACAGCTAATGCTTTATTATTTTGTTTTAAAGATACTTTAAATATAGATGAGTTATCTAAAGGAGACAAAATCATATTATTTTTAACAGCTTCAATTCCAGGCCCTCTCTGCATGAGCTATCACTGTATAACAACATTTTTACCTGTAGGTTTTGGTGGAACAATAGCAAAGCCTAACACTTTTTAATATAAAACTGTTTCTGTTGGCTATCATTCTGATGTCTACTCTGTCAGTTTCAAGTTCAAGTTTATTTCATGCACGGATTCTGCTCTACTCTGGATTTTTTAAAATAAGGTTATTTTAAGAAGAAAGCATTTAAAAATGGATAGTTTCACAGGCATAAAAATGTTTCCAAATTTCTAAAAATCAAATATAAATTTTACAAATAATAATGTTCAAACATTTTGAGCATAAATGTGAGTTTTGACAACAGAAAGAAAAAATCTTTGAATTATAAATATATCTTCCACTGTCCTAATGAAAACCTGCCTACTCATATCTGTTACAGAATGTTTTAGGAACTTAACTTTTTTTTTCCAGTGATACTACATATTACCAAGATGATTTTTTTTGCCTCACATTCATAGTATACACAGAGTTAACCTGAACTCAAGGTAGAGACAAGTCTGACCATACTCTTTCACAATACAAAAAGGAGCAAGGTTCGCTTGAAATCTGCTCCAACTACATCTCTTCGTTGTCTTATGTTATTACTTCTGTGATCTGTGATCCAAAATTTGCAAGGCCTTATTTCTTTGCTTTGGGAAACAGGCAACAACAGTGGAACCTTGTTAATCCAAACATTATGCTTTGAAATTACTGTTCAGCTTAGTGAATTATTTGTGTTACTGCAGTACGGAGATTTCTAAAGGACATTAGTATTATTCATCTAATACTGTTTATTTTTCACTGAAAATTAGTATTTTTGACATAAAGGCACAATAAGTTAAAAAAAAATATACGAACAACAACAAAAATATAAATACGTATATACAAACAACAAAAATTCTTGCCGCACCTATCACAGAAAGAGAAGCAGAAGCCAACATTCACTTAACCATGCTGCTTGAATTAGAGAGCTCTGAAATAGCGATGTTTCACCACATTTGTAGTTTCCCTACCTTTTGCAGAAAAGGATCTGAGATGTTGCAAAGTGTTGTTTTTGTCAGAGCCAGAAACAAAACCCAACCACCTACCATGACAAATCCATGTTTGAATTTAATCCTGACTTACTGAGAAAACAAAGTACCTTCTGGCAAGTGATTAAATCAGCAGATTAATATTTGTAGTTTTCCTTGATTCAGTAAATGACTCAATGAAGAATTTTATATATTTTGCAAATGGGAATACTAGGTATTTTACTATAGCAACTATATTTTAAAAGGTCATTGATTTTACTCATTTTGGTACCTCAGTTTTTAGACACCCCAAATGGACATGGACGTTAAAAATGCACTTGAGTACACTCTTTTAAAAAACACTGGCACACCAAAGAACAAGCACTGAAAGTACTTGGGGAATTAGATAAATAAACAACTTATAATCATGTGTTTTAACTTTCAGACTCTCCTAAAATTCTCAACACACCACATAAATATGTTTAACAGGCAGTAATTCAGCAAATCACATTAAATACAATTACTATTCCTTTTGAAGTCATACATTCTAAGTACAGTAAATGGCTTCAGTTTTATTTTAACAGGACTTACTTATTAATTTAGTTTTGATTTTAGATGCTAAAGAAGCATTCCGTTTTGCAGCTTGTAATGTTCCATCCCTCTTCTTCATATCTGCTTTAACAGCATCCGAGGTGAAAATGGTAGATGATTTAGCAGTTGCTTGTTTATCCATCATCAAAATGAACCTGTACATTGTCAAGAGGAATTCCCAAATAATACATGATCTTTCTCACATTTTTTAAAATTTTCATTACCTCTTACCAGGGTTTGTTATCTCTGAAGCTAAGAACATTGCTTCAGTCTTTACCTTTGTTCAATTAATTCAAAAAGGTTAATGAATTGTAGATAATGTAGATAATTTTAACTACTAGAATTCTACTACTGTAGAGTGGCAAAATATTTAATAAACATGAAGACTAAAAGGATCACAGATTTTTGATCTTGTCCACTCCCTCAAGTTATCTATCCAAGTTTACACTTAAAAGGGAAAAAAATCCAAGGTTCTATCACTTCACAATATGACCAGACCAGCTTTTGCTTTGTCAGGACAAATTTTAAATTGAAGCACCTAAATGAACTGCATTATAAACGCTCTAAATTTAAACAAACAGCGAGAGAGACCGGCCCGCCAGCACAGATAGAACAGGGAGTGGTGTCCCAGCAAACCGCTTCGAGGAGGCCGGTCCCGCCGCCCTCGGGTCTCTCCCGTCCTCACAGGCGACAGGCAGCGCGCGCGCCCGCTGCCGCCTCACCCCAGGGGCCGCCGACGGCTGCGCGGGCGCCAGCGGCCGTTGGGCGGCGGCCGTTGGGCCGAGCCGCTCGCGCGCCCCCAGCGACAGGCCTCGCGGCTGGCGGGGCAGGCCCAGGCGGGGCTGCGAGCCCGGGGGGCGGGTGGGCGAACAGCCCCTGGCTGAACGTCAGGCGGGGGAGAGCGCGGCCTTAAACCTGCGAACTGATCCATGCCCACGTTTTGTACCGTGTGAAGAGGTATTCAGAATTAAATCACTGGATGACAGCAGAACAAAACGATACACGAAAGCAAGAAAAGATGACAAACTTACTGGAGAATCAGCAACACTTCGTGCTTTGTAATTCAAAGGTAAAATGCATAGCCAGGCTGTAATAGTTGGGTACAAACCCATCCCGCATCTGCAGCTGGATTTATACCACAACCAACATCCACTGCTGTGTCTTCTTTGATGCTTTGTTGATAAAACAGGAAAGGCACTGTAGCAGTTTCATTATGTACACACGAAATCAACCATGTTAAAATAGTTCACATGCACTCTCACATACGGTCACATACATTTCTTTTCAGAAATGGGATATGCATAAGTCATTAACCTTTAATCCACGGTTCCAGCTCTTCAGTGACATTCCTGGGTGTTTTAAAAAGAAGGAGTGGGACGCGTGTAACTTTTCAACTACATGTCTTTGCAAAACCATTTCAAATACCAACCATTAATAATGCTAAAATTAAAAAATAAATGTTAATTGTATAAACACTTAGCATCAACCCCAGTACACTGTGAGGAAGGGAGTAGGGAACTGCAGATGTTCCACCTGGCTCAGAGATTTTCAGGAAGAGTTTGAGGTATTCGGCTTTCTGTTCAAAGAGTTCCCTTAGGTTAAAAGGAGAAATCCATGTAATTCCTTCTCAGTGGAAAGTTAAATTTCTTTTTGGCTGACCTTTAGCTATTAGTAATAGATGAAATAACAAACAATTAATAGTCAGTCATTAAGACAGTTATGAAAACAAAAAAGATAAATTTAAAAAACAATAGATTATAGCAAGTACACTTGCTGCCTGCATACTTACTGACTTGTAAGGGTAGGAGTCTCTGATGTCAGAATTTGAGCAAGCCCACTTTTAGGTTGGTTTAGGTAATACTAGGACTGGGAATTGCAAGGAAGTATTTTAGTCTAATAAAATGCTTTTCCCCAAAATCTGTTCTGAGCCCAAAAGCCCTTGCTCTTTAACACTCCCTTCACTGGCTATGTGGGCCCAGTCCTACCATTACTTCAGGTGGATTAGATCCTAAATTTCATCCAGGAATCAGTAAATTTATAGTTTTGTGAAAATCTTAAGAGAGTTAACGTTTTAATTTATTTGAAGATTTACAGAGATGTGGAAGGTTGAAGTAAAAAACAGCATTAGGTTCTGTAATACAGTAATCATCATGAAAATCTAACTTTCCGTGTGCTAATATTACAATATGCTATAAAGTAAATCAAAGGAATTGCACAGTAAGTATCAGTGGCATTATTTGAAAATCTATCTTTATGAAGTTATTATTTTCATAATCTGCTGCAAACAGCATCTGGAGAGTCTCTCTTTTCTACCTTTTCTTAATTTGTGGATGATACATAGCACAATTTCCCAGTGTGGCCCTGAAGCTGCAAAACCCTATGCTTCTATGCAATCCCCTTAAAATACAGATTTGATCCAGCACACCTTATATGCCTTTGGTACGTTTCCCCTTACAAGGCAACTTGGAAGTGACTGTAGCCACTGTAAAACTCTGGCCAACTAAAAGAGCAAATAACCTTACGTAACTTTAAAAATAGAAAACCAATCAAATAAAACTTACCTCTTTTCCAGAAGGCAGTGTTTTCCTCCAGATCCAATCATGAGTTTTCATTTCCTCCAGTTTTACAACAGTCCCAAGTCCTGAAGGGGCAATTACCAATTTGCTTCCATTTAATGTTTATGTCACTACTGTGGGCAATAAATTTAAAACAAAACATCAGGTATTGCATTTCCACCTGTGGTCATACTTTCCTTTACACTCCACTGAGGAACTCCCACACTGTAACATTTCACATGTAAAAATCTCCAGTTAATTGCCAGCTGCTGAAAGTGGGGAAGAGCTTAAAGCACTGCCAAGTTTCACAGCCTATATATCTTAAATATATATTAAGAGCAGAATTCCGGTTTTCGGTCATTTGGGATCCTATGACTGGTCTTTAAACTGAATAGAAATGAGAGGGAGTGAGGGAAAGACAAAAAGACAGACTTCTTGTAGAAGCCCTAACCATGTGGGAAGTGTTGTATGGAATTTGTATCTTACTAGATACTTGCAAATCCATCTCTGAGAAAGATCTTGGTTGAGGAATTAATCCCACGGGGCCTGGTAAAGCGTGAGCTATGACTAAAGCACTTCCAGTGGGTAGATGATGTAGAACAGCTTCTCCCTCTGTGGATTCTCTGATGTCCAACAAGACTTGAGCTCATGCTATAGTTTTTCCTGAAATTATAGTATGAAGAACACGTTTTCCTCTAATCACACCCTTACTTGCACAAGCTTAATGAAAATTCATTTCTTAATACCTCTTCCGCTCTGTCAAATTTGACTGAATTAGTAAATTGAAACACTATATAGAGGATGAGTGTGTAAGCCTGGCTTCCTTTGGAAACTAGTGAAAAACAAGACAAAAAAGGCCCGGTGTTCATTTCCCAAGAACATGCAGCTCAAAAGGCAGTTTCCTTGTGCAGGTTGGTTATGCTGCATGCTTCTATACCAAGTACATGCTGTACTAAGCTTGAATTGTAATGATATTTCACATGGTTAAATCTGAGCTCCAAAACTTACCTATTGCACTCTTTGTGTGTGTGTGTGTGCACAAATATGTACGTACGAACTGAAACCATATATATAGTTCTGGTCTTCCAATGCAGAAATACATGAAGGAACATTGTTCAGCCTTTTGAGGCAAAATCAAGCCAGCTTAAAGAAGAAAACAAGCATGGAAAGCTGCAGCTTCATTAAGTGAATGTTTTAGAGTGAGAAAGACTGGAAGTTATAACTTAAAATATATTGTAACATTTGACAACAATGGCCACATTTAAGTTGCAATTGCTATGTATGAACTATTCCCAGTGAGTAAGGGACAACACACATTATATCCTTACTAAACACATAGTTACACCAGACACCATTATTCCAAAAAAATAATCTATTACACTTATTTTCACTTATTTTATAGGAAGTTCAATATCCATGAATTATCAGCCTGTATTGCACTCAGTGGCATGTTGTAACTTGTGTTCTTATTTAATTAATTAGATACTAAGCATTAAAGACCTGGCTCCTGGGTACATTTTTAGCCCAGAACTTAGAGAGCACATGACAATCACGGTACTTGGCATGCCATTGCCTCTCTTTGCTGCAACTATAGCATGCTTAGTTGCTAAGGAAAATGAAACATGAAGTATTTACTGTAGCTTTAACTGCCATTCTAATGCAAATTGGCATTAAGATAAAAAGAAGCAAGTTTAAGTGGTAAGCGACCACTCAGTTACGCAATTTCAAAGAGCATTTAATATCTCCCTAGTAGGACAAGATGCAACATGATTTAGATGGCTCTTTACTTTAATGTCCTTCACTTGACTGAAGGGAAGTCTGAATTACAAGTCTATGGTCCTAAATAGTAACTGAAAACACAGTAGCCTATGAATATGTAGGTATTCTCAAAATCAAAATGTAGTAACAGACCAGAATACAGCAAGCTACGCAGTTGGAACTGTGGCTGCTCTGTGATTATTTGTTACATATCCTTTGATCTGACCCTTTAGCAAGTGAACTTGTGGTTGAAGTTTTAAATACCTTAAATATGGTAACAAAATGCCTCCAAAGGGAAACACTGAGGAAAAAACCAGAATGATACAAGATGAAAATCAATAGGAATTGTAAACTGAGTTAATTTGCTAAGGTAAACACAGAGAAACTATTTAAATACAATATGGGCACATTTCTTGTATGTGCAGTGTACAGTTAAATAACTGGATTTTTACTGGACTTCAGACAGCAATTAAAATATATTGTTAACATTTGGGATTTAGTTATCTCTTACTATATTTTCTAAACATATAATCAGCTTATAACTTGAGAAAGTTTGCAGAAACCTAGAGTTTGGTCCCATTAACTTCTGCACACAACTAGTTATTTGGCAGTTGTATCCATAGGGATAGGTTCTTACTGTATGTTATGGCAAAAAAGAAATTCTTTTTTATTTGCTTACAAAGTGAAGTGGGAACTAGACATATAAACTTTTTTTTTTTAAATATGGCTGCATCTTAGAACCATTTTTAATTTGTACGGAAATTTTTCATAATGACACTGAGACAAAAGCATAATGAGAATCTAATTTTTTCACCTTTCCATCGTTTATGCATGCATTTTGGTGAGCAAGCAACTATATGTCAGACATAAGCAATTCCTTTTAACAGGACACTGTTTCTGCAAGTCTTTGTGAAATGGCTGTATGAGGGTGAAGCACTCTGCCTGCATTCATCCATGCTATTTTAATGCATTAATGGTTTGCTGTAAAAAATGCATACAAGTCTGACGCAGAAAAAAACCCACATTTCACAGGCAAGCAACAGGAAAGCAAATTAAAAGCTATGATGCCTGCATTCATATACATTAGCTAGAACTAAACAGCCTGCTGCTGGCACACAAGCTAGTGAGTTGGTCTGCTCAAAGGGACAAGCAGTCATGTCAAAGTAGGCCAGAAAACACTCACTGACCTGAGGCTAATTTTTTCTGCCTTTGCCCCCCATTTTAATCAAAGCAGACCTGTCCGTCTTCAGACTCAGAGCACGTACCAGCATCACATCATCCTTGCGAAAGCACCCGTCTCAGTGCTGCAACTCGGGACGTGCAGCCGCAGGAGAAACCAGCGCCCATTGCTCAGGCTTCCACCTTGGGCCAAAGCCACTGCCCCGGCCCGGGCTGACCAGAAAGGCTCCAAGACCACCGTGAAGTAAAACGGGAGCATTGCGGGTTCGAAGAATAGCTCAAGCTGCAATATTCCTGAGCCTACAGAAAAAGCAACTGAGTCGAACCCACTTTGAGTAAACACTTGTAATTAAAAAAAAAAAAAAAAGATTCTGAGGAAAGAGACTCTGCCTTACAGCGTAGCCGAGTTTACGTGGGCCAGCCTCACTTCAGAGGACGCAGACACCAAAGCCGCGCCTGAGGGACCCCCTCTGGGCAAAGTGGGGGAGGCAGGGGCAGCAGAGCCACGGGTGTCCCTACACCCGGCTGACCCACCATACCCGTGGGTGGGAAGCCCGGGCGACCGGCGGTGCCCCCAGGAGGGAGATGGCGCCGCGGGCACCCCGCTCCGCACGGGCACACGGGCTGCCCCTCTCGTCTCCTCTCCTCTCCCCGCTCGGCTCCGGCCCGGCCCTTCCTGCCGCCCGGCCGCCATTTTGCGGAGCCGAGGCGGCCCCTCAGGCGGCCCTACCTCCTCCGGCCCCGGCGAGGCGGCCCTGCCGCGGGAGGCGGCGGCGCAGGTAATGCGGGATAGCAGCCGCCCCCGCCCCGCGGCGGGACCCCCTACCCGCAGGCGGCCCCGGGCGGGGAGCTGAGCCGCCTTCCCTGGCTGGCTCCCGGAGGGGCGGGGGTGGGCTTCCCCTTTTCTGGCGGAGCAGCGCCCCACGAAAGGGAGGGGGGGCCCCGGCCTGCTGGGAGGGCGGCTGCCCGGCTCTTTGGCCAGCGGGCTGCGAGCTCATCAGTTAATTTTGGTGAAACAATAGCAGGCGCGCGGGCACAAGGCGCGCAGTGGGAGTTAGTACCCCTCAAAGGGCGTGCTCTGAAAAGAACCCAAAACGTTTTGAAGATTTTCTTCCGCTTCTTGTGCCAATTTTTTTCTGCCCAGACAGAGCCCCCCTCCTGCAGGGAGCTCAAGGCAGGCACAAGTAAGAGTATTTATTGGCAATGTGGCATTAATGACGTGACAGCTTCAACAACTAGGTAAAGCAGCCCTAATTAAAGATCACATTTTAAGGAAGCCAAGTTGTTGTTAGTACAAAATTACTGCATTTTTAGTGCATTGAACTATACTCAAAGAAAGATTTCCCAGAATGCCTTTCCAGTACTCTGCTCACACATACTGACCACATAATTCTGCTTACCCATTTGTCTCAAAAGAGTAACTGTGTTTCCTAGCAAAGTAAAATGCCATAGTTTTTTATCATAAAGGTGTAGAATATTTGGCTATTTGCACTAATATGTCTCCAGAACTGTTTTCAAAGCTGATTTACAGTACTGTGTAACAAACATCTAAGAGCTGAGCTAACACTTAGGTCTTGTATATAATATGTTCAGTCTTAACTGGCATTAGATTTTCTTTTGTTTGTATCTGTTACAGGTTTGAATAGCTCGTAATTAACATCATAATTTGCAAATGCAATGGAAGAGAGCAAGTCTGAAGACGTCCAGGGTATTCTACGACTTAATGTGCGAGGATGTTTATACACAGCCAGGCACGAGTCTCTATGCCGCTTTAAGGATTCAATGCTAGCTTCTATGTTTAGTGGACGCTTTCCTCTAAAAGTGGATGAATCAGGTAAATATGTTCAAGCTGTAAATTCTGATCAGGGAGCTCTGTGGCAAATACATGCTTTTATAAATATTTATGCATTTTATAGTATAACTCTTTTCCCAATCTGCTAAGCATCAGCTGGCTTCTTGAATTCCAGGATGTAAAACAATTATGCATGCATGACTTTATACTTACGAGTAATTCATCTGAATTCTGTGAGACTACTCATGTTTGCAAACATACATGTTTGTACAGTGCTTAGCCCTGCCTTGTCCTAAAAAACTGTGGCTTTGGAATGTACTTCTTTAGTGTGAATATGAAAATAGATACAATTGAAGTTGGCAGAGTATCTGGCGTTTAACTTGGATCCTGTTTATGACCTCCTATATTCTCCAGAGGCATCTCACTCTCTCAGTTCATTACATAAGGAGATTTGGGTCTAATCTTTGTTTCAGAATATTTCATTACCCAGTAAAGATTGCATTTTTCACCATCATGGCTTGATATGAAAGCTTGAATAAAACTATTCATAGGTCAAATTTCACACTTCTTTGTGACTTGGAAATCCTGCCAAAGTATGTCCAGTTTAAAGATATAATGGATGGAGAATAGTAATGCCTTGTTTTACACTTTTGACTGTTTAAAATATCTGAAATGTTTAACATTTTTACGGGTAGGGCTTTGCTACCATCTTTTCAGTTGCAGTTAACAGCCTATTGTACACAGCTTTGTGTAGTTTGGTCAGTTTCCGTAGTGCTCCTTGACCCCAGCAGGCAAAGGAGAGAAAAAGAAACAAAAAAATACTGGCAAACCTAGCAATATTCAGGGAAGGTTAGACTAGATGTGTGCTAGAGCTGATGCTACTTTTAACTCTTTTAAATTGCCTAGATCCAAAACTGAAAAAATCTCTGCAGTAGTGAGAAAAGATGTATCTGCAGTTCGAATTAGAAATGCATCTGGAATTAGTTTTTAGTATTTTAAGTGGAGTGCAGTACAGCTGAGTTTGGCATGGTCCTATGCAGATTAGGGATTTCACTGAAATACCAAAGAAATGTTTACCGCACTAAGAATTTTATCTTCAAATACCAAATATTCCAGGGAGACAAAATAGGAGTTTTAAAAGAACAGAGGAAGTATACTTACTCCTCCTAAGTGAGTAAAACTTGAGTGATTTGGTAGAATGTGAAAAGTCTGTTTTCGCTGCTGGAAGCAGTATTTTAAATCATTTTATTTATGTTTTCAGGAGCATGTCTAATTGATCGAGATGGAAGCCTGTTTAAGTATCTTTTGGATTATCTTCATGGAGAAGTTCGGATTCCTGAAGATGAACAAATTCGAATTGCACTGCAGGAGGAAGCAGATTATTTTGGCATCCCTTACCCATACAGTCTGTCTGACCATTTGGCCAATGAAATGGAGACATATTCTTTAAGATCAAATATAGAGCTTAAAAAGGTCTTGACACTTCTTACATTTTTAAAGATGTACTCTCTAATCCACACCATTCAGTAGCATCAGATACTAAAACTACAGTATATGAAAGTTAGCACTTTTTAATCACCACGTTAAATCACCAGTAAATTCAGAGGTTTAGGTTAAGAAATCCTAGAGTTGATAATGCAGTCATAGTAGTTAAGGACATCAGCTTTTCCCATCATTGCAATACAGCAACAGTTTAAATTTGACTCTGTTTTACATGCAAGTCTGCTGTAAAACTTGCATAGTAGGAATGACATTGTTTAGTTCCCTGTTTGGCTTCAAATTTGACTTGAGATTAGATTGATTTCAAGATGTTTGTTTGTTTTTTTTTTTTCAGTTTTACAAATTCATCCTAAAACTTGAAAGATAAAATGTACTTTGCCATTTTTTTAGAACAAGAAAAGAGAAAAGAAAATTAATGTATTATTTAAAATCCTAAGGTTTGTCTATTTTAAAGTATTGTAACTTAAAAGCTAATTCTAATTAACTGATTAGAAATTAACTTATATTATCAGGTATGGCTGCGTTAGTCCTGACAGTCATCTCTGTTCCCTTAGTAAGCTATTGTTCCATATATTTCACGTTCTCCCTTATTCATTCCGTTTTGAAAAGCATAAAACATTTCCAGGCCTTTCAAGTTTCTCTTCATATTAGGGATTTGCCATGCCTTTAAGTATTTCTGTTGCCTTTCTGTGAATTTCTCCTAGTTTTACAATATTGTCTGTTAACATCAGATAAAAAATACTGCTCGCATTATTCTAGATAAACTACATCCTTGACTTACTTAAAAGAGCTTAACCAGTACAGTTAAGAAAACTTAAATATGAAAGCTTATTCAACTAAAAATACTGTATTCTTATTAATATTCTGTACTTTGTGTTTTATGTTTTTTTCAGGCTTTGTTAGATTTCTGCGATTCTTATGATTTAGTTTGTACCAAGCCTACTGTTTGGGTCCTGCACTATCTCAACACTTCTGGAGCAAGCTGTGAAAGTAAAATTATTGGTGTGTATGCCACAAGAGCTGATGGGACTGATGCAATTAATAAGGAGTTAGGAATGAAAATTCATAGTAAAAGCATTTACAAAAGGTAAGATAACTGTCAAACACATGAAAGCACTATGAAGTGAGAATGAACACTCACGTGTTATAATAATACCTAAGTATTATTATACGTAGCATAATATAGCATTATTGTACTATAAATCTGTGGAAGGAATCAGATTCTTTCCAACTTCGAAAACAGCTGGCTAATACAATGGTCACATTAAACAAACCAACAAAAAAGATAAAAACTAAGCATGGAGTACAAGAATTTGAGAGTCCACAAAAAGCGGCTAGCATGCAGTTGCTGTAAGTTCTCATTATGTTTTACTTCCTATTTTTAAAATGTCTCAACCATTTAAAATTACTTTCTAATTTAGGACGGTGTTTACACTAAATACAGTGAATGAATCCCCATCCAGAAAAAGTTCCAGAAATATTCACAAAGTTGGTTTTGATTCATGCAATTGTATTTTGCAGTCTTCTAGAACAGCTGAAAGAAATATTTAACACCAAAAAGAACTGAAGATGAAAGGAAATGGTTTTAATTCTTTAAACGACATGTACATCTCTACTACACCATTAATATATTTTTATGCCAATAATTATAAGTTATTGGTAGACCTGTACTTCTGAGTGTCTGGAAGCAATTTGTCTTTCTCTTGGTCCCACAGTACAGTGTCAGAAGTCTACTTCACTGTGTACCTTTTGAAACATGATTAAGATAGAGCTTTTGATGTTTCATCATCTTTATAATTAAGATGCTTACTTTCCTAAATTTAGGCCGACAACATTAATATTTATTCCAAGAGTATTTGGACACTTAGTATCGGGTATCTGCCCTCCTGCTGTGTTTTCCCTTTGAATAAATGATTGAGATTTAGAAGAATAGATTTTACACCATTAATTGGGTAATTATTCTTTTATGAACATCTGTTCTTTCATGAATACCCATTTTTAGCAATAGGTGTTCACAGGCATGCAGATCATAGGAGGATGGCGATTTAGAACCTCTTATACAAATGAAAATGAAATTTAAGTAACATTTTCCTTTCTACTTTACAAAACATTTACTATTAAGTCCTTATAGTTAGGATTTGGTAAAAAGAATGATACATTTCATCAGTGTTACATTTTTAAGGACTTAGCTAGATTTACCACATAACTGTTACCTTTAAAACAATATTTCTAGAGAAGCTGGAAATAACGTCCAATACATCTGGAGCTATTACTCAGTAGCTGAGTTGAAAAAGATGATGGATGCTTTCGATGCCTGGGAAGGGAGAGGTAGAGTATTAATTTTTTTTTCTTTTATTTCAGTAGTACTACTTTTTTACAGAAAAATAAGAAAAATATTTGCCAATTAACTATAATAAAAACTCTGCATACATTTTCACTCATTCAGTAAGTAACACGTTGTAAAATATCCCATAGTAGTGGCTATTTGAAAAAAAAAAAAAAGAGTCTTAAGGGATGTTCCAACAAGGTGACGTGAGTTGACATGAATGAATTGGTGTAGTGAGAGCCACCACATGCAAGGGGTGATAGCCTGCTAGCATTGGGCACTCTGGTGGAAGCCGCAGAAGCACTTGGCTGTAAGCAGCGTTCATGTCAGCATAGGTTCAAAGCTGAAATTCTACATAATAAAATACACGCATTCAGTCAGTCAGGTGTATCTGCACATAATCTTGACTACGTTCTCTCAGCTCATCAATACAATGTCCCTTTGAAATGCAGGTGTCAGCTACTGGAGAGTGCCCCAGGAGCTGATTGAATGTTGGACTCTTGAAGAACGCCCTTTGAAAGGCAGTTTGCATCATATGCCCCCAGTTCATAAAAGGTATGCTGGTTTGGATAGGTGGCTTAAAATAAAGCAGAAATACAGCACAATCTGTGTTTTTATAATTTCAGGTTCTTTGAATAGCTACGAATGTTGAGTTTTCTCTGTTTTTTCTATTTACATTTTTATAAAATGTCTTATAATCAGAATGCTTAATTGCAGAACTGAACTTACTAGAAACAAATTACCTTTTCTAGGCTGCTGAATTCTATTCTACTTCTTCAGCCTTTAAAACTTTTTAGAGTGGGAAGGAGTAATTTCAAAAAGTAGAGAGCAGTATTAGTTAAATGGACTGCTAAAAAACAAATTTAACTGAAAAGTTTAAATGGTTAATGATTTTCACATATGTGAGATGCCTTCTTTTTAGAAGGAATTTCTAGACTTTCTTCTTTGCAGTTTTACAGTGATGCTTTTGACTACACCTCCGTTCTCAATACATTACCTAAAAGCAGCCTTTGCAGGTGCAGCTACACAGTTGATCTGAGCCACCCTACAGCCACTTTGCTGCTAGATAGAAGACCTTCCTTGTCCCTGGCCACACTTTCATTTCAGCAGCGGCCACAGAGCCACATCAACACAATGATCCAACTGAAAACTCCTATCTCCCCATCCTCCCCATTTTTTTTTTTGATACTGCATTCTTTGCTTTTCGTAGCTCAAATAGGAAGGACTGTGATCATTTGATCCTTGGATTCTCAAACAGCCTGCATATATTCCTGAATGCTCCTCTACTACCATTGCCTGCTTTATGTCCCATCTCTCTGCTTTGATTTGTCTTCTATTCTTCTGCACCCTCAAAAAGCTATGTTCAGGTTTCAGCTAAAACTCCCGATGTACTGCAGTGATCCTTGTGAGACCATATACTGTCTTGAAATATTGTAAATGAACCTAGTTACTGATTATATTTTACCTATGCTTCATTGCTACTATTAAAGCACCAAATCTTTGAATGTTTAAGCTTTCCTTTTTGTTTTGGTGGTTCTTTTGATCTAGGGTGTGCAGACATTGAGAATACGTTCTCACCTTCGGGCTCTGAGGAAAATCTCCCTGGACTCATTATAAGTACTAGGTTATTTGCAGGCTTTTTCTTTGAAGAGTGTCACCATATGCCAGTTTTAGAAGAGCAATAATAAGAAGTATGACTCTCAGATACTGTTTATTCCTTTGGTATGAATCCCTGTGGCATTTCACAGATCTTTTAAAATCCAAAATGCAAGTACCCTGAAGAATATCAATGCTTTTGTAGTGTATCTTTTAAGCTGTTCTTTAGTGGCTCTCAGAGTTCATAGTCTGTTTACAGTACTGACCCGCCAGCTAAATGTTTCTTCATTCCTGACAATCAGGTCAGTTAAAGCTATAGCTTTTCTTTGTCAGCTCAAAATCTATAATCTGATTCATATATGTTCTTTCTCCTACTACCAGGTTTTAGTAGCTTTACCTCATGTAGGAGCCAGCAATAGAGCCACAGTTTGACAGCTTTTGTTTTGATACATTTTTAAATGCATTGTTAATATTCTCTGAGTTTAATTTGGTCTCTGTGTTCTTTCCCCCCCCCTTTCTCATCTCTCAAAAAATGATTTTGATTTATATTTACTGACCATCCCTCTGACCTGGCCTGGCCTAGCTTTTGTTTTGTTGGGTTTCAGGTTTTCTAACATCTTGTTCAGCTGTTTTAGCATGACCTGGCATCATTTATTATTTCCTTGAAGAATTAAAATCTTCTAGGTGTCTGTCCATGTTTCTTTGCAAACACTGAGAAACAGCATTTCTATAATACTTTAAAAATGCTGTCCACTTGTACCAATTAGAGTTGCCATGAGACTCCACAGGCTTTCTTACACAGGTTCTTTTTTTTTTTTTTAAACATTTTCTCTTGAAAGATTATCCATAATCATTTGTATTGAAAATAAATGGAGGAGGGAGAAAGAAGCCATATCTTTCTTCTTCTTTTCTCGAATTACATAGTGTGTAACTCTGCATTTTGTGTTTATGTGCAATTGGGTCTTACATTTTTGTAGATACCTAAAACACATCAGACCAGTATTTAGTGGATTTTGTATCTGATGGAATCTCTAGCATTTTAAATTTTCTTCCTATAACTCTTCCAGCCCTCTTTCTCATTAATTTTCACTTAGCAGTTTGTGCATCATCTCCTTTACAATTTTTAATGTGTAATATTACTTACACAGGTAGAAGAGATTGATGGCACTATTCATATAAAGGCAAGCCTGATTGCAGTGATGAACAGTTGAGAACCATAAACGATACTGTAACAAGCAAAAATTAAAAGAACTTCAGATTTGTGGATGGCTGTTGCAGATTGTCTCTTTTGTAATAATGTTATAAAAAGAATAATTTATGTACATGGTTTGTTTCTTTAATTGAAGTTCTTTGTTTTACAGACGATTAATTGACTTTACTGAAGAGGAAGGCTATTTACCATGTAAAGCGTGTCCCAAGCCAATTAGATTCTCAGGTCCCTCAACAAGTACCCATATCAAAGTCAAGAATTCAGCTTCATTAAAGGTAGCTGCTTGCAATTCTTCACGTTCTGCAATGACTCTTAAACGACCCAATCGTGAAAGTTTGACGCTGCACAAAGTAGCTTCTGAAACCGTATCCACAACAGGCACATCGGTACCCAGCAATTCCCAGGCGCCCTGTGGAAGGCAGAGTGCTGACAACGGGACACCATGTCAAATGACGTTCAAGATCGCAGTGTCTAGGAAGCCTGAAAGCAACCGAGTAGTAAAGCTGAAGCGGACTCCGCTTTTCCTTGTGACACCATCTCAGCCATCTTCTTCTGTATCCAGTAAAACAAGTGAACAGGCCAGTGCTGCTGTTGAAATTCCTACTACTTCTATGGTACTAAACAAGAAAGAACCAACTGTATTAGCAGAGAGTATTAAGCTTAAGAATGATAAAGTGGATGGATAATGTTTGACTCGGCCTGATAGACTGGATAGCTTTGCATCATCTGGTCAAAGAAGAGATCATCATCTCATGTGATCATTTATTCAAAGATTTAGTAGAAAATTATGAAGAAAAAGTTCATAAAAAGCATAGGGAGAAATTGTTTTAAGTGAGCACTGAAGTGTGTTTTCTGCTTTATTTCTAAATACTTTTTAGATGTTGGGAAGTGAGGAAGAAAAATGGATTTAAAAAACCCTCAAACACAGAGCATGTGCAGTCCAATGTTACAGTATCTCACATTTGTATTTCTGTCAGGCTGTACTAGTACAACTGACCTTTTTAAAGGGAGTACTTGCACAGCATAAAAGACAACGTCTTTATCAACTTTAACTACAGTTAACATTAACTAGAGTTAATTTCCTTAATTTGTATCTTTAAAGTGGGGAAAAACAGATAACAGTAAGTAGCTTTTATTAGATACAAGTTTGCCACAAGTGTGCAACATACTGAGTACTGTGAAGATCCAGCAGTTGAATGCACTTACTGGTACTTCTGGTGAGGGTAAGTCACCATCTTGTTATTAACAGCAATGAACAGGACCGCCTTTGCTTCTACACACTGAAAAAAATTCAGAAATACAGGGAGGGAAGCAGCATGCCTAGGGAGTAACAAGGCAATTTTTTCCGTAGACCTGAGACATACCTGTACTACTTTCCTAACGAGGTGTGATCTGCCACTGGGGTGAGGTTGCTGCAAGCAGCCGGTGCAGTCTTGGCATTTTGTATCGCACCACTGTGGGGTGTGTTTTCTGCAGCTGCAGGGAACCTCACAGCTCTGAGTTACAGCTGGCCTCCCCGTGTCCTTCTGCAGGTCCTTTCAAATGAGGAGGGGACAACCTCAACTTCTGTGCAGCAAAGCAGTGTTAATGGAGGTGCCCTGGTTGGAAGAAAGGTAAAAGAACCCCTCCTTCCCCCAGAGCAAGGTAGAGGAGACCTTCTTGTAAATTTTGAGTAGTGATATGAAGTGAAGAGCTGCTGTATGTTTCTCTCAGGAGAGGAAAGCTGAATTTGGCTCACTGATTTTAAAAAGCCTTTTTAGTTGTTTAAATCAGCGAACGAAACCTGGCTTTGTTTTGTGCCCTTGCTTGCTTACAGTTGGGTGCTGGGTTTTTTTGTTGGTTTTGCTACTGCTTTTGCTTTTCCAGCATAGTAAATACAGCTGTCCCTAAGCATTGAGAAGTCCTATCACATTGCTAAAATGCAATGTTCTTAAAATTCCTGAGACTATTAGAATTACAGAAGGGTTCTTTAAATGTTTTATTTTCTAGATCATTTAGAAGCAATCACATTTTCAGGCTTTTCTCCTATCCACAAGGACTTGAAACATCATTTGCACAATTTGCAAAAAACTCAAATTTTCATATACTAACATATTTTTAAGGAGACACTTTGCCATAAACAGTAGTCACTGTAAAGGTGTGCAGCACTGTAACTTTCTGCTATCGGTGTGTATATTGAAGACTAGCTTATCTTTAGAATCTTTAAGCTAGTGTTTTTTCTTAAAAAATAAACCTAAAGAGCAACAATCCCAAGGCTCTTCCTATCCCAACAAAAAGTTTCACTGAAGAAAGGACAAGGGAAAAATTATGGAAAGATACTAACATACAGTAATCTCCTATTCTTTGAGCATGCAGTTCTTCATTGACACTGTTTGTGAAATTTGTTTTTCATAATAATGTGATGGAAAAGCAGTTTTTAATACTTATCTTCTGTGTGACTTCTACTTTACTATTTATTGAATAGCTGAGCACTTTACCATGCACCTTTAAATCTTTTTACAATGCTTCCTAAAGCAAATTCCCTTCCTCTTCAACTTTTGATGAATTTAGAAGGCTTCTATAAACATAGAATCATAGAATCATTTAGGTTGGAAAAGACCCTTAAGATCATCTAGTCCAACCGGCTCTAAAGCTCACAAAGATATCGAGTCCAACATCACACTAAAGCTCACAAAAAGTATGGAATTTTGCATGTATACAAGAAAAAAGCTTTGAGAATAATCGCTACAGGACTTTGAGTTTGCACTAGGCTCCGTGTTTATTTAATTATTCTGGTAGCACAGTATTTTTCAAGTAACATTCGTGTCATTTGCATTACAGTGGCTTTAATGAGTCTTCTCTTTGTCCTAGATGTACTGGCTTGTCGTTAAAAGAAAAAAAAACCCACAAAAAAGAACTCCCTTGAATTTAAATAGATGAAACAGGAAAGTGGCTGTGGTGGGGAGGTAGAGCAAGATTAATTATTTTTTGAGGGACTTGATTTTATTTATTTATTTTTAATTGGATAAGGTGCAAACATGGCCTTTTAACTTACACTTTTGGCATGTTTTTTTGTACCTGTGAATCTTGCTAAGTTTCTCTTAACTGATGGACTGATATTAAACAGTTTTATGGTAGCTGAATAGCATTAACCTTCATGGTGACTTTCACTATAAAAATAGCTTTGCCCGTATCTACCCAAAGCCTTTTAAAATGTGGAAGTAAAATAGAATTTAATCTTCTCTCTGGGAGGCTAGTAGCTGAAAACAAATGAAACTTGCCAGTCCAAGAACGAGTGATCCCTTAACCTGGCTAACAGACTGTGTTTTCTGAGGGCTGGAACAAGGAGCAGAAATTCTGCAAGTCTGAGTTTCCTGCAGGTTGAAACTTCCTCAAAACTGTATGTTCCCAAGTTTCTTGAAAGTCTGCAGTTTTCTCAACTCAACTAACAAAGTACCAGCTGGTACTGCATTTGCACTGATAGACTGTGATACACCGTACATACATACCGGATAGTTTGACTGGGGAAACTACTAAAGGTGAGCTACAGCTGGGATTAGATGCATTGTCAAGTGGTGTGACAATGGTTTACTTTGAATCTTTGTAAAATTATTCATTATAGAAGAGATCACGTTCAGAAAAGACCATGTTCAGAAAGTTACTCCAGTTGAGTAATCTAATGATTACTAGTATCTAATAGCTGCACTCTAAAGGCTGACATATGAATCACCAGTGTATAGTTTGATGCATTTTTTTTTCCTCACAAATGCTGTCAATTTTCTAGTTGTTTAGTTCTCACTTTCACACTACTATCTTTCCAAACCATCAATGATACGGCATCATATGGGTTAAGGAGACAAGAAAAATACAATTCCAAGTTAAATTTCTAAAAAATGACTCCTCTGTGATTACACATGGGCTTGTGATGCAGAGGGCCTATTATCACCAAGATGTGATTCAAATAGATGTAATTCTATCTGCATGCTTCCGAGTATGGAGAACTCATTTGTACTTGATGTAAGCAAGCAGTCATTATTTCGTGTGATAGGCACATGTTACCACTGATCCTCAGGGAGAGTTTTCATCAGGCTTGTTTTTAGCTGAAGAGCCATGGAAATACCAAAGCTACCTCTTTTTTTCTTTCAAACTGTTCCAGTTATTTCCCTACCAGCTCCTCCAGAGCAGAAAAGTACTCTTTTAAACTGGCTTACATTAAATTGCTTAGATAATAAACATTATCTAGTTCAGATCTTACTATGGCTAAAAAATACTAAGATTACCCAGGACTAAGCAGATTTCATCTACTTAGGTCTTTGCAATCCATGAAGGACAAATTCTTACCTGATAAAAACGGGAGGCCACTTGTGCCATCAAAAACTTGAGAGCGAAGCTGTCTGTCCCTTAGCTGCAGTTACAGAGTCACAGCGTGGTTAGAAGTAAAACTCTGTGATAATAAAGCCCCACAAAAATCTAGATTCATTTTGGGCAACAGATTTTAATAGAAGATGTTAAAGCAGTAGAAACAGGTAAGGCTGATGTTACAGACCTTTGCTGCTTTCCGAGCTTTCCGGGTATCTCTTAAAGAATTTTCTTCTTGCCAAAAAAAACCTGGCTGTTTATACCAGCCAGATTGATCACTCTTGGCTGAAAATTACTTTGCAAATTCATGGGGTCACGTGATCAGCTATGTAGCATGCCCAGAGTTTGCATCAGGGATGTGGCCCTTTTCAAAGTTGCCCCTTTCCTATATATATATATAGATATCTATGTATCTATCTTTTCACTCATTCTAGTCTCTGGTACAACATACATGAACATTTTAGTACGGTTTGTTCTAGTAGTTTGCCATAATAAGATAGCTGTATTGTCTCAAATTTCTGGCAAATTTCTATTATACCCTCACGTGGGTAATCGGCAGTGGTACTGGAACTTGAGACCTCTGGATCCCATGGTGCCTCTGCTGTAGTCACAAGTATATGAACAGGAAGGATGCAGCTGATTTATAAAATCTTGATGCAGCCCGGTCACTACATGGGGAAACAGACTCACAATAAGAACTGCCATTCATACAAGCTCAGACCAGGTGCTCCCCTACAACAACAGGGTCCAGGAAAGCGCTACAAGATCAATGTTTCCCTTCCAGAATTACTAGTTTCTCTTTCAGGGTGACATTTTCAAACGCATTAAGTGATTTTTTTTTTCCCCCAAACATGCCTAAATAATGTAAGTTTTCCAAATAGCTTGGCTGTGTTAAGTTACCTTCTCTTTTTAGTTTTCCAGCTGCGTATCTGGGCCTTTATTTTGCTGAGTTCTGCCCTTACTCCAAGTTTAATCTTACGCAGAAGATAAACAGATCCAACCTGCTTTAAAATACTGCCCTTTAAGGTGTGTTTCCGCTTTTGAAAGAGTGTACAAAGTGCAGTGGGAATTCCATGTTTGTGTTTGGGTGATGGCAAACAGCTGTATTTGCTTTACAAATTGAGGGCACTTTTTTAAAAAAGAGGGCTGGCCTGAAAGTCAAGCCTTGTCCTGCCCTTAATTCCCTCACTGACCCCTGAACGTCCTTACAAGGAGTATCACACATAGCTAGCTCTGTAATTAGAAGATAAAAAGAGAGTTTTGTTGAAGATGGGCCCAAGAGCACCCGATTACTTACAAGTATTGTGAACAGTAAAACACTCCTAGAAATTGGCACATATAATTCCAAGCATACAGAGACACAAGAAGATGAAGAGGTACCATTCTGACAGAGCTACACTTCAGAGCACGTAAAAAAAGCTACGCTTTAGCCACGTAATGTAGTTAAAACGTGTACTGCAATACTAAACCACACTTGGTGTGCTAAGACTGCAGCGTTCCCACTCCCCAGCCCAACCAAATCCATGCTTGCATCTCTCATCAAAGAAAACGTGTTTGCATCACAGTCTGAAGAGAAATGCCGTCTCTCACCTGCTAGTACTGAGTCTGTCACATACTGAGCCTCCAGTACATCAAAGGTTAGCTGGTACTGAAAAGCGCAAGGTGGTCCTGTTGTGCTGAGTTATGACTTACGTTACAGATTTTATTTATTTGCAGAAGCCTGCTTGTGAGAAGCTGACTTATGGAATAAAATAACTTTCAATAATCCTGTCAAGTGGAGAAGCTGTAAGGAAGGAGTTAGATTTTGTTTTTTTTTAGGAGGGGTTACAAGAAGAGACATAAATAAATTTCACAAATTATGTAAGGACAATATAACAAGATTCCTGTGTAATATCTGCATGGAAATTATAATTGCATCTCAAACTGTAAGGCAGCAGATAAATTTTGAAAAGCTACCTATCTGATTGGTACACACAACACAGATTCTGGAATTTTGGTCCCATTTACTCAAAACTGTAAGGTTATCTGAATCCTTCCAGCAGGACAAGAAATACAGCAATCAGAATTCAGCTTAAAAGCGTGGTAGGTAATGAACTAGGACAGAAGCAGTGCTTGCAATGCTAAGAAAGCCAGTGTTTACCTATGCATGTTTATTTTTCTTTCACCACTCTTCCAGATGAAGATGAGTTATTTGCCTTTTAGAATCAGGTTTTACGAATATTCACATGTGGAAAACTGTATACAGATATCAAGAGAAATAAAAATAATCAAAATAATAATTCCCATAAGGAATGCATCTCACTCTACACTTTGAGGTTATTTTTCAAGGGCCAGAGAGGAAAAGTAAACCAGTCAGTACTAAGGAAGTGTGCCATCAGCTAACAGAAATTAGGCAGAGGAAATTGGTAAAAAGCAATAGCAAACAATAACCTAGGAATAAACTTTTAAAGATACTCAAGTGTCCTGCTCTTACTGACCTTTTACACCTTTCTGATTCTGACACTTAGGCCACTAGTTCACTTGATGCCAGGTCTGGATTCTGACACCTTATTATGTTAAATAATAACTTGTATTAAAAGTATGTCCAGGATGGAGGCGGCTCCCATGGGAAGGTTCTGTTCCGTGCACTTGTGGCATTAGAATCCAGCTAAAAGCAAAAGCCTAGTCCAATCCAAACTCAGCTGAAAGCCTCCCACTGATACCAGGTGAATTAAGCAAATACAATTTGAATAAGATCACAAAGGTTAGGCACTGCAAAGCAGCAAACACCAGAATATTTTAGAAAGAAGATTTTAATTTTTTGGAAGAAACAGGTTTTCTGAAATACAGAATCAGAACATTAAGACTAAGTAAGATTTTTATTTTAATAGAAAACTCGGAAGGATGTAGTATCTGCTCAAATATGTACCTCCACATTCTGCTGCATGTTGCTGTAACAAATTTATTAGTCGTAGCTCTCGTTATGGACAGATGGTTCCTACAGCAAAAAAATAGAAAAATAATTTGGATTCAAGTCTAGAACACCTGCAACTTTTCATATGCAAAAAAATAAATCCAACTAGTCATAGAAAAATGGCTGATAAGGATGAAGAATAGGGCTGTGCACCTGAATAGCCATGACTATATACATTCCAAACTTAAGAAATGAGCATTTTTCCTCAGCCTCATAAAAATAGTTTGTCAATGAAAAATACCAGTATGTAATACATTTAATACAATTTATACTTGAATTTAAAGATCTCAGATTATGCAATAATAAGCTAAAATCAAAAGTACTGCTTTTCAAATGTTCTTGTATATAACAATACTCTCTGTGTATACAGTGTGCATGCATGTACACGTATACACGCACAGAAAGAAAGAGGTGTATAGAGATTTGCTGAAAAATTCTACAAGATTATCTTATTTCATTGCAGACCACAGCATACAGACTTCCTGGGATCCTTCTAACACAGGCTGCTCTAAAAAACAATAATGTTGACTGGTATAACCACATATCTACAACAGGTTTTTGCTATTATGAATTTAATTATCGATTTATTTTTCCAATCTAGATTTCATTTTTCTAAGTAGTAAATGCTGCTTTGGTAAGATTCTGTACTGTCATGACAAAATAACTGTGAACATATTGGGCAAAGCCTTGAAAGTATGAATTAATTTTGATAATTAGTAAGTAATAAAGATACCAACAAGCTTTAAGCAGCAACAGATTTAAAATGACTATGTTCTGACTTATTTTCTTCATCAACAAGCATCTCGAGCAAGAAACTAAAATGAAGAGATTAAATTTCTCTGCCTGCCATCACCGTGACATTTTAAGCCACCAAAGTCACAGCTGGCACTGAAAGAACAGTGGCATCAGCAGAGACCTCCATCCTTGCAGGACATAAATTGCATTGTGACACCCTGCCAACACTGCCTTGGAAAGGCCTGTGATCTGCAGTGTCTGGTGTATGATGCTTTCGTCGGGTCTTTTCTGAATGTGGCGGATTCTCTGGGGTCCTGGTAGTTGTGGACTGCTCTTGATTTTTCATAGCTCCTTTATTTTTAGATCTGAAGCTGTTATGCTGCTGTCTTCTGTGTTCAGACCTGGAACCACTCTTTGCATTATTTTGATCTGCCTCATTACTGGCACCTTGTGACTTAAGAGATCCATTGAGCCGGATGTTTTGGTGCTGTGGGTTGAATCGTCGTCTCTGGCTAGAAGGCCCATTCTATCCAGAAAGAAATCGGATAACTGTTAGGTTATCTGAATCCTTCCAACAGGACAAGAAATACAGCAATCAGAATTAACAAAAATTGCAGAATAAAATTTTCAGTGTAACAAGGAGAGGGAAAACACTATACAGTTTTGATTGTCGCCGGAGCTCTCTATAACACTTAAAAACTGAACTATGGGTAACGTGCTACATCTGAGTAGCCTGGAAATATAGATGGTAGGTTCACCACTGGTGTCAAATTAAAATCTGCCATGATTCAAGAGAATACAGAAAAGGGGATGAAATACTAGATATCTCAACAGCAGCAGTTAAGAAGCACTGAAGAACTTGATACTGACTGATTTCTTCCAAAATCACGAAAATATCTTTCCTAGTAAAGTACTGTGTAAATACTGCAGTAAGACTGCTGGAAGAACAGAAATTCACATGTAAATTGAAGTCCAGTTAAGAATCCACATGGTGGGAGAGATGTCCATTGTGATAGGACATGGACGGGGGGCGGGTCCAGAGGAGGGCCACGAAAACTATCAGGGGGATGGAACACCTCTCCTATGAAGAAAGGGTGAGAGAGTTGGGGTTATTCAGCCTGGAGAAGAGAAGGCTCTGGGGAGACCTTATTGTGGCCTTTCAGTGCTTAAAGGGGGCTTATAAGAAAGACGGGGACAGACTTTTTAGCAGGGCCTGTTGCGACAGGACAAGGGGCAGTGGTTTTAAACTAAAGGAGGGTAGATTTAGGCTAGATATAAGGAAGAAATTTTTTACAATGAGGGTAACGAAACACTGGAACAGTTGCCCAGAGAGGTGGTAGATGCCCCATCCCTGGAAACATTCAAGGTCAGGTTGGACGGGGCTCTGAGCAACCTGATCTAGTTCAAGATGTCCCTGCCCATGGCAGGGGGGTTGGACTAGATGACCTTTAAAGGTCTCTTCCAACCCAAACTACAAACTATTCTATGATTCTGTATCTTGCTCAGAGAAAGCTTCGATCCTTAGTGGGAAGTGGCTGAATTGCTTTATTTGCGTGACTGCCAGGGCAGCTGATTCCATACATGCACTGATGTTATGTAATGCTCCTACATTTCCCTTCAAGCACCTACTTGAGCCTAAAATCCCTGCTGGGACAAAATTCATACCAGCTTCAGTGGCAGCTTTACCTAAGCACAACAGCACAAGGACATTCTAAGGTGCTCCTATAATGAAAGAGCTACCAATATAGCACAATACTATAAGCTGTATTATACAGCTTCTGAAATAGTATGCTTTTAAACCTGGCAGTTTTAAACCACTTTCAAAGTCTATCTAATAATCATGCTTCAACAGCACATCAGCTGATCATTTGTCAAGGATCAGGAATAAATGTTTCTCCATCGTGGCATATAGGGCAATTAGCTATTACGAAGAGTTTTTCTTTTTCAGTCTGTTAACTGCCACTAGTCACTTCTGAACACCAGACAGTGGCCCTTGCTGGTATGGCATTTCTGCTATTTCCACCTTGTATGTTCACACTGCCTTGAAAATGAAGCTGCAAAATATATACTTGCATATTTTCAAAAATTATTAATTAAATATACAGACTGCAAACCAGTATTCGATTTTGTATTAACAACTTCCAATGTTGCGTATTTTTCTGAAATTTTTGAAATAATTTAGTTTATTTCATAACTGTTTCTTACCTGCTTATTTGTCAGGATTCCTTGGGAAGAAGATTCTGTAGGATTGGAAGAAAGATGACTTTGTGCTTTAGTGCTGGCTGTTCTATTATCAGAGTTCTTGGCATTACTAGAGGACTTTCGGGTGTGCGTATTTTGCTTGCCAGTTGTTGCATGCGAGGTCATTGAAGACAGCACTGAACTACATGGTGTTCTTGAGGAATAGTTGTTCTTTGGGTGCGAAACTATAAAAAAAGTATTCTGTGTTATCAGTTAAATAATCAACATCTAAACATCTAAACATAAGGCTGTGATCTTACCCTGCTTACAGTTAATTTTTGTTCCACCCTTACTTTAAATAATAAAGTAAGCTAGATAACTAGGGTCGGAATTAGGCCATAGCGTTTTAGTTCCATGAAAGTGCCTCATCGTGAAGCACTTCTGGAGACAAAAGAGCCAACGTGGTGGAATTGCGCTAAAACTGGAAGCAGCCTGGCAGAAGGTTACGCTTTGGTCATGCAAGAAAACTTTTCAAAATTCATGGCACCTATTGGTTTGCTTGTGAACTTTTAACCAGTTGAGCTGAACACATTTGCTGTCAGGACTGCCCCACGCACTGCTGTCCTATCCATAATGTCCTATCAATAATCAAGACTCATTAACGGGAGTCTTCAGGCAACAAAGGAAGAAACATGGGAAGGAAGTGAGTGGCATGCCAGTAATTCTCTCGACTGCTTGAGGTCAAAGGAAGTTGTGCCTGCAGACACAACTGCAGACTAGATTTGATTCCAAATTATTCTTGGAAGGCTGAAGAGGCTGACGTTTGCTGTCTATATATATACTAGCTACGAGACAGGTAACAGCCATGAAAGCTTCCTTAGTATGTCTAAATATTTTTTAAGAAAAAAAAAAAAAGTCCAGTGCCTGTTGCTCATTCCTCTCTAAGGAGATGGTTAACAAAGGTTCTTCTGTACCATGGGTATCTAGAAAAACTGGAACTGAATGCACTAACCCACTTCATGTAGATCACGGCAGTCAGCACCATCAGGAACCACGATTGCTCATCAGTATATTCAGTATATTCCTGCTCCCTACTTCTTAGTATGTTGAGACCGCCTGATTTCTTAACTACTTCCAGGTCTGGATGCAAGGTGCACTGTGAAGTGCACCAAACATCCTTGATTCCTACCTCTCTGCATTTCCACAAGCTCTTCAAGCTGCCTGCTTCTGTGCAATGGCCCCTAAGCAGTCTCAGAGAGGACTCTGAGGCTATTGAAGTAAAGTTCTTGATCTTAATTTGCTGTTCTGATTTTTCCGATTATGGAATTTTTCTGTTTCCTTCTGGCACAGATGACAAACCAGAGGCTCACTTCAGCGAGACACCTGTTGTTTTATCTAAAAGGTGCTTCTATTTTTCCACTTTTGGTACAGAGAAAGATGTGGAATAATTTTAGCAACTGAGCATCATCTGTTAGGTTTTTTGAGGCTCTTGTTCACTTACGCCAACATCAGCTATTTCTCCCACTAGGTGCTCTTTTCAAAAAAACAATGCAATGATCTGCACAATGAACTGAATTTTCTGTCTGAAGTTCAGTGAGGCTGGCTGTCACTGAATTCTACTGCTCTCTCTTGTCTAAAATAGACTGCTGCACATGGAAGCCCATATAAAAATCCAGGTGCTTGTCATAAAAATGTATTTTTAACAAAAAAGATCTACAAGGAAGGGGTACAACCCACCATCGGGCATCCTGGATACATGTCAGTCCAATTATTTTTGTTTCTTCCTGTCCTTCATTGTGAGTGTATGCTGCCTACCCTCTTCTCATGCTAGAACATGCCTGCCTTTGCACAAGCTCTGTGGTTTTGGTTATTGCTTTTGTTAAAGACCTCAATAGTGGCTGTTCTTAGCTATAGGCTTAGTACAATCTCTGAGGGATATTTGCAGCTCCTAGCAGGGTACAGGATTGAGAGATGCATTCTGAGATGCTCCAAACAGAAACATCTTTTGCATTGAAGAGCTCTTACCAAAGACATGCCAACAGCATGAGTTGCTCATCTAAGGTCACTGAGGGCAGATTAGAGCTAAGTTCTTCAGACAGCCAGTGCACTATCAGTCATTTGTAAGATGGCACTGCTTCCCTGCTAATAGCTGTTCTTTTGACTTCACTGACCTGATTTCAACAGGTCTGCATCAAACTATGCTTAAGTAGAGCTTTACTGAAATGAGGTATAAATAATTAACTTGCAAAATTAAACTGCAGCTGGAAGTTATTCAGGAAAGTAGTTCAATGAGTTTAAAAAAATAGTCTATGGTTGTATCAATAGCAGCTGTGGTTATATTAGTCAGGATAATCTTTACAGAATTTTCAATCTCTTAAGCTTCAGAGTACAAGGTAGGGTCTATGAGGTGACTGTGAACAATTAGATGCACTACTGGGAAGCTTATGCCTTCCTTTGAAGCATCCTGAGTTGGCATCAATGAGAGACGGGATACGGGGTTAGATGGATCTTCAAAGTGTTCTGCAAAAGCAATTAGTGCAATGAAATGAATTAAACTGGTTACGCCTCAAAGGAGTCAGTTCTTCAGCTGTGCAGTCAGAAGATCATATTGGCAGACTGTGTGATACTTTTTCTTTCTTCTATTTCTAGTAACTCCTTGAAAAAAATTATTTTTCTTCCCAAAATTGTTTTCCTTCTGCTGAGATGCACTAGTTCAGTGTTGTGTTAACATTTTTTCTCCTTAGTGATGGTACTGATGGGATATCATGGGACAGGGTAACATCTGGGGCAAAGCATTATAGCATTTACTTTTTTTGGGGGAAAAAAGCATGACAAAGATGAGAAATAGGCTCTCTCGTATTTTGCAACAGGGACATGATACTTGGAGCAGAAAATGAACCTGAATTTCCAAGCAGAAGGGCAGATGATTTGGAAACAGGAACATTTGGAACTACCTTTAGCTCCTGAAAAACCCAGTGAATATTGTTATAAAGCTGGGGAGTTACTTCCTAGCAGGAGAGATCTGAATTGGTCTCATAACATTACACTCACACAGAGAAGCTTCCGATTTACTAGTTATTCATAAATTACTGAATTTGAGTGTTCCCCAGAGCTGACTTTTATTTCCACTTGGAAATCCTGTTTAGATGGAAAACTAAACTGATCTGAGTAACACCTGGAAATCTCTGACAAAGAAGGCACTGTGCACATGCAGATGGACTGTGCAGCACATGTACATTGAGTCTAACCTGTTGCATACTGTAAAGTTGACTCGTGCATGTTCAGCAAGCCTGCTGCATCCAGATACACCATTCATGTCAGACTTGCTTTGCACACACACTGGCAGTACACATGCCATTATTTCTGCCAGCATCTCCTAACCAGGTATGTGGAACATGATGTTCCGAAAACTTCGGTGTGAGAAATCACCAGTACTTACTTTCTCCACAGAGCTGAATTTGGGTCTTCAGCTGTTCTGTATCACAGGAAAATCGGGCAGACCTGCCCAGCTCTTCATCATATTTCCGTTCACTCACAAAGTGCTGCAAAAATACAGACAAGTTAACAGTGATTTGCATTCTGAGCAAAAGACTGTATGGATGGTACAGAAACCAATCAATACTTATCTTAAGTTCACTTTAAGGCTCAGCAAACTCTTGACCTTGCCCTGTACACAGGATCTCTATGCAGAACCAAGTATTTTCCCATCCTTACCAAATTACGTGTCTCACAGCCCAGCGATGGGTGGATCACTCCCGCACTTGGGAAGTGGGTCATTTCATCAGAGTGTATGTGTTTGATCCTTGAACCTGAAGCTATCAGGTTTGCTTGTTAACTGGGTCTGATAAATGATACACAAACAGCAAAACTCCCCACTGCTGCACTTGTGAGAGTATAGCTTACAGTTCTCTGATAGCGTCTGTACACTGGTCAGAGGTGCTATCATGCTTCAAGAAGGTATACTTTCCCCATGGAAAGCTAGTTGCCCTTCGGCCCATAGCAGGAATGAACAGTCTGGACACATTAACGTGACAGGTCTTTCTTGGCATTTATGCAAACAGCTAAAATACCCAAGCAGAAGTGAATGCCTGACCTTAATTTCAGCCCTGAGTTCAGACAGTTGTGCTTCAGCCATCTGACTGGCTAGGTCTGTCAGTCTCTTCAGCTCCTCAGCTTTCTTCTGCCGAGCAGTCAGGATTTCCACTGCCAAATACCAATAGTCAATAATTAATGCTAGGAAGGTAAATTGCTCTGTAATTCATTACTCTTTGGGCATTAACACTGTACATCCCATGTGAGACAAACATACATATCTCAGACCCCCGACTTCAGCTGGACTTCCAATATGCTGCTTGCACAGACTAAGTCAGTTATTTAACTGAACTGCCTGATGTTGAAAAAGATCTGGAAATGGCATAGCTGTCAGAAAATCAAAGTTAAACCAATCCTTCAACATTTAGACAAACAGGGGCAGAGACATGTTGTTTTGAGTTTTCCAGTGCTTTATTTTTAAGCACAAAATCAGGGAGTCTTCCACGGAGACATGGAAAGAAGCATTACATTGAGTCAACAGCCTGTTTCTGAAGACACGTTATATTTTATTTACAGAGGGGCATTTCAGTTCCTCTGAAAAAAATCTGTTCATATATCATTTACATTAAAATCACCGGCATTGCAGTTTTGCTTTCAAGTACAGCATATACACAGTTGCCATTTCTACAGCAAAGCAGTATTACAAAGGCCAAGAGTCTTCATGAAAAAATACTAAATATTCACTGCTGCCCGTCTTGTATATTTTATATACGGAAGGGGTGAATAGTGATGTTCTTACAGGAAAAGATTAACCATGAACCACAAAGCAATGGTCCACTTACATGCAGGATAATACAATATTACAATTTTGGTGGAAAATTAAGTATATGCAAACTCTATTACCTACATGGTGACTCAATGTAAAAAGCAACTGCTGATTAATTGGCTGGTGGGATCACCACTTATGGCAGAGAGGAAAGATAGTATCTAAATGTAAAATAATAACAATCATAGTCTTTTGTCTAGAGCTTATGCCTACAGGCAGGGTGAGTGCTAGTTGTTGTAAACAACAAATCCTAAGGCCACAGACTCCATTACAGCTGTGGAGACTTAGGCTTCTTTGCCGCCTTTTGCCACAAATTTCCAGAGCAGACTTGGCAAGTCACCTAATCAGCTCATACTTTGTAATGCCGTTTTTTAGGTGAGAATTAATGATATTTTACAGAGAGCTTGTTTCTCAACCCATTATCATGTATTTAATCAGATGGCACCTTCTTTTGAAAGTATTATAGCATCATAGGATAGTTTGGGTTGGAAGGGACCTTTAAAGGTCATCTAGCCCAACCTCCCTGCCGTGGGCAGGGACATCTTCAACTAGATCAGGTTGCTCAGAGCCCCGTCCAACCTGACCTTGAGTGTTTCCAGGGATGGGGCATCTACCACCTCTCTGGGCAACCCATTCCAGTGTTTCCAAGTACAGCATGGTCCAGCAGGCGGAGGGAGACAGAGCTGCGGCTGTACAGCTGTGTGGGAGCAACCAAACCATATGATAGAGGAGCATGTGTCACATAGGGCAGGGAAGACAGAGGGTGGCCACAGTCTCTTGAGCCCTGTTGGTAAATCTGTGCCTACGTTATTACTTATGCTAAGAACACGTGTGTATCTACCACTCTAGCTGATCTTTTAATTTCATTTTTGTGGAATACGGTCTACAAGTCTGAGAAACTATTATCAGATCAAATGAACAGTTTACTAGTTGTTTTAATTTGTCCAATAGTTCTGTTTTATTGCTTATTCTAGGTAATGCTAATATTGTTTCTCCCCAAGGTCAGCATCCCCTTTGCTGAAGTGACTGTCCAAACCATGTGATCTCATTTCATACTGGCACTTATCTCGCATGAGATGCCAGCCAAATACCCATTTAAAAAAACCCTGAAATTATCATATTTGAAAATTTTCCCAGTATTGACAGTAAGAGTAAGATTACCCAGTGTAAAATAGTCCTCCAATGCAGCAAAAAGATGTGAAAATAAATAATAACGTAAATCTTGGTTAGCATGTTACAGTCCTATAACAACTTTCTGCCTAAAGTTCTGAAGGCACTTCACAAGCCTACAACAGCCTTGAGAGACAGCAAAAACGACACTGTTAAAGCGAGGTATAGGGGCCATCCAGTGTCACATGTGGAGTTGGCATGAAAGCAGGGAAATAGAACCTGCCATGTGCAAACGCAGCACTTTGCACGCTTGTACTTTGCACAAAAATTACTACTATACCTGGCAAAGATTAATGAAGGTGCCCACCTGGATGGTGGATTTTCAAGATGTGTTTTGTTTATGCAGTTAGGGCTTAGATCTATGTCTGCTGATATCAATGGAAATTTTACCATTGTTTTTCCTGGGAGTGAGTGCATGTCCTGTAGCTGATTATGGCTACCTGGTCTCTGCAGGTAACCAAAAAGCTGCTGATATGTTTCCATCCACAACTCCTCCTCAGAAAAACACAGAACTCCAAATCCACATCTATTTCATGTTAGCACTAGAAAAGTTAGCATACAAAATTCCAAACACAAACTAATGCTAATTTTTGCTGTAACAACCCATACATAACGTACATACAACTGCAAGAGACTTAGCTAGCAGCAGAGGATTTAGATTTTTTTTTTTAAATAAAAATTTAACTAGTATACATTTGTGAACTGAGAGTTCTAAATGCAAATGAAGCATTCAAGAATGTTTCATATATTTGTGACTCTCCTTGGAAGGACCTTAAATTCACAAATCAATAAAAGGATTGTATGCATACATTACAGTGATATTTTCATCTGCCAGGCAAAGTATCATTCTAACAATACTTTGTTTATTCTTCAGTTTCTTGCTTAGCACTCTCTATTGAAACACGTAGATTACTGGGCCATGAATACCATATCTCAGATGGGGTATAAGACAGATATTCTGGTATCCTAATACATGGCTCATCTTGCTTTTTTTTCCCCAAACCAGAATATGTATACCTTACCTATGCAAAAAACAGAGACAACATGAAAGCCTGGAATCAGATCAACTCCCACAGATTATTAAGAAAACAGATTCCAGTAAGCAGCTGGGTTTTGATTTTTTTATTGTTCTAATTCATAAGCTTGATCACTATCCCTTAAAGCTATGAAAGGCCACACAATAACCTATTCCCCTAGTAATTTCTGGTATTCTAACTCATATATATAATATAAGCAAGCAAACAGTGATTAAGAAACGGAAATGAAGTAATTGAGAAACCATAGAAATAAGGAAAAAAAAGTGGTCAAAAAGCTCTGATAAGTAAGCAGAAGGAATAAATCATTTAAATCCAACTTCACATGAACTTTTGGTTTACCTTAATTTCATAATACTGAAGTTTTGATGCACAATCCTTACAGAGAGAAACTATACAGAAACTATCCTGGAATATCAAAGACTTATTTGATTGTATACATATACAATGAAAGGTGCTGGAATGCTGCTAACCAAATTTATGTACTGTGTATTTTTCTGCCAAACAAAACAAATGTTTCCATGACTATTCCAAAAGTTCCCTGCGTATTTTTTTACTTACTGGCTTCTTCTTTAACTTTATCAATTTCTGCCATTAATGACACTTCTTTGTCTACGATGCTAAAAAAGGAAAAAAAAGAAAGAAAAAAACCACAATTTAATCCATGCTAGAACTCCATCAAAATCAAAAGCTGTAACTACACAAAGACTTCAGATCTTAGTTATGGGCAGTTTTCAAATTAATAAGACTTAAAAAATGGAAGCTGAAAAAACAGCTAGGCAAACTGACTACAAAAAATTAGTGATAATCAGTGTATGCTGATTTACACAAACAGCTCACTGGCCTGTCCATGTGTCTGCACAGATGTGGAAGTCACTCTGATTTACCTCTTCAGCACTGCCTGGGCACAGCAGTCCTCAAATGACTAAACAGTCTCTTTCCTAATTAAGCTAGATATACCATTGCTGCTACCCAGGTTAAGACAGCTTAGCTCTCAGTGCAATATTAAGAATAAAACACAATTAAAGCCACATGGAAAGAGGTCCTTCTCTTCCTTAAATAGAGATATTCTTGCAACATATGTCAGGGTAAAGAAGAAAATGGTTTGTGATGTAAATAAGCATTAATATGTCTCCATAACAGAGGTTAGCTTCCTTGCCCCCCATTCTCTCCAGGACTGGGAAGGTGTGGTTCCGCTTTTACCTGGCCTTCCTAAAGGTCTTATGTGCCTCTCCTTTCACAAATCTCTGATGCGCAAACCCCGTCAGTGGGATTTTTGCACTTTGAAGCTGTCAAAGTGCAAACTGATCAGGTGGATTTACTGAGAGCAGATAGTGGGTCTGGTAAATTGTTCACAACATCAACCCAGGAACATTATTCAATGAAATAACACCACTGCAGAATTCTCTCCAGTGGGTAGTGCTCTGGTGTGCCACTCCATTTTCACCTCACTAGATTATTCTTAGTCATGTTCATGTTTAATAAACACCACCAGTGTTGATGTTTATGTTTGTGTAAGTGAGTAAACTCAAACAGCTGGGGGGAAATCGCAAAAAGTAGGTCACACACCAGGAGTAAATCCAGGCACACACTCAAGGGAAGAGTGGAGGTCTCAACCCTTTCAGTAAAATCATCCTTAAACATAAGCTTTTGTACTCAGTGAAGACACCGAGTTATATATGAACTAGCTTCCATCAGAAGGAAGACATTACAGAAAACTCAAGAACAAAACACTTGTCTAGAATGCCCTTAGTGAGAAGGGAAAGATCCTATGGAGTTCAGTAGGCAGCAATCAAAGACAGAAGACTTACAGAGAAGGACTGACGGGTTGTTAACTAGAACAGGGAACAATTAGGGAGTGGGCAGCGTGAGGAAGACATGGCAGATATAAGGCGGATTCAACCAGAAATTCACCAGCTCGAATGTGTTCAAGTGCCACCATAAATTAACCAAGCTCATACAGGAGGTTTGCAACAGAAGTTCTGCAGAGTCCTACCCTTGGGTTTTACCAATCAACCATGCCACCTTTAGAGGAGGAGAGGCTACTACCTTCACACTGCCTCCTAACAGACACCAAGAGGGACAGAGGCAGGCTGGCTGATGGCAAAGGATGCAGCAAAACAATAAAATTGCAGCGTAACCCATTTTTCTTTTTCATACATATAAACAAGACTCAAAATATTGTTTTGGCCTGCCAGATCAATTTAGTGTGAAGTACACACCAGAGGAAATAAAACAGCAGGGTTTTTTACGGTAGAGCAAATCAGTTAAGAGGCATACTCTTACAATGAAAGGACACACTTGTTCCAGTTGGCCCTCAATATTCTCCAGGCATAAGCATTAAGCCTGGACTCCAAATAAGTAGGTGACGATTGCAGCTTGCTAATCTAAATAGCAATAGCTTTTCAGAATTAATCTATTTTCAATTAGCTTTTGTAACTACATGGTGTAATAAACTTCCTTGGCTTTCACAGCAGGTGGCTGAAATGAGTCTTGTAAGTTCTCACCTGTTTCTACCTTCCACAAAAAAAGAGATTTTAATGGTCTTTAGTATTTCCCCCTAAATTTAAAAAGTCTGCATGTTTTTGCTTTTGCTGTCTCTGTTACAAAAGTGCCTCCCTAGTGTACTACATAGGTTATATAAACAAACTTTTGGCTGGAAAAAATATTTGGGCAACAAGCTCACAACAGCAGAGCTCATCAGAACTGTGTTTTGGCCCAGTTCATTCCATGACTGTCCTCTCCCCACTCCAACAACAGATCCTTGCTAAACTGCTTGACCCCTAACATTTTATTTCGATGCCAAATAAAAACACTTTTAATACCAGAATGAGAACAAGGCCATAGCAGTCCTATATTTATGGTATTTCATAGTCAGATCTCATCTGTTACTAGACAGTTTTCCACTCCTAATGTTTTAGCATGGTCTCTGATGAATGCTTCAGGAAAGCGTTTAGACATTGTAGTAGTAGAGGCCAGGACTATGATGCATTTGATGGAGAACAACCACCTGAGTACTTCCTTTGTAGCTACAAACTAATATTAGGAAAATTAAAGAATAAAACAAGAGAAAAACTGTTTGGTGCCTTTGTCAATATGAGACTAGTTAATGTGATAAACTAAGTTTCTTTAACAGACAGATCTTCATGGTGTTGCCCTTCCCTGAAGACAATGCAGCTGTACTAACTTATACCAGCTGAGGCCATGGACTCCCCCTCTCGACAAAAAGGAAAGGAACATACTAATTCTCATCTGGAAGCGTAGAGCCAGATTTCTCAGCTTGGAAATCATGAACTACCATATGTCATGGAATAATGGGGGAAGTTAACATTTCTTTAGGAATGTCATAGGCCAACCAGCACTAGGAAATGCCACATTTCTTCTTAGTTCACATAAGGGTCAATTATTAAGGAAACAGAGTCGGAATCAATTTGATTCCTTTCTAGTCACATAGAGCACTTCAGTGCAGAACTGACAAACTCCTCCTCCATCAAGACTTGGCAAAGTTATAAACAAACAAAAATGACAGAGAGAAAGCTGGAAATCTGGACTGGAAAAAAAAAAAGACGAAAGACAAAACAAATACAAAAAGAAAACTAAATGCTAACAGATACAGAAGGAGAAAGGACAAGAACATCATGGAAAAAATCAATGGATCAAATCTTGTCTCTTGCTCCTGCTAAGATCCCGCTGTTTTCACACGAAGCTCAGAGAGCCACTTAAGCTGAACAGCTTCTTAACTCATGAGAAGTTTAACTGATTTTAATGTATTTTCTGGAATAATGCCCTACTCAGCCTCAATAGGACGATCATGATCAGACCACAGTGCTAGCATTATTGAGAACTGCTCAAAGCTCGGCTCAGCCATTTTCTTTCAATGCTTCTTAGTGTCCGCTTGATACCAAAATGTTATATCAAGCTGGTACACTCCAGTGCACAGCCTGCAGCCATTGGTCTGCTTTGGAGAACTGGATACTGGGTGCTAAAGGAACTTTCTGCACACTCATGTATCACCAGATTTGGGCTCTAGCAGAGCAAGGAACAGAATGCATTTCAGATTTAAAGACACCTCAGGGAAAACATTCTGCTAATTCCTTCTTCTCTAGTTATGCTGTTTCTCTTGGGTCTTCTATAGATGTTAGGAACCAGGGTTAAAATCATAAACATACTCCTTCAGCTGAGGTTCTGGAGAGATCATACCCTTATTAAGTTTTTCTGATTCCTCCCAGCACTAACAGTCTATCAGGCTTCAGCCATCCCTTCTCCTTCCCTCCAACATCAGCACTTGAGTATATTCCATATACCATTTGAGACTCCCTGTCACCACCACCTCCCTCTCTGAAGGTACCTGAATCCATGCCCTAATCATCAGCCCATAGGATCCCCTGCTGTAGTAGCATTTGCCAGTTCTGCTATAAGTGTTCAGGTTTTTACGATACATTTATAATACTCACTGGAGCAAATACTGGGACTCAAATCCCTTCTCTCATTGACCAGGCTCAACAACAGATCTGAATCAAGTGAGTCTTACACTCCATGACTGATGCTGGACCCAAAACAGAGTAACACTATCTCCTTCTCTTCTGTCTCCCTTTGCAACACCTCTCTTCTGAAAGGACTGATTCTGTTCTTCTCTTACCCCTCACTTTTTCAGGATCAGAGCCTGGGTACCAAACTCTAGCTATCAGCATTGTATCATTGTTCACCACAGGTGAGCATCTGTAGTTTGGAGCACAGGACCCAGCACTGTTTGATTTTAATATCCAGATGAAATTTTGAGGTGGAGTTCAGGAAGGAGACAATTTTGTTGAAGGAACAAGGTAGAGGCTTAACATAGAGGACATGCAAATGGGGCCAGGACACAGCCAGTGCTTGTGCTGTAGAGATACGAGATGCAGCAGGAGAGAGCGCAGCTCTCTAGGATTCATTTTGCTGAAGCGATTCTGAAGGCAAGAGCCTAAGTGTCCTATTCCTGGTCAAATGGACAGTACTCATGCCTTGGACTTAGGCAGGCTGGCAGAATTCACATTAGTATACAATGGGAAAAGAGCTACAAATGCCAAACTGCAATGAGTTGCCAGCACAGCAATGATAGGGGTAAATTATGCTGACAGCTGCCTCATTTCACAGTTTCATACTCAGAACAAATTCTGAATTTGTTCTGACACTAGCGGAAATAAATTAATCTTCCTCTAGTTTATTGCACGAAATTTAATGCTTGCACAGTGAAAAAGGAAAGATATTTTCAGTCAGCTGCAATACCTCAAAATCTCACTAAAATGATTAAAGTTATTAGTGCCTCTTCAGAAAAGCTGCTTCAGATTGCCAGGCTGGCTGATTTACAGCTTTACTGATGAAAATCAGAAGGGTTCCAGATGACCAGAATCTTCTCTTTCGTTCTGCTTCTTCTAGGCATTATGATAAACCTATTGTGCCTGAAGAGACGGGGAAATAAGACGACCAAGCTGACATGGAGGCAAACATGCTGACACAACTCACAAAGGTAAGCCACAGCTGCATGGCACAGAGGTTACTGTTAAGAGTGTAATTCAAATGAGTCCTTTCAAAACCCTGTTAAACCCCCAAAAATGCCAATTTTCTCCCTGAGGTGTTTAATAAGCTGCACTCTCCCCTGAATCAGCTTTGTGCACAGTTTGAGAATTAATGTTGTTTTGGAGACTGAGGAAGACAGCCAGCTGTGGCATTCTGAATGACTGCAGCAGGGCTCTTCATTTGGAAGGGGGAAAGAGCTATTTTTTTCATGGGCACCCCCTGGGGTCTGGTTCAGCAGGTAAGATGCTGGAACACTGAGGTACAATTCGAGTCCTTTTTTCATGAGGAAGGGAGTCAGTTGTGGGACACTGCTGGAGTTGGACAGCTTAGGCTTCAAAAAAATAAAACACACCATTCTCCAGTGACTTTGCTCTGTCAGCGGGCTTTGGAACAGGCCCTAGTAGCTCCTTTAGTGCTTGCACAGTGAAAAAAAAGAGATATTTTCAGTCAGCTGCAATACCTCAAAAACCCACTAAAATCATTAAAGTTATAAGTTGCGCTGGTTAACAATTTGCTGACAAACTCAAGCAAGTTTGAGGGATATCAGTACTATCACTGTCTGCTATATTTGAGCTGAGATTACATGCAAATTCACGGGATAGTCCTGATAAGCTCAGCATTGGTCTTTAACCATTATGCCTTATTTCATGTACACATTTCCCTTCTAGCATGAACATATTTGACCCACAGGTGGGGTGAAAAGACAACTGATAAGAACCCCTAAGCCAATTGTGTATTTCACAAAGGAATCCCCCACCTCAATCCAAAAACCAGAACTGTCCCTGTCAAACTTTCAGCACCAGGAACTAGAATAATGTGATGAGAATGTAAATATAAAGCCCAATCACCTGTAATGGGCGATTACAAGCTTTATAGGATTACTGAGTAGCCATTCTATTTTTAATTGGAGAAATGATATTTCAAGTTTTCTCTATATTAATAAACCTGTAGGAAAAGCTGTTGTTAAATTACATATTTTGCAATGTCTCATTAAACAATATTCTTCCAGTATTAGCTCAATAGTATTTAAATGTTCATAGTGCTTGAAGGTTGTTATTTGATCACTGTATCAGCATAGGCACAATGTTTACACAACAAACCAGATTACATGAATTTTCATTCTCACCACAAATACAGTTGGACAATAAGCAGATAAAAAAAAGACAGAATAAATAAATTTCACTGAAATCCCTCCCTCTGCAGTGTACCATCTGGTAAAAGTAAAAACGCCTGAAGGCTTTTAGTTATTCAACTTTTTGTGTTACTCTTTATCTACCTTCACTAATATTGTTCTCTTTAGCAGCCAGCTAGCACAGTGGGGCCTGGTAAAGCCATCATAATTAAAGGTCTATTTGCATTTTTCTTTTAAGATCTCTTTACAAACAATTAGAAATTTATTGCCTGATCATAAAAACTTGTTTAAGCTGAAAACTGACATGGAAAACCTGTTCCTTAAAGAACACTTCTAAATTTTATTTATTTAGAAATGAAGGCATCACCTCAGGATTTGGCAGAGTTTTAACAAGTATGAGTTGTACCATGGCTTGTTAGCATCCTGTGCATTTTTACATAAATTTGTAAAGTATTTCTTTCCTATTAGAGTCTCGGTTCTGATCAGACTACTGAGGTATCCGAGTATCTTACTGGTTTTATATACTTTAGCCTAAACACACTCTGGCAAGGCAGAAGACTGTCATCCCTGTTGTTGGGCTCCTACTACAGATGAGAGGTAACTTTCCCAAAAGCATCCTGGAAAGTGGCCACAAAGAAAGGAGAAAAGTCTGGCTTTTTGGTCTAACCTGTTGAAATTTTTTGCGATAATTATTCCCTCTGTGTGTTTAATAAGTTAGATTTCTCCTTAGTCTGACAACAATGAGATCAGAAAGGATATATTAACTTTTCATCCATAACGACATGCACAAAAGCAACAATCTACCTGCAGGATCCCAAAAAGTACATGTGCTTGTGTTTTACTGAGGATGACAAACACACCTACGAATGACTGGGAGGGAAGAGGGGAGACGCAAGGCCATAAAGTACGAACAAAGGTTAAGAGACAGCGTAATCCACCTTTGGATTTCAGCTCTGTAATCCATCTTTGCAAGCTTAGTAAAAAATACGGGGATGAAGCAAGTACCTGTAAAAGACAAAGGGGCCAGAAGGGTGACATTATGTATCTCATTGCAACCTAAACCCCCCCAATTTCATGAGCTCCACCTGTTCTCTCCACTAATACAGAGCAAGGGTAATCCCAAACTGCTGGAGGTCGTGAGAAGAGAGCAAGCACAAGCCCCTCTCCCGGTGCTGCAGCTCTGCAGGCAAGCAGCCAGCCTGAGGCCACAGCTGTTGGATCAGGTCCTTCCAGACCCCCCAGGCAGTAGGGGCAGGGCCCAGGGGCCTCGGTAAAAGCACTGGTCTTTGAAGGTACCTGAAAACCCAGCTGGGCCCAAGGAAACCTGAGTGCTTGGGAGACTGTTTTTTTCCTTCTCCGCACTGGCAAGGTTATGGACTGGACCATATGACTGATGGGCAAACATATATCAGAACAAACTGCAAGAGGATTTGAAAATCTGTACTTTAGAGGCATAAGGACTACCAAAGGTCAGCTGGCAGACAGACACAGACAGAAAGTTAATGAGAACTGCCTGGAAACGCAGAGAGAAACAGCACAGGAACTCTGTTTAGAGTAAAGCAATACCAGCCCTGGCCTTTCCAGCCATCTGCCCATGCTCTAGACTACCACATTGCTAACACAGATAGGCAGCTCTTCATCTGGTGCCACTGATTCTGGGCTATGGAAAAGAGAAAAACATCATCTTTATAGTTTGCCAAGTAGGGGTCCCAGAAAGGGGATGACTGCATTCACTCACTGCTCTTCAACTGTGAGCACTGGCAGCGTTGCTCATCACCCAGCACTGAGGTAGTACAGACACAACTGTGTTATTTTAAATGGCTTCTTCACCCATTCAACCACTCCTCTCCTTTGACTCTAACTTCGAAAACAATAGAAAAACTGCTTTATCCTCCCCAGCGAAAACAGAAGAAAAACTTTATATACAGTACATGCTTCCTAGTTGTTCTCTGAATGTATTTTAATATATTTTTAAATCATTACTATTGCCAAACTCCATTTTTCCAGCATGTCAGAGTCAATTTTTTATCCAGCCTATGGTGGAGCTTTCAAGTGCTTTTTGTTCACTTAAAAAACCTATTAACTGTGTTGGTTTTCATGCTCTTTATAAAGCATTGGATGTATCAATGTGTTTGAGATGCAAAGAGCAGAGGAGGCTTGTCTTTCTTTGGTCCAGTTCTGCATGCAGTGTAATTAAACCTGGCCCTTACTATTTTCTACAGACTATTTTCCATTCATGGTTGGAAGCAGACCATATGGGCAAATAGCAGATGTTTCCTTTCAGTTCTCCATATGACTGTGCGGATGCCCAATATGTGAAAATTATTTTCTGGCAAGAGGTGTTATGAAGAACTGTGGCTCCTTTTGTGCTCTACACGTTTCACTCAGATTTCCTGGGGCTCTCTTTTTATCCCCAAGATCATTATTCAGTCTGTTGGTGGAAAAGTGAGAACACAATTCTAGCATACGGTTTTAACCTTGGCAACAAATGTCTCAAGCGCACTCTAGTGAGAGGGGATTTCATCTAGCTTTTCTGACCTTCCCCTGCAATTTAGGCACTATTTGGTATTCTTCTTTTCCTTGCCCTCCACTACTGAGAGAGATGGCTATGCTCTGACGTGTTTTACATCCAAGCAATAAGCGGAGCAGCTTATGTTCTCACTCACACAAAGGTATTCCTGACAACCATACACCAAAGCTGGATGCAATGAGGAGAAATACTGGCTCAGGGAGTACTCTTAGAAGGATCTTCCTCATAACTTCCAGGTGCACATATGAGTCTGAGAAACAGTGCCCTTCAGCTTGCTCTGCCCAGCGCTCTCATAGCCTTGGGGAAAGCAATGTCATAGAAAGCCCTGCAAGAGTAGGGGTGACGAGAGTGCTAGGTCACAGCAGAAGCACAATCCACATGAGACTGCAAAAGACTTCACGCAGAGTGGGGCAAAGTGCTCTGCCTGGTCCAGCCCATAGCCTGTAAAATGCTCTGGTGTCTTCTGGCATGAAAAGCACTGTACAAAAGCAAGTCATTATCACTTGTTCTGAGCATGCAGAGAATTACTCCAGTTGGCAGGAGCTCCTGGGAGGCTCTTTAAGAAAGTGAGCCTACTGCAGTGTTTTTAAATAAACATCTTTCTGGGATTGTTTTTTGGCCCCATTTCATTAAAAAGTTAAATCTGGAAGCAAGCACTGCATTTTTTTTTCCTAAGCATTTACAGGTGTTCACAGCACACCTGCTCCATACCACTCCTTTTTTAGATTGTGGGAGAGTAATATGCACTGTTTTGCCAGATAGGTGACTTTTTAAATAGCAGCGTAGTACTGACTGAGCATGTTCAGGTTTAACTTCCCTTCATCGGTTAGGTCAAGCTGTGAACTACTGAGCCAGACAGAGACATGGACTTCCACTGGCAACTATCACTCAACAGTTTCTGCTGCTAAAAGGAAAAGTTCTTGTGAATCTTTCTGCTAAAGCTTTCAGGACATCTTAGGCCACATATGCTATTCATTTATCTCCATAATAATGATTTTATATGCTATCTGGAGGTAGGAGGAAGATACATGATGTTATCTTTGCACTTCATCCTTTCTGTGATTGGTAAAATCATGAAAAGATTAAAAAAAAAAGATTATTAGAAAGTCCAAAAGATTACTGACTCTTGAAATGCAGTTTTGATTCTGACCTTGATAGTAAATGCAAAAAGAAGGATACAAGAAGGGTCTTTTTTCTTATTGCCAAAGGAAGAAAAAGAAAAACAAACCCAAGAGAGACAACAGAAAGTAGTATGGGTTTCAGCATTCAGCTGCAACACAAGATTAAAGCTTCTGACTTCATTTAGCTTCAATAAAACCCCTTAGGTGGTGACAGCTGTGTGTAACAAGAACCAGTTAAGCTCCCATCTAGGTTACAGTATTGAGCCCATTCAAGTATTCCCTGCAGTTCTGACCACAGACAGAGCTTAGTTGCTGTTGTATGTTTATCTGTTGTACATTTCAACCACTCCACACTCCAGCAGCAACTGGGAGAAGAACTTGCAAAAAGCTTTGGAATCACTGCAACAAAGGAGACCAGATATCATTGTCAAGCCCTTGCTTTTGGTTACTCCACAGCATTCTGGGAGCAACAGTTTAGCTGAATTGCTTCATTTTCCCTTGATAGACAAGTTGACTGTGCCACAGTGAAATTCCCATGCCCAAGGAGGGTGATAAATATGCAAGAGGCTGAGTGCTCACTTAATTACCTTATCCTCCCGCTACCACTAGTGATGCTTTGTTCAACTTTGAAGCAAGGAAACTGCCATGTAAATAACACAAGCTAAACCGGTTGGCCCAGGAATATGATGTGTTGACTGTATGAGGTCTGAAGCTGTACGTATCAGTGGTTCTTGTGATTTCTACTCAAATCCAGTGAATCTACAGCAGTTGGCAATAAGTTTTTGTAAATGAGGCACTAAAGACAGTTCTTCCCATCTTTTTCAGAGTTTAAGCCACAAAGTCATGTGAAATATCCCAAAACTGTTTTTAGTTTTAGCAAAGAATGTGTTAAGTCATGCATTTTAGTGTTTAAACCAAATTTTCCTTTCATTCACTTGAAGAAAAACCTAAATATTAGGCTTATGAGCTGCCAAAAGCAATGTAGCCCGCATTGAGATTTCCATAAACATGTCCTGACATTATACTGTCCTTGTTGCAACGTTATGCTACGTGCATGAAATTGCTTTGCGAAGCCTGAATATTCAGAGCACAGGTCTGTTACATTCTAGAGCTTCTGGCAGACTCCGCTCCAATAATTTAGGCACTGAAGCTGATAGAAGGTAAAATTAAATGAAGTCTATTCAAAAGTTTTCCAGGCTATTTTTCATCATTTTAAGTCTACTTGGATTTACATACTCTTTTGGGGTCATTGTGTCTTTTCCGCTATTAAGCTCACCTATTAAGTAACACATTTTAGCATTAGGCAATACATTTCAGTGTTTTTCAAGCTAAAACATGAATACATGAAAAATGAAGAATTTCAGTTCTGAATTTACTAATATAGCATTCTTAGATTATGATAGAGTTCTAAGCCTGTTCCATGACCAGAGCGACTATCATTTAAAGATTGAATTGACTGTGACTGTCTGCAAACAAAAAAAAAAAATTGAGAACTACACAGCAAATGAGACCCAACTATGAGTTTACTCAGAGAAAAGGTCAGAGCCTTCTTAGCAGAAACCATAAACACTTTAAAAGTTTTCGAAAATCATATGAAAACACCCCTGAGAACTACCAAAAAAAGGTGCAAGGCAGTGATGAACTCTACTTAATTTTTCTATACCAACAATATAATTACTGCATTTTAGTTCTTAAGCAAACATCACTATACTGGCTCCAGAGCACTCCTGACAACAATACGCAGTTTAGTACAACTGCCCATGTTCGTTGGAGTACAGAGACAGAAACAAAGTTCTCCCTGCTAGACAGTAAAGCAGCTCAGTGCAACAGAATCTTCCACAAAATCAGCTCAGTAGCGCTTGGACTTCCTGCCCATACAGAATCAGAGACCCAGTGGCACTGAAGTCACTTTAGATGCATCATTGAAGACAATGAATACACCACTGAAGTCCAGAGTTAAACTTCTGCCAATACTACAGCACTTTCATAAGATATGTTCATAAAAATACTGACAAATATTGTGGACAAATTAAGGGTGAAAGGTTTTTTTACTCTTCTGTGATTTGTAACCGAATCTTGTACATTTTAATATGATTTTTTCTGTTTACTGCAACACTGTATAATATACACGTTTTATATGGCATCTCTGCTTAACAAAAGGCCGAGTAAAACTCAAACCAGAAAACACTTTTCTATGCCAAGTATATACAAAATATGCAACTTGCTACTACAACAATTATTTCTGCTACAAATTTTCAAAGGGCATAGACATATATGCTAAGATCAGGAATAGCCAAAATTATAATGGAAAAAAACTAGCAAAAAGGAAGAGATAAAAGAATGAGGAAGAAGAATGAACTAGAGACGAGAACTGGAAATGAAATGATGGATGGGAAACTTAGAAGAAACTATGAGGGAAAGAAAAAAAAAGAATGGTGGGATAAGAAGCAAAGATGATGGGAAATGAAGAGACAGTAAAGGACTGGCTGCCAAAGAAGATAAGATCAAAGAAGCAGCATAAAAAGAAGACATTTAGAGAAGGTAAAAGAGACTTCAGAAAACCCCATAGACAGGATTTTCGAAAAAGCTTTCATTTGCTCAAATATGCTGCCACTGAACTTGATACAAAAGAATTAGATCAAGATGGATCACTTAGGAAAAAAAAAACCACCATAGTAAGATTTTTTCCAAAGAACTGTAGTTTTGTCCCCCTTTATCTTTATGTATGTATGTAAACATACACTTATGCATATATTACTTCCTGGTTGGTGAGGAGTTACTTAATGGCACCGCGTATTTTTTTTTGATGAAACGATATCCTGCAAACAAACAGGGTGTAAGTGACCCCTCCCCACCAATGCCAGTGGCCTGATTAGCGCCTCTTTTCTCAGGTGGTGTGGACAGATCTCTCAAGATTTACCTACCAGCTGTGTAATTCTGCAAAAGCAGCTTTGATCTTCTTCACTGAATTATCCACTTCCTCTTTGATCATCATACGATATCTAGTTAGAGAAACAGTGCAGCGCTGCAAGTCTTTTACTGATTTTTCAATGTTCGGCCCTAAAATAGAAAACAAAAATTGCACAAAAGTCAGAAAGCTGGTTTTGGCTTTTCTGAATGAAGGAGCAGGAATAGTTCAATGTGCTATTTGCCCAGATTAGGATGAAGCGGTTATCCTATTGAAGTCCATAAATCCAACTTTTCCATAGTCCTTCCGTGGTGCTCTTCGGTTTCTAAACATGTTTGCTCAAATTCGTTCCCGAAATCAAGTAAATGTTAAAACAACACTATTAATTCAAATTATTTATTTTTAATTTAATTTAATATAATGTTAAATAGACCATAAATTGTTCTACTTATTTTTGTTATGCTGAACATGATTCTTTTCTCACTTTCCAACATATCTTCAACACATCTCCAACACATATGTGCTTTTTTTTTCCTAGAGGCCTCAGCTGTCTGATCACCTCAGCACACAGCAACCAGGAAGTCAGTTTACCTCTTTTTTTGACTGAATCATCTGTCTTTGTTTCAAGTTGGTTTGTAGCATTGGATGATTTAATTGAGGAAGATTTTGACTTTGGCCTGCCTAGGTTACACTGGAGTTGAACTGATGACTGAAGAGACTCATGCTGTTCTACTCCATTCATAGTCTTTGGGTTTAATTCCATAGATACTCTCTGGTGTTCTCGTTCTTTGTCTGCAAGAAAACATTAAGATAGAAAACAGGGTGTTATAAGATTAAGAAAGATATGAAGACTTATTGTTGAGTCTGAGTGACTTTATGTTTATACACTGGAAAAAAAAATCAAGTTTTTTTTTCTTTTTTTCTTTTTTCTTCCTCCCCCCCCACCCCGGCATGCATTCTACAGAACCTCAGAAAGCAATGACAGAACAGAAACAAAATGGTTTTGGTTATTAAACACTAATCTGAACACATCTATGTTTCAACAGTCTAAAAAGAAAAACCTATTAAAAAAAATCAACTCTTCCATGCTGATCTGAAAAAATACCTCATAACATAGAAAGCATACTACCAATTGTAATCTTTGCCCAAATATTAGAGAACAGAACTAGAGAGGAAGTTTGCTGTGCAAATCATGAGACTTTAATGTTGAGAGATAGATAGGTATCTATATCTATCTATATATCTCACACAAAAAATGTTCATCATTTAATCAGCATTTTAAAAGCACTGATTAAACATTCCTACCTGAAATACTTACCTTGCCTGACTACAGATTTCTGTCAAAAGCAGCTGCTAAGAGGGACCAAGCAGGAAATGAAACAATGTCAAAGATTAGGCTCCTGGGTTCAACAGCTTCAGAGGGATAAGATAATGCCTGAGCCTGTTTGACTGCCACAAGACGAGCTGGTTTACTCTTTCCAAGACTCCAAAGGGATTCAAGATATCAGCATCATGACAGAGGGACAAGCAGCCAAAGAATGGCTATGAAAACTGACAGGCAAGGCCAGCTATTATGCCACTGTGAATTTTAGTTAAGGAAACAAGCATAGAAAATGATTTGTGTTAACTCATTTTTCTAATCTTTGTACTCTGATGAATGAATGATAGTTCGTTCTGAAGATGCTCTTTATGCATCACTTTATTCAGCTGATGTTGTGTGGTGTCTGGAGAAAGAGGGCTTGTCAGATTAATAGCTGGATTATAGCCCACAGAGTGGGATTAACACTGCTGGGACTGAGGGATACCACCTGGACAGCTCCAGGATATCAGCTAGTGACTTCTTTGTGCCCTGGCTGGGCACACTAGGGAGGGTATAAAGTACATCTTGGTATGTTTCCATGGCAATCACATAACACCAGAGGAACAAGGAGGAACACCAGTGCCCACATTTCTAAAACAGCTTTTGTTTATGGGCTTTAAAAGGTGAGTCTGCAAACAGAAAAAGTATCTTACATAAAATAGTATGCAAGATAATATCTAAAGAAGTTAAAGAAACCTGTGTATCTGTGAAAGCAAGAAACACCAGGTATGAAGCACTCTGAACATATCAAAGGTTCAGTGCACATACCAGTCACACACAGCCAGGAACTTTGTTCTGAGATAACTGCCATTAGCCTCGCACAACCCTGGCTGCATCTCACACTAATGCAGATAGCTTTGATTTATAAAGAATGTTCTTTCTACTGTCAGTTGAGGCTGGCCTTGTTAAATAACTCCAACAGATTGTTAGAAACAAGCAGTCTATCAGCTAAGCTATAGAGAAAGGCCAGAGCTATTGGGTTCTGTCCCCAAGATTAGCTCTTTTGAAATTTGTTGTTAAAGTGCAAAATTTTTATTTACTGCATTTAATTAGCAGCTTTGGTATACTTGTCAAGACAAATGACAAACTGACAGCTTTTTGCCTAAAGAAAGTCATCTAGTACAATGGTAATACTCTAAAAACTTTTTAATCATCTTTTGACTGCAATATACTTTGACACTGTGTCTTCCAAAATGACACACAAGCTACTTTGAAACCCAGCAGCCAGATGACCAACATAGCCTAGCAAACAATATCTTGGTATGCTGCAACTGAACTTTCAAATTTGATTGAGGGCAGTCAACACAATTAAAAATAGATTGAGAAAGTGTGCATCAAATCTCTGAAGACTTGGGCCAGCTAAGAAGCATGTATAACAAAACCTACGGACAAAGTCTCTTTCAAATACTTGAAAGAGAAGTCAAAAGTTTGGGTAATAGTAGCTACAAGTAAACTGTTGCAGGGTTCAGTACGTGGTGGCTTGGATCTTCAGCACTAGTCTAACGTGATCTCTGCTGTATTAACAGTCAAGTATTACCAGACCTGCCAGTAATGGCATTTTCTCTAGCAGGTCTTGATTCCCTGTGGGAAAAAAAGCAACACAAAAAAGCAACAGCTAAAGTCTTCTCAGAAAAAGAATGATGGAATAATGGCAAGAAATAAGCAGACCTGAACTAAAAGTAATAGCCACATGTTCTCCCCTATAATTTTCTAGCATGGGACACATTATGGAGAAACACCAGCTATACTGCATCCTCCTTTCGGGTCCCTGAAGCCCCTTCCAGGCAGCCAGGATTTTATGGCTCTGAAAGACCTAATCTCACAGACTGTGCACCGGTATAAGCAAAGCTTCAATCTCATGTTCCTCATGGGGAGGAAAGCATAAGGGACTGTCAGCAGACACCTGACTGTGATCCTTCTAAGCTGTGAGCTGTCTGACGGCGACGGTCAAATGACTACAGTAACATTAATTTGATAGGGAAGGAACCAAAACAAACACACCAGCCAAGGACAAAACAAAGGAGATTACCACACAAGAGGGAGCAATATGAAATGGGTGCACTTTGGTCTCACTTCAGCGTTTCAAACTGCTTTAGAGCAATCTGTGTGACTTGCTCAAAAACCACAACTGCTGGCCCCTGAGGGGTCCTGATCACCCCTCTCTTCTATTTAGTTCCATGCACAAATTTAGCAATATGTACGTAGGTGGCTTTTGACCTTAAGAAAGTAGCTATTATACTGGCTGCAAAAAGAAGGATTCTAGTGCAACTGAAAGTGAAGAAGAAACTCTTTTCTTCTCTGTATTAAGCAAATTGTCAGGAACTTATTTTACTGTGCAAGGGAAACGTGAATATTAAAGTTTCAAGTTTTCCTTTCTCTCCATTTCCTTCCCTTTCTTTTCTGCCTTTTTCTTTTATTTTCTCCCTCTCTCCCCGTTTTTGAAACAGGGGATATGTGTAAAAGTTTATAAAAATTGTAAAGCTATGGTAATCTTATTTGTCACTTGTAAAAGCAAAGAAAAATTCTGAGATACTTTTTGCCCTTGGCATGTACAACTCTACACTGTATCATGTCAAAGAGCAAAAAAAAAAAAGGACTCAATCCCAATACCACAGAAAAAGATCACTAAGAGCATGGGTACTCTTCTTGCATTCAGGTCTGTTACCCCCTAGAAAACACTCCCCATGCATGAACAGTTCAGTCTATGTATCTTTGTTCATGCATGTATTGTTTCAAAAAAAGCAACTCTAAGAAGTTTGACATATAAATATATCACAAATGTTTACATCTTGCAGAATAAGTGGCAAGAATGCTTTTAGTATTATGGAAATGCAGAATTTTCTAGCTTATGGCATATTCTATCCAAAGTAAGTGGGAGTATTTAGCAAGGGTGGGAAGAGTATCTCCGATCCTTTGCGAGGCACCAAATTCTTAGGACAAAATTTCTCAATAAGTAGTTCGTCTATTTGGCTGCTATAGGTTACAGAGTTTTCATTTAATTAATCAGAGGTTGGCAGCACCAAAGTCATCTGGAAGCAGCAGAGAATTCATTTCAGGAGTTATGCATTTGGCACATTCCTTTAAAATGAAGTTTGAGAGCTGTATTTGCAACCACGGAAGAAGGGATTTCAAGGAAAATTCTTTTAATGCAATCTTACACATTGCTTAAGACACAGGAAGAAAATACTAACAGCAGCAATAATCTAGGGCTGTCAGAAGTTTGAAATGCAAAGAGCTGAAAAACCATTACCAGTACTGACAGCAATTAAATACGAGCTTTTTGAAAGGATACTTAAGGCAAAAGCTTTCACAGAGCCTCTGCCCCAGAGGAGGCTTGTTTTCATTGATGTTGCTATAATGATAACTCTGTATCTACTACAACCCAGTGGGGAAGAGCTTTCTCTGTTACTGTCCCCCAGAGTTCAGAATCAATATCTAGCCCCTAGCAGAAACGCGTGTGTACTAAGAGGCTATCAGACCGCCTTCCCTCAACGCAAAGGCCCTCCCTTCCCTTTAGGGAAAGCCAGTGGAGATCTGCTGCGACTAACCTATTCAGGGAAGATGGGAAAAAGAAAAAAATGGACTAGTCTGGACTAGGCAATAAAGAAATCCTGTAATATGCCACAAGCTCATACTGCTTTCTAACCATTTTCTAACCCTGCATTCTTCTGTATTTATATCTGTAATATTCTGTATCAGCTGGGCCTCTAATTATAGTTTGATCCTTTAGTCTCTAGAAAAAAAGACATTTTGCGAGGAAACATATTGCAAGGTGAATTGTGCCCAGATATAGATCTACTTGCATGACTTTAATAGCTACGTGCTTTATTTTGCACAAACACTTCTCTCCAACTTCTTTTTATTGTATTCTACTTCATGGCAATAAAAATACCATGATCTTTATGTAAATGGGGGCTTGGCTATTGGCAGTTAAAAAGGTGTCTTGTGCCAGATGAACTGACCTGTGATTACTGGACAGACCAGCGCTGACTCTACAAATCCTGAGCCTTTGTTCTCAAGAGAAGCGGCTTCCAGTTTCCGATGGGCAGAACCACTGCAAGAGTTATCCTTAGAGCATCCATTCAGATGACAGTCATATATTCCCTGGGGCTCTTGAGATGCCTTCTCAGGTCCACCATTCTTGTTTTTAGGATCTTTATTGCCTTGGTGCTGTTTAGATTTGCTTCTTTTTCTCCTATTGTTCTAAATGGAGAAATATTGTGAGAACACAAACATCACTCAGTGCAACTCATTAAGCTCAAAATATAATCAGTAATTTGTCCATGCTCTTAAAATGCCATACAAGTGACATCAGTGTAATGCAATTTACAGGCCATGCTGTGCTATACAACACATTGCATCTGTTCAGCTGAATACATAAACTGTTTCAAATAAAACCTGAAGCCCCAAACTGGTTTTCCCCTTCCTTCCACACAAAATACTTGCATTGCAAAATGGTAACAGGGCCTCTGCTAAGACGCTGCTCAAAATGTTTGCAGTCGCTTAGGACAAGTGGTTCCTAACCATTCAGGGACATCCACGCAGTAACATGGACAAACCCTTAAGGCATCACTCCAATCAGGTAGAAAGTGCTCACCGAGGACATAGGCTGGCCACTGCTACTGTAGCTTTCCAAACCATAAAGAGGAGCCTCCATGACAGTGACTCACAGGGCAGCCTCCTGGTACAGCTCCGGCTTGGAGATACATAAGCATGAAGATCATATCCCAAATATATACTTGAAGTATCTGACTTGATAGTGTCACTAATGCACGACTCCTAATGGATGACTCCTATGCATAAGTTATTTTTACACCTGGCAGCAAAAACTCTAGCACTATAAGTGGCTGTGACTATCCAGGATACAATTGCTTATTAAAAGTGTTACTGCACATGGGCTGTTTTGGGATTCATTCTATACTTGTTCAAGGTCTAGCTCCCACACACATGTACACACACGTGCTGTCCCAGAAATTCTCTCAGAACACTAATGAACAGGATTAAAAATAATACACACATTTGCTTTCAAGTTATTCTGACTACAGGTGTGAATGAGGTCACCTATGTTAGCAAAGGGAGACAAAGTACTGGCCAAAATAAAAGTACTACATTCAACTACAGACAGCTGATAAATGGTCTGAATGCTTTGACTCTCAAGAGCAAGTTCTTACCTTCTTTTTCCCTGTCATATTCCATTCCTTTAGAACCTGAGTTGCGCTGCCTAGGGAAAGGAAAGATAAAACATTTCAACAAAAGTTCAGCTATGAAAAAGAACAAGTGTGTTCAAGAACAGTTTCTAGTCTCCTAGCTGGGCAGCACTTCCATTTGTTGTTGCAAATTCTCTTATGCAGCGAGAACAAAATGAGAACTGCTGTCTTTCTCCTTTTTAGTTACCCATTTTATTTGGTTACACTACGTACAGTGGATGGGCTACTTGGCACTAGTGTTTTTTATGACCTTCATTCCACAAAGTGATTAAGTGGGTGCCTAACTTAAAGCACTAGCATAAACCCCAGAAAAATCAACAGTCAAAGCTCTTGCCTGAAAAGGGAAGCATCTCAGCATCCTAGTATAAACACTGGGTAAACTAGATAGTCCACCCTGACTCTAGAGCTTCTGAAAGTTTAAAAATCTTTTGGCATTTTTATCATATACTTCCTATGTGTTATCTGTCATATTCAGAAGACATAAGAACATAAAAATGAAGACTTAATTAGCATCCAAAAGAGTAATTTTGTGGACTCCTGCAGAAATTCTGCATCACACAAACACACTAAACATAGGCCTCGCAGAAAAGAATGGTTAAAATTTATATTGAAAAATGATTACAATTTTGTATACTTGAAATTCTGTCTGCCAGCCCTAATGAGTTGGTTAGATAAATTTATGGAACAAAGCAAGCAGAGCCTTGGTCAGACCAGTGCCAGCTGCCATGTTAGAAGAAAACTCTTCTGCATCTAGTTAACATCATTATTTTGTTTTCCTGGACCCTAAAGCTGAAAATAGATGCTCATGGTAAGCATGCAGTCTGAATCATCATCCAAACTACTACGGCAGTATCTGCCACAATAATCCTTTTAATCGCAACCAGGTTAAAGGTCTTCTGCTTGAATTTAAGAATCAGTTTACCATCACTGCATAATTCTAATAAATATTCACTTATTATCCTTTCCAAATAGGTTTCATACTCAGCCATTCTTCTCACTCATTTCAGTGAGCTCTTGACGATATTAGTATTAAGAAGTAATGCTGTTTTCAGACCACCATGAGTTGTCAACTTGTATTCAGCCAAAGACGTGTGAGGTGTTCAAAGGTACCAAAATTATTTTTCTATCACAATAATCCAGATCCAAGATTATCTGGCGAGTCTATCACACACATTAGAAGAGATTACGTGTCTTGCTAGCAGTGCTAAGCCTAATTTGTTAAATGTGAAAAATGTGTTAATTTGTGAAAAAAATGTGTATGGAATCCATCAAAGCCATATTTTGTTTCCTAGATGACAAGACAATGCAGACAGAAGGCTAAGAAAACTTCTATTATGTGTATAACTATACATATATCTATATTTAGTTATACACATACATACTTACATACATATAAACAAAATACCCTCTCCTAAAGGTATGCTATCTTTTAACAGACACCATATTTCAGTATGAAGAAATAAGCCCAGACATTTGCTGCCCATTTTACTCTGTGCTGCTGAAAATATGCGATTTCACTTGACAGCTTTGTTAACTGTTTTCACAGTACCAACCAACACTCTTTTTGTGTTGGCTGGTGTTGTCTTAGCTTTGCTTCCCTCAGCTTCCCTGTGAATACTATGCACCGTGAGGGTTATTTAAGGGATTCACCCAACTAGCCCCAGTTTCCTCTTGTTGGAAATGCACTAACTGTGCAAATCCCAAAACTCTCATTTGAACACACCAGTATATTTTCTTGAACACATCTACAAAGCAGCTGAACAGACTTTCTGATCATGCTTAATTAGGTAAACACTAACATAGTGTTCAAATGTTTTACTTGCTATTTTATTTAAATCAAATTTCACATATAGAAGTAAAATCATAATAGAGACATCACCTATATGCCACTCCAGATACGAAGCAAGATAGGAGCTGATCTCAGGAAACTAAATTTGAACATTTCTTGATTCAGCATTCAGCACCTCTGAGAGAAGCATTAAATGAAGGTGCTCAGTCTTTTCACTCAGCATCGCTGTCCCCATGTTTTTCATTGCATGTGGCAATGAGTTCTCTGCGATTGTGGTATTTCAATCTTAGCAATTTTTGCAATTCGCATGAAAAGATACTCAAAGTACTCCACAGTGGCAGCTGAATGGACACATGTCTTTTCTCATGCTGTTTCCGGACAGTAACAAATATTGGCTGTTTTCAAATGCTCACTTGCAAAGACTTCTGAACTCAAGGCACAATGATCATAAACTAGTGAAGTTCAAACAAAGATCATTTGAACTCAGGTTACAACAGCTTGGCTTTTCTTCAAGACTTTGTTGCTCTCTTGCAAGGCTTGCTTTTGTCCTGTTTCTTCCCCATAGCAGATGATGACACGTGGCTATGAAAGCATTTCCCCTTTTGAGGAGCCATTGGAAACAACTCAAACTACAAGCGAGCAATGGTAACTTAAGACAAAATAAATTGAATGAAAAGAACTTACTGAATAACCCTGGAGCAACCCTCCACTACTTTCCCCAGGACATACGTTACAGGAAAACAAAATCATTGTTAATTAGATGCATTACATTTTCCTTTCTCTCTCTGTGTGTGTGTGTGTGTGCACAAACTCACTCCAATTTCCATACATCTATCAGAGCCTGACTATCTATCCAGAAGCCTGAATCAAGAGGCACCGTAGAGATCTGACGGAAGAATTCTGATGCATTTATAATTAGTCCAGTTTGCTTGCATCTGCTTTTTGCATATTGGTAAGTAATTCCTAGTACATCATGATGCTCTTTGGCCAATATATTTTAGTAAATTAATCCAAACCAAATCCAAAACTATTCTGAAGTAAAATAGATATGAAATAAGCAACTTGATGAGATGGCAAATCAACACTATGAGGCATTTTTGAGATATAGAGGGCTTATGAGACCACTGAACTTCTAATATCTTTTAAGCAGCCTCAAGCTACAACAATTTTGAGAGGATTTGCTCATGGTATGCTATTATTCCTGCAAAGGGTTTCTTACAGACTTTGGTGAAAGTTCAAAATACTTGCCATTATATATTCATCAAAAAAGTGTTATTTAAATACAAATGACCTTTCATTAGAGATGGTCTCATGATGCAAAATACAAACTCAGATCCAGATTTAGAATGGCTCGGACTTTCAATGGAGTCTTGGTTCAGCCATTATAAATGTCAAGGCTATTTGCAAAATTCAGATTGAGGTTTGAATGTCAATGTATGCATCAAGTTCAGAGGTTTAGAGGCCTGGTTATCTGCTTCAGAACTATCCCCAATTCTTATTAGTTACTGTATCTTCAATAGCGAATCATGTTCTGACATATTTACTTTAAAGAGCATTAACTTTCATGCAGAATAAAGGTCTGCAACAAGAATGGCACCAAAAAATAGCAAAGTCAGGTAGAACAGATAAACAGCCACGTCAAACTCATACTGTGAAGAAGCAAAAACACAGACAGGAGGATCAATTATAAAAAAAATGAACTTTCTAAGTGTCACAATCATCTGAATTTCAGCAGAACAACAGAATATATTTTGAGCCACTAGAGACAATGAATACTTTAGCATGCAGTTGAATCCCTCGTGCCTTAGTGAAAAAGGTACACTGTACTCACCATCCATGAAAGCTTGAACAGCCTTGTCTACATTGTTATCAAACTGCTGCAACACCAGAACTATCTCATTATTGCTTTTGTTCGGAACAATTGATCGGATTGCATTGATCTGGAAGGGAAAAAAAGGAAGACAATAACATATGGGTTTATCATACTCCTTTAGACAAAAAGGCACCTCTGTGCCAATGCATGTTTATATAAATGCATGTTATACATGACTTGCTTACAAGTATACAACAATGTGTCTGTATGAAGCAATACCATACCCTCCCTACCTGGCCCATGCCAAATAATGAAAACAATTTCTTCAGGAGACCAAATCACAGAACCAAAGCGAGCCTGGAACCAAATCCTACCCTCAGTCACAGCAGGAGAACTAGTTTAACTAAACTGACAGAATTTGGCCTTATGCTTCTTTCCTAAATGTTCTATTTGCTGCCATCTGACTTGACAAGACATATCACCTCTACAAACTTAGAGAGTACACAACTACTTCAACAAGGCTGTTGCATGGCCTTGCTACATCAAAGTTATAATCAGTGTTTTTTCGACATCTGGAAAACAATCATATGCATGAAAATAGTCACAGGCTAAAAGAAAACTATCATTTTTAAAAGCTCTAGTGGCTGCACAGCATAATTTCAGTTTGCTGTTCCATATATATGTGACCAGGAAACTTGTGTAACAAAATCCTGAACAAAGGACAGGGGAAGCCAAATGCTTCCTTCAGGAAACTCTGCTGATGGATGAGGTGTTACACCCACAGATGATTCTGGCATGCCATGCTTCAGTTTCACAGCATTTGCTATTGCTGTATTGTCTTCAGCATCCATTTATACCAAATGGCAATACAACCCATTATGTTTTAAATAAAATATTTCTACTGGAATCATGTTGATGATTTACTTTCTCATGCCCATGTAATATAGCTGAAAGTAAATAGTTACACGAAAGTTAATTACTATATTAACACTAGACAAGCTTTACTAGTTAGTACCAAAATAAAAATACTTGGTTAAATGTAATTAGTAAAACTAACAAAAGCCTATGGTAGTACTCTGAAAAAAACAAGAGAATCAGTGCCAAAACCAGTCTAGTTGTTCCAAATCAGCTTTTTGAGCTTCATGTCAAGCTATCCAGCATGTATTTACTATTAGAAACTTGTTATTGCACTACAAATGTTTATCCGGCACCCTTCTTTGCCATCTTTCTGTGGGAATACATCCTTGATTAGGGTGTACTTTATTTACTGCATCACAGTGTTGTCATGCTAATTTCTGATTGTGAAGCACTGGGGGTCTTTTTATTGTACTGTGAAATATAATTGTGAAAAAATAATATGCGAGTATAGGTCTGTTTAAAGGAACTAGGCTGGCTTACATGATGAGAGCATTCACACTACCTTGTCTTAGCTGTCAGAACAATCTTTCCAGATTCCCTTTATGGAGTCTCCATCAGTGGAGACACCAGAAGGTGATTTAGAACACTTAAGTACTCAGATTTATGACCAAAAATCTTATTTTGCTGTAGTACGTTCACCCCACTCCTCAACCACTGTATTTCCCTGTCCCTTACACTAACATAAGCTGTGACTCATTTCAGGTTCTGTTACTGCACAGTGACTGAGGGCTCTGATTCACAATGCCTGCTGGACTTCACTTCAGCACTGCAAAAGATTGATTCTTGCTTCAGCTAAATCTACAGAGGATCAAACTTCCTGGAGGATGCTTTCTAGATGAGCTCATCTCTCCCACTGTGTAAGGAAGGCCACTTTCTGACTTCAGCACACAACTTCAGTACATCTACTTACTACGATTTACTCTGCTCCTGTCCATCACCCTATCACACATCTCTTTGCAGCTTCACATTTGCCCACAATACATTTCAAGTAGCAAGTCTAGCCTTGGACAACTCAGGCCACAAGCATAATTTAGAGCGCAGTGGAGTTAAATTCCTTGTCTACTTCCCAAGGACCCTTTCCACAGGCCTATCTAATCATTTGTCTGATGTTGCCACCCTATGACTGGGCAAAGCTTGCCCACAAGCTAGGTCCCAGCCCAACAGCTAGCTGCTTTGGAGTCTCTAGTAAACACAAGTAACTTTATGTTGGAAGTTCAGCCAGGCTAGGCTGTCAACTGGACTGCTTGAACCAGACACTGTTGCTGCCAGAAACTATCCAGAAAATCTCTGTCTGCTCAAGGTTATCTCTTCAGCTGATGTGTACGCATGGGGAGGGAAGTAGCAAGTATAGCTCTCTATGCACTGCAGGCATTCAAGTGAAAACCAACCCAAATCAACAGGATGTGCAGAGAAAGCCCTGGAAAAAGGAGGTTTATTCATCTTCTGATTGTGGGCAGAGGCATACTATTTACTGATAAAGCTGCCACAAGTATGAACTGACCTGGCTCCATAACAATGAAAGCTGGCAAAGACACTAGGGTAGAGCAGCCACAAACTGCAGTCCATTTTATGTTCAAGCTGGTAGTTGCCAAACATTTCCACCATGTGGATTACATCTTCATATTCTCACAAAAAGCTCCCCTCTTCTTTCACAATCATGTGGATCGTCTCTCTGCCTACTCAAAATTGCATAATCTCCTTGTGGCAACTACTTACAGGAAAAATAGTAAAAGGAAATATCTAGTGTATTCTAACCGTCTTTAAATATAAGCATGGGAATTTCATATGGCTTCTAGGTCCTTCTTTGCCATGAAGCGTCAAGAAGCATCTGGAAACAACAAAGTGAGGCCAAGACCACAGGATGGATCAGGCAACTCGCCACACACGGCAGTTTGGAAACTTCTTAGAGACATTAAGAAGAACATCTGTGGGGTGGAGAACACTGACACACAAGAACTCGACCAGGCAGACTCTGTTTTAGACTACAGAATCTACTGAAGACTTGCTGTTTGCACTGTATGGTCTTTTTTAAGACATTTTTGATTAATAGTAAAACCAGAATTAAAAGCTGAACTGTGCTTCATCCGACAAGTACTATGATTAAATACAAAAAGGTTATGGAAACATCCTAGTTGTGGAGATAACCCAAAAAAAGCAAGATGATGATCTTGGGAAGAATACTCGCCAATACAGAAAAAAGAAATTAAGCATATGACCAACACTGTGGACACAGTCCCGTTTTACTTGGACTATATAAAAATTCGATGTAGGGAACATTAATGTACTGCAGCGCTCAACAGTTCTACTGCCAAAACCCAACAATATCCTTTGTTGACTGTTGTACAAAATATACATTTGTTTATCTTTCCATTTAGAAAATAAAAAAGTTAAGAAATTTCATGAAAAAATTCCTCAGGAAAAGAACATCAGATTGCAAAGTAAAGCACCCAGGACTTGGGAAATTCCAAATCAGAAGTTGCTTACACTTTCTTAATCTGCTTCCTTTGTGTATGTATGCTGTGATACCCAGGACTTATCTACAAGTTGTTAGTGTTTCTGGTTTCCAGATTTCTGCAGTGACTTCTGTACGATAAGATAGATGAAAACTAAAATTTGCAACCAGTAAGATATGTCAATATTAAGGGGGGGGGGGGGGGAACCTGCTCTGTTCAGAAACAACAGAAGTAAATATAAACCAGAATTCTCACAGAGGAGAAATCCCAAAAGGTTTTGTTCTGAAATAAAATACTTTGTCTTAAAAATTTTTAGGAACAAAGTGGAATAATGTTACCGTATTTTTTCTGGAATTTCAAAGACAGACAGATCTGTGTGCCAGACATCAGGTCTCCAACATATGCACTGTTTGACTGATGTTTTCATCCAGAATGCACTGGAACTATTGTACACAGGCAATGAAAAAGTCAGCGATTTCTGGAGATCCAGAAATTATTGACAAATGGCTACATGTCTCAAATTGTGACCTGACAGTGTATCTGGGAGGAGGACAAAGCGTGTTGAGGGAGACTAGGCCACATGACAGCCTTAACCTAGAAATGCAAATTTCAAGGTCCCTGATATTCCACCTCTTAGTCCTTTCACCCTGGTTTCAAAAATGTGTGCAGATTTTTATGTTTGAAGCTCAGGTCTGTCCCCACATGCAAAACGTGTCCCATATATTTCTGGAAAGGGACATAGCGATACAAAAGAAAAAGCCAAAAGGGAGGGGTAGACAACCTTCCTGACAGCATAAGCCTGACACAAATGCAGTTCTACAGCTGCAGGTCATAAGAGATATCACAGACTGCGACGAATGGAGGCACAGCAAAGCTCCAGGAACACTTGACAAATACAAGATGACAAGTGGGAGATATATTAAAGGGCTGGATGTGAGCTGGATCCAGGCAGCCCAGGTGTGCTGGCTCCCCTCTGGTTCACCTGCTAGTTCAGGTGATAAACCAGCCCTTTTGCTAGTACAGCTATACACAGCAACTGCTTACAAGTCTCCAGCTGCTTGAGAGAAGTCAGTCACCGCCCAATCCAGAAAACTATACAGAGCTCATTTTTATTAAAGGTATGATAGAGTGATTCCAGGGCAGGAGATAATTCCCAACTTTATCTCTCTAAACTTATAGTCCTCAAACTTACCATGAATGTCCATCTTCACAACATGTAAAGCAACAGATTATGGAACTAGAGTAATTCAATATTGTATGACTTCTCATCAACAAATTCCTTTTTAACAATATTTAACATCCTAAAGGATGAAAAAAAGTATAAGAGCCAAAGAATCTCCTAACATGCAGTGATACTGCGTTAATACCTAACAGTCTGCAGAACAAACTCACAGCAGTCTACTTTATTAGATTTATTTCTGTGTATGTGGGAGAAAACAGTTTTTTCCTAGTTGCTGAAACCTGATCATAGGAAGAACAACATTACCAGACAGACTACAGGGAAGTCAACTATTTTAACAATTTTGTGAATCATCGTCTCTTTATCCAGTGTAGATTCCCAGTGAACTTCTGTCATCATCTGGATGCTAGACAAGCATTCCGGAACATGAAGAGAATTCAGTAACATACCTTCTGAACCACAGATAATTGTGCTGCTAATGTCAGCATTAGTTGAGAAGCTGTTACTGACAGTAGTTAAATTCTTGGGCTTTCCCTCCTGTAGCCTGACTGGAAAGCACATTTCTTTGTTTACTACTAAGACAACTTGGTCAGGATTTCAGCTTACAAAAGCTACTTTAAAGCAATCACAGATCTAAAATATAAAGCTGTGATCTTGAAAACAACTGTGTACACTCAAGAACATGGAAGGCAGGACCCACATCCACTTAAACCCACAATCCAGAGACCTACCTCCCAAGCATGCATTTAATTCCTGTGAACCTAGCTACTCTTCTGGATAAGGCTAAAGTTAGTTCAAAGTTTAGAAGACTCTTAAACCACTTTTCTGAGCTGAAGTCTTAAGCACACACTTAGCTTGAAATGCTTGCTCAAGCCCTGTTAAAGTTGCTGCAATTTGAGCCAGGTTGTGTCTCATCAGGACCAGAATTCCACAGTCATGAGGTTGTTTTTATCAGTCTCTAACACAAAATGCTGAGGACTGCCCAGAAGTGATATCAAAATTGAAAAAGGTTCCAAGTCCCCTCAGATAAGCTGTTTCTACCCCAAAATAAAAACCCCAAGGTCTGATCAGATATACTAGACTATTTTTCTGAGGATTACTGTTAAACTATAGGCAATCTCACTTGGGGCAAATTTTTGGCTCGCCTAAAAAAAAAAAATTCAGTAACAGCTTACTTCTGAGGAGCATGGCACACAGGAGAGGATGACACTGAAATTCTAACCTCTCGTGGTATCTTACTCGAAGTCCTCACGAACACCCATCTCTTGAGACTTTCCTGATAAGTCAAGCTCAAAAAGAAATACAGCCTGCCTGAAAGTTGTGACAGCAGATTACCTACTCCACACCCAGAACCAAACTGACATTGCTGTGTATTCCTCCGAGTCCTTTAGGTTCTCTGTCAAGTTTCAAACGGTTCCCAGGCAACTGTAACAACATGGAATCAATCGCTGCCTGTTTTCTGCTCTACTCCATCTGCTCCCCCTTGGCATCATCTCAAAGAGGATGTTTCTGGTGAATAAGTAACATATCCGGGGTTCAAATAATTTGTTTATATATTTCTGACATAGTGACAAATTAAACTTCTTTGCTGAAAGCTCACGGCTGTTCTGAAACCCCTGAACACAGCTGCTCTAATCCCCTTGAAGTAAGTTACTATTATGGTCACTTAGTTAGAAATATTTTTACTTATGCTTGGTTAGGAACACTAATGCAGATCCACCTTTACTTTGTACTAAACATTAAGATCAACAGATTTTCTCTCAGTTAGGAGCTAAGTTCATTTAGAAGTATGGTTATCAATGAATACACAGACATTTTCCTACTTTATTTTTACTTTATTTTTTTACTTCATGTCACTAGCAAATCTTTATGTACAAATATACACCATATATACCCAGTGCTACTGAGGACAGGTAGCAGTGTAGTCCACTTTCAACTAGATTAAACCTCCAACTGGGGTTGACCCAAATCCTGCAAGAGGAGCAAGGAAGGAGGGCTGTCTGCAGAACTCTGCTGGTTTCTATAATCTAGGAATTTAGCATTAGCAGATGTCCTGGCTACATTAAGCAGGAAAATGCATTTTAAAAACACTTCATAGCAGAATTTTTTAAGGTTTTGAAAACTCCTACACAAACATATTTCATAAATACAAATTGACTTTGCTGCATTAAGAGCCTATTTCTTACGTCAGAGACATTCTTCCAGAAGCTTTACTAATTGAGTCCATCACAACTCATTGAACAAGTGTTGTTAACATCCCTTTTGAGCAAAATAACAGCTTTGATCAGGTCTGCACCTCTCTTTCCACTACATGACCTGTTTATCACACTGATACCTTTGGATCATTTACCTCCAATAAGCACAAAACAAATTCTACTTGCTGCAGTAAACTACTTTAGGCAATCATCATGGATTTATTATGTTGCTCCTATCCCCCAAATTTGTAAACTAATTAAATGGAAAAAACAGACATTTCAGGAATCCTGAAAGAACATATTAAGAAGTTTGGCTCAGTAAGAACTGTTCTGCTTGAATATTGACAGCACTATTTAGAGACCTGAATCTATGATATCCTTAACTGAAGTTAAATGGCTCATTGACACAAGTGCATTTTGATCAACTTTGCTGGTCTTTGGACTAAGTCCATCTACTTCAACACATGGGCAAGGAACAGCTGTGAAGGAGACCTAGTGAAATCATAGATTGGAAACTATCTGCTTTTGTAATGTATGATTTTAAATTTATATACTACTTCCATTCCTTCCATGAATTCTCCTCTTTTCTTGCATGCTGACTATTGCTTATGAAAACCACAGTTACGGTGCAATGTAAACAAAACTGTGAAACTCCCCAAAACACATCTGAATAAAATTTCCTTCTTGCCGTTTATGGAACAAACCTGCCCATCTGCTCCTACAGCTCCGACACTTGAAATGACAGGTGAAAAAACAGGCCTTTCAGGAGAACTTCACTCCTAACAGAATCTGAAGAAGAAGATTTTCATCTGAATGAGTATTTTGCTAGTTCCAGCTGACACCAGATGTCACTTGTTCAAATATGTGTTTAGACACACAATAAAAATTAAAAAAAAAAAAAAAAAAACAAACCCCAAAAAAACCAGAAAAAAAAAGACAGGCCCAACAGCAAGTCCTGAAGTTTGAACAATTCCTGATATTTCCTTGGATCAAAACCAAGATCACATGCCAGAGCTGAATGGCTATTCTGGGGAATGCCTGATATCCACTCTTCTCTTGTTAAACTAAGAGGGTCTAATTGTTGCAGGAGACAATACATCGCTTGTATTCCTCACTCCAATTGCTGCTTCTTTGGAGGCCTTGTCATTCAGAATCTCAGCACCTCTTCTGGTGATATACTAGGTTAACGCTTGAATATCTCCATTAATTTTATGGAATTATTTTGGATTTAAGCCAATGAGTTTGGCCCATTTTATCCATTAACCCAGTGAACTTTTGTGCATATGATCTGAACTACATATAATTCTCCGTCTCTGATAATCCTGATACTAGAAGACAAGTGCTTAGTTATACTGTATTTTCAGGCACAGAGATGAGTATAATCAGAGGCAAGAGGGAGAGTGGCATAGTGAAGGAAGACTATAGCAATGGTCTGGGCAGAGGGAATTATTCTGAGAGAGATCCTGATGGTAAACTTCTCCTTGTACTAGCTATGCAGGCATGTAACAACCCTTGCGGCTGCTGAAATGCAGAACTTGTGTTATTCCAGAAAATCTGTGGGTTATATGCATGAAAATATGGTAATCAGAACAGTCCTGGCTCCCCACAAGAGTATCACAGCTGCAGGAGCCTCTGCCAACTATGGAAACTTCCATTAGCCTTCCTGACACTGCAGGCCAACATTTATATAAATCTCTCAGGGGGGAAAAGAAAAAAAAGATATAAAATAGAATGTTTAACCTATTGACTTTCTGAACTATTTCAGCTGAAATGCCAAGAATGAATCATACAAGTATCAGCACCACAGTAGCATTCTCTTATGACTCACATTAGGGGTAGGGTCCTACAGAGCCAGTGTGTGAGCATAATGCCCAAAATGTCTGCCTCACATCAGCTTTAGTGGCAGAGGTCTTATTTCCTTGAATAACTAGAAGCTAATCATGGAGAGAACATGGGGAAAGGCCACCATTTAAAAAACCAAAACAAACCAAACCAAAACAACAAACATTTCGCTAAAACTTCATAGGTTCTATACTACATTTTTGTCACAGAGAAACAATGTTCAATTTAAGGAGAAACTTGTATTCTACTTCTGCAGAAACTTACAAGAATAAGTATTTGTGTGCAGATGTACACCTCCTTTGGCTTCATTCTAGTCCTAGCAGGATCAGAGTCTTAAATGTATTACGACCTGCAAGCACTGAGGTAGAAAAAGGGGAGAACTGGGAAGGAACTGTGTTCTCTTCTGTTCTTTTTAACAAGGCCTGCTTATACTTGTGTTGATGGGAATTGATTTGTGGAGCTCAGCAAAAGAAATTTATAAATCTTGGTTTTGTTTCCCGGAAATACTCCCCCCCGCCAAAAGGTGGATAAAAGTAAACATTAAACTCACTGCTTCAATGTTGTGCAGCATGACCATGTTTTGCTCTATAAGTTTTCTAAGTGAGAAAGGGATTCGATTTTGACTCTCTTACCAAGACACTATAAATATGTCTGCTTTTCAAACAAGCAAATGAAGTCCTTATGTTTTAGCAGTCTACGTGAAAATATAATTAAAGCCAACTCAGCAGGACATATCTGTTCAACCCTTTCCTCATATTTCTAGTGCATTACTCAGAGGGTTCTAAAGCTACAGTTGCTTTAGAATTACTCAGTTTGTTGCTGACAGAAAGAACCACCATACTGTAAACCAAATATGAAATGGCAAATGGAGGTTCTGTGCCATTGCAATCTCATTTTAAAACAAGACAAGACTTGTCCACGTGAAATGGCAAACTAAGCATGCTAATTTCTCAGCTGATGTATGTAGAGTTCATGATGTTTATGCTGTTCAGTCACTAAGCCTTTATTTAGTAGGTTATTAGTCTATATTTTCCAGAATAAAAACCAGCGATTTTGCAATAAAATGTTAATTGCTGTTTAACTGAGTTTTCACTTTGCCATAGGGATTTAGTGGCACTAAATACTGATGGAAGATACAGGAATAGAGAGAGGAACTATTTATAACAGTGTATTGATTCAATTATTTTCCTGCCTTAAAATGTATATGCTCATAAACATTTGATTTCAGATACTCCCAGCAGATATCAGACTTGGAATAGCAGATATCTAGTGTGAATAAAGGTCCTGTTGCACGTCTTCATTCTTAAAATAGCAAAAGACAAACGGATGATTTGTAAAATCCTGCACTTGTAAAACTGACTAAATTAATAAAAAAATTCAAGCTACACAGTAAATAGGCAGAACTTCAATTGATTTACTGAGTTGCATTTTGAGAGTTACTGTAATTTACCTTCCAGCACTCTGGCACTAGGGAATAGGATTTGATGACATTACTTTCTACCGCAAAATCCATCATGCTACTCAGTATTTAAATCCTGTGCTGTTACTAAGGTCTAAGGAAGATACTCATCACCGAAATACAGATTCATGTTGACATGCTAATCCTCAAGCACAATGAGTGATTCAGGAGTTAACAACAAATATGAGGAAAAACTACTCAAAAATCAGGCACCTGGGCAGTGCAACAGGTAAGAAGTTGTTTCCCATCAGGGGATATGAAAGTTCTACATCATTTTGAAAGCAAAGAAAGTGAGTAAGCAGCAAAAGATGGACACAACAGTCTGAACAGGAACTCATTCCCACCTGAACTACTCAGTATAAATCTTCACTTGCTATGCTGTTTCCTCAGCAGCTTCATTCATGTATTGGTGAGCAGGTAACTGTTAACTGTTCTTTCAGGAAACATCATTAGCAAACTGAAACTTGAGGAAACCTAGTTTCAGGCTCAGTAGTTGTCATGGTTCATCAAGTCTTTATAAACCAAGTGTGATGTCTAAGCCATTAACTACTAGTCATGATCAGTTCTGAGAAATACATTACGCGACTGAAAAGTTCATTATTTGTGAACTCGGAAGCAAAACAGCAAGTTAGCTAAAAATCTGACTACTGACCTCTAGTTCAAGGCTATTTCTTTTCTCTGCCATGTGGTGGTGTGTTATATTACATCTTAATTCTCTATCACTTCCTGGGACTTTTCTGGATTGGAAAGCCACATTTACAGTACCTTGCACAAATTCCTCTGGCCAAATGATGTTTTCCTTGTTATCTGTCCGCCTAATTGCAAAACTGAAGTTTTGAATTGCAAAATTGCTGAGTAATTTTTTCTGTCAGCTCAGGAAAAGAGTTAATCCAAGGAATCATATACCAATTTTTATTCTTTTCCTTTCCATTGACAGGCTTAGAGAGAAGAGAATATTTCATGTGCCTGCTGCCCTGCAGGACATGTAATGTGCTACAGGCAGGTCCTATGATACAGTGGAAGATGACTACATTTCTCAGTTTCACATTGCCCCCAGTGTTCTGCATTTCCTTGATATTTAATCAGTCTTGATCCTTTCTCCTTGTGCATCTTTCATGAAGTGAATGGGCCTAATCAACTTTTCACTGACACCTGGACAAACCTGGGCTCACTGACAGAATTGGATTCTGGCCTTTAACATTTATCACACTGCCTTAAAATCTGTATCAGAGAGACCCATTGGGCTTAATAAAGCTGTAAATCAAGGAACCCATTAGCCTTCTCTGAAATTCCTGAATGCAAAGCTCCATCTGTCTTCCCAAACATGAAATAGAACAAAACCTGATTTTATAAAAGACGATTCAGGTGAATTCTCAAAATCTTGGCTTCTTTTAAAATACAACTCCATCATGTTATACTCCTACAGTCTTCCCACTTTTCTCTCTCTTCTTTTTTCTTATTCTTTGAAGATGTCCTGGTTTCCTATTTATGTTGGTGAGGAGTATCTATGGGTTAGATTGTCTCTTCACAATCTGCCTGCTGGGAGTCACAAAAGATCTCCTGACCTACCTCATGTTTGTATATTCATTAGCTTTAGGTCCTTTACTGCTCCTGAAAGGGTGGTGAGGCTCTAGCACTAGCCAGGATACGGAGAGGACATACTCAAGCACATAGAATGCAGTTAAAAGCAGAGCTACTTACATAGGAGGAAAAAAAAAATTCTACTCTTTTCAGGTCCTGTAATTTTAGGAATTGCCTTTAAGTAGTACAGGTATGACATTTTTGGTCAGAAAAATTCTTTTTTAAAGGGTGTGTTTCTTCAAAGATTGTATTTTGTACAGCAGCTATCATGACAAAGTGCTATTCTCCACAGCATCAGCGTGCACAGGAATCACAAAGGAGTAAGAGAAGTCTATCTGACAAAACATTGCCTCTTTGCAGAAAAGCAAAAATGTTTCTCATCAACCAAGATTAATATACTAATCCTATCAATACCTGCCTGTGTACTTAACTTCATGCACAGAGTCAATGCGTATTAAAGTTAAATATGTGAACAGTGTTTGAGGAGCAGGGATGAAATATGTATGCAAATATCATTTTAATTTGAACTGTACTGTTACTCGAACCTACCTTTTCCTTGATATTTACAGGAGAATTGATTTCTGCCATCTCTCTTCAGGTGAGAATATTGTCTATGAAAAGAGAAAAAAAACCAAAGAGATTCATTTGGAGGTTTTAATCCCAACCTGTCAAAGCTACACTTATAAAGACTAATCACATCTGCTTACCTATAAGCAGTAGAGAAACATGAGAACACTTGATGTCCTACACAGCAGTGCTCAATCTTGCCAAAAAGCAAAGCTAGTCCAAATTTCATACTTTCCCCAGATTAGTTCTGCAAACACATTTTAAAAATGCCTCATAGTTATGAATTTGGATAGAAGGGGTATCACGCTTCTCCCAGCCATGTCTCTTGGACCCTATTCATTATTACTTGGTACCTTGGAGGCTTTAAAGAGGAGGAATACCTTAGACGAACTCAACAGCTCCTGTTTTCTCATTCACCAGCAACCTCAATTTTTGCCAGAAAATTTGTCTGAAGCCAAGAGGTTAGGCTGACAAGTGCTGCATGGCTGGGTTTTTTTTGTGGTGGTTCCCCACCCCACCCCACCCCCCAAAAAAACCCCCTAATTCAGAGGATTTAGCCACACAGCTCCTATTGAAACAGTGTCTGTAATTAAATCTCCAAGTCTGCTCTGAAAACTTGGGCACATGAATGGAATTTGCATGTGATTAAGAAACCCTGCAATATGCTTTCTATTTCCAGTTATGTGGCTGGGCAAGTGAGAGACACCGTACCACATGATGAAGAGTTAACACAGGGAAGGGAGTCCAGTTGCCTAATCCTGCTTCCATCAAAACCAACTGCTTTAGACTTCAGTAAGGAACAGGCTTGAATCTTCACATTTTAAAATTAAGTCACACACAAAGAATTACAGCAAAGAATTACAGTCAAAGGCAATAAAAGCTTGGTTTGGTCACCAGATTTAACTCTATTGTACACTGATAAGAAGGCATAGATTTACATAAATGAGAATGAAATCTTAGTTCTTTCCAAGTTTTTAAGTGGAAACACTTCCTCCTTTTCCCTATTTGAGCCCTTTGCTATATGGACTGATACAAGAGTTCCCATAATTCTTCTAAATCTCTTTTAATGCACTTAAACAATCCTCCCTTAACTCCTGCTTTGGAACATTGCACTTCAGTGGAGTTCAAACTCCAGAAACTAAGTTCTTCTATTACAGTATCCACTGATAGCATTTAAATCTTGTTATTAATTTTTGTATGCACCTGTTTAAAGAGATGAGACTGAAGGAAGCACATTTTCAAAAATAACGTGACTTTACGGTAAATGGGGAAGAGACAATAGGAAAACGAAAAAGGAATGAATTTTTGAGTTTTGGTCTGATGAAGAACAGACCCTGAAATATGGAAAACCTCAAAAACAAGGTGCCAGAAGGAAAAAAAGTAACCCTTTCCATTGCCAGTTATTAAAAAAAAAAATGCTTGAAATGAGTAAGGTTCCTCCTGCCATCTCTATTTTACTATACCATGAACAGACACTCTCTATTAAAACTCACATACCTTATATCTGTCTTTACTCAACCACTTTGCCAAGATACTGAGCTGGAGTCTCACTACATCCGATAAGACTTCTTCCCAGCAACTGGGCCACTCTGTTACTCTGAGCGCCTTACTGTCTGCTGGTATCTCAGATCAGAAGGTTCCCCTCCCTGTCCCTCCTTAAATCCAGGATGAAAGAGGTCAAATTAGTCTCTTTGTCAAACCCACCCAATGGCTAAAAGCAGTTATAAAATGTCTGGACAGAGCAGGCAGGAAGATCACACAGAATATGAGCTTGGGGCAACTCCATTTCCAATATTTAGTGTGTTCCAACAACTAAAGGAAAGTGTTGAGAAATGATTGTAGTCTACATAACATTTTTTTATGTACTTCTTGTCTTTTGCTGTCAGCTATTTCTCATGCCAAATGGGCACAGAACATGAGATATAGGTCATCAAATTTCCCATGCAGACTGGAAAACTTAGCTCTAAAATTACTCTAAGTCTTCATCTCCCTCACTGCTTTTCAGAAGAGCATGCCTTCTACCTAGTGACATCAAAACCATGCTGGGTTGATATTATTCTCTGTTTAATAGATAATCGTATGTTAGGGAATAGTTAACGAATTTGACTAGTTTGTCCTTATATCTACTATCTAGCAGGTTTTGTAACATTACAGACAACTGATGGAAGCCTGCCCTCTTGCATACCAATTTAAATACACTTAATCTGATCCAACACCTTATAACCACATTAATAAAAAAATAGGAAAAAACTGTTCTTGAGGAACCAACACAGCACAGAAACAAGTACAATAAGGATTATAGCTAACAAACCCTTCTGGCCTTAAAAATCTATTAATCTTTAAAAAACAATAAATAATGAGAAAAAATCTTTGTCACCTGAAATCTTCAGGTTCTCCTTTTTCAGCATATTTTACTAATTTTGTACCAAAACTGTACGTTTTAAAACTGCATTTTGTATGAAGCAAATTAATCCCAATAATCGCACTTTGTGAAAGCTCCACACCTCTCAATTTATGTTGCTTCAAAGATACCAGCTAAATAATTCTTCAAATTTAAATTCAATTTGCTGATTAAACCCTACTTAGCCACACTTAGCCAAATATACTCTTTGTAGCAGTGCTCTGACTCAGTTTAAAACCAGACATAAAAACTTCATACAACACCTTGCCAGATTTGACTTGTCTCTTCTTTGCTGTACACTCCAGGTATTACTATGATTATAGTCTTCCACTGATGAATGTGGTGCTGATTCAGCTAGCTTGCAACTGCAAGCTGTTTCAAGAAGACTTGGCAAGCCACACAAAACATACCCTCGTTTTCTCTCTTTCTTCCTCTCTCTTTTTTTTTTCCCTTTTAAAATCAAGAACTCAGAGGACACCAGCTTTTACAAATGGACTCATTCCTCTACACTTCAGACTCTTCATTAATATGCATATTACAGCTGTCAAAATGAAGACGCTAAAACTGAGTTGGAGCTATTTTTCATTCACCTTCTCCAAGGACAGATAATTGAAATAACCTGCATAAAACACTTGCTCATTTATATAACTCAGTCCAGCACTACTTGTTACATAAAATACAAATGATATATTAAAAGATAAATGTCAGTGTAGCACTAATTTTTAAAAATATCCTTTATGGCTATACTTAATAGCTAATCAATTTAATTCTCTCATTGTTGCGCAATCTGATTTATTAACTGGTATTTTTCCTCTGATATTTTAATCTCTGTATTGAACAATTACTGCATTTCTAATCCTGTGACAAAAGATTATAGCACATGAATAATTTTATGAACAAAATAGTCCCACTGAAGTTTAGAAGCTTTAGCTCCAGGCTTGGATCTAAATTTGAGCTGCTACATTCTCATCCTGAACTCTTCAGAGAAGCTTCTTTCTGCATGAGCTGTGGAACATCAGAATACAGCCCTCAACTGAGCCCTAAAGCCCTCTAAAGCCAGGGGAGAACAGTGCTTTGCATGTCATTAACAGCATGCATTAACAGAAAAACATGTTTGGAGAAAGATCTTTTACAAAAGATTTTCTGCAGTGGCTAAGATTAAGTTAGAACAAGCATTACATTTATCATGCACAAAACATACTGTATATGAGAGGTTCTCAGCTTGAATGTCAGCTTACATGCTTTGTCTTTCTCCACACCTCTTGCTTTTTTTTGTGCTCCTGAAATGTCACTGCATGTCATACCAACAGGACTTCCATGAAAAATGAATGAAAAAAAAAAAACCCTACAGAATTCCTTATATAAACAAGTCATTAATTTCTGATACCAATTTCCAAATATGTTATCTGGAATAGGAGATTACTCTCAGTTGCTTGTTACATCCTGACCTCAAATACTGATGGAAGGGTGTTATTTCTATACCTATTTACACACATCCAAATGAGACATTTTACTTGCCTTGTAAAATAAAGCATTTCAATACAACAAAAAGAGAAAATACAGTAGAGGCACTTCAAGGGAATGCTGCAGAAAAGATTGGATTAAGTTTGGCAGAGCCTCACTTCTCTCCCCACCAAATGAACCAATTCTTATTACTCTACACAGGTTTAAGTTAACATGAAACTGAACCAGGGCAGGTAAGGGCTAAGGTGCTGGCGCATGATCTGCCCTGCTGACCTTACTGCAAGCAGCAATGCCCAACAGGGCAGACAGTTAGGAACAGTCTTTAACCACTGCAGCAAAATATGCCAGGACTCACCTGACACAGCCTTAAGCATGTGGCTGCTCACCCAGCCTTTACAGAAGTTTCCTTTCTGTCTTCAAGCAGCTCTGAAATCCCACTGCTCTGTGTTCAATCTCCCAAACACCTGCCACCTTTCTACTAGTACCACCTTCGGAGGTGTTCAGCTCACAGACACCTTCCAGCTAGACAGGCCTTGGGGTAAAGCTGACAAACACTCCATTTCCTACACCACTTTGCATGAGTGGGATTGCCTGCATCTCAAGTATCAGAGAATCACAGAGAATCAAGTCTGTGCCCTGCCCCTACTGCAAAACCTGGCAATTATCACCTGGCACATTTAAATTTCAGACTTAGAAACAGTATTGGAAAAAGAAGAAACATAACATGCTCCGCTCCAACAAAACAAAAAAGAATCTCCTTGCAAATATAGAGAGAGGGAAAGGAGTTTATGAAAAGTGTAAATGTTGCCAGAAAGATACGATTTGTGGAAATAGCCCGGCAGTAAGCTCTATCAGAGTGGAGGAGATTGTGTGTGACATCTGTTCCACCATTTCTGACCTCAGAAGATACAACTTATCTTTGGCAATGGGGAACAGAAAATTCCCCACGAAACAGCATAGAATAATCCAGTGTTGGATGGGTTTCCCCATCTCTAGATTTATGGATGAATAGTCTTCTACACCCCAAAAATGACATATTTCCTCATCTGCCCACTGAAACTGTTTCCTTTTAGAACACTTTTCCCTGCCCCAGCACAAGAGGAATCCCAGGTCTAACTGACTTGACCCTTGCCAATGCTTCTCTAATTCCTATCTGCTTCTGCAGTCATCTGCTGCACCTTGTGCTAACCCAGTCCTTCGTTTTGTTGTGCTAATTTCTTTCAAATGTCCCATGACTAACCTTTTCAAAGTTTCAAATACAGACACTTTGGGTGACAGTACAGCAACACAAGGCAGGAGATAAATAGATACATGGCCCTACCACTGATAAACTTGTTATGAGACCTACTAAGCAAGACTATACACACTCAGTCACTGAGTAAGCTTTCTCTGTTAACAGAGAAACTGGAGTATACAATTTTGTCACCCAAATATGTTCATAATCAATGCTAGAATGTGGATTTTTGTTTTATTTTTTATTTTTTATTAAGGATCATTTACTCATTTCCAAATAGTTCAAAATCCCCCAGCTCCAAAAAGCTAACAAGCAAGGTACAGGTGGAACAAAGCAATCACAATTTTAGAACCAACTTCAAAAAATAAGATGTAAATGCTAAGTATCTAATGAGATTGTAGCAGCCCGCACGATGCTTTCGTCTTTTGCACTTCTACTTCCTCTACAGAATTACATTTCATTTTTAAATGGGATTCCTATCTATCCACGTGTATTATATTACACTGTCTTGCCTGCAGACTTCCATACGCCCTATGTGAAGACAAAACCAGCAGAATGAGAGACACATGGCCTCCATTCCACATTTGACTTTGACTTTTATTTTAAAGAGATGCTACCAGAGAATTGCAAATGAAGGCGGGGATGAACACACCTTTTCTGATGTGGTTTTAATTAACATTTTTGTATCAGAAAGACTGACAAAACTGCAAGAGTGTGATTCCAAAATTCAGGTAGTTCAGAAAGGAATTCTTCTAGTCTTCACTCAGATTTTATTTAAATAGCAGAAGAAAAAATTACCTTATTAGGTCAAAGGCCAAACATTAGCGTTCATATGATTGTTAGTTGCAAAAATTAGTGTCCTTAGTTGTGCACAAAGCCCTGCCACTGTGGTTGCAAAACTACTAGAGATAGCATGAGACTTAGACACTTGTCTTTACTATCTCGAGATTAGCAACAGGTATGATTTTCTATTTGCTGCAGTCTGTTGTCTAAAGATAAATATAATAATTAAAAAATAAATGCATAAACATAACCAGTGTCAAGAGCATCTAAGACATATTAACAAGTGTCCTCCTAGCTGTCCTTTTAGCCTTTTGTGTCATTATAAATGAATACGTTTAGTAAAAACAACGAAAAGCGTAATTAATGCAGAACTACTACTTTTCCAGTACTGTCTTATGCCTTTCTAAAGATTGCATCCAGAAATGGTACACACCATCATTTTGTATTTCCTGGTTTTCAGAAATTTGAGATTAGCCACTTCAGGCTGGTTAAGTGCCTCTGGGTAAGTTTGATGATATCTGAGGCCTTTAGTATCCTTTTCTTTAAATGCATGCATAAACATACGTACGTGAATGCATAGACATTCCAGAATATTCTCCATTTCCAGAGCCCAGTCCCACTACACCGTCCCCTGGTCATGCTTGTCTCAACCACAGAACGCAGCAGTTGCCTCTGCATTCTGCCTTCTGCTCAACTAATGCAGTCCGATTCCCTGACGGTCACCACACTGCCTAAAACCTACTGGCTGCAGAGCCGGAAACAGGATGCAGGAAATAAAACGTCTCACTGATTCCACATGTTGGTCTGGATTCCTAAGAAAAGAGGCTTATGCTCCCCCCATTGTTTATCACCTCCTCCCTGAGGATTTCTGAAATTGACACTACAATCTGAGAAAGAAGCAGATGTCTCAGAGATACTACAGCCTTGCAGACTGCTTGCTTGAAAACAGATAGTAAGGCATTAAAGTTTGGAAAATATGCAATGGCGCATCAGGTACTCAGTTATGTTATTTAACGCTATAAAAGCCGTACCTGAGAGACCATGGACCTATCTTCTATAAAGAGAAAAGGGACAGAGGTGAGAGTGGGATATGAGAGGAAGGACAGTCCTTAGCACCTGGGTCAGCATCCTTTGAAGCCTATCTCCTATCCTTCTCAGATTTCTGCCAAGGGCAGGAATGGTTCTAAGCAGGTATCACAGTAACACTGTGATGTCCAACCAGTGTCACAACAAAATGGTTAGGCACCAGTAAGCCCTGTACTTCATTCTGATATACCACATTGCTCTTTGATCTTGTTTTGCTCTCTTCTTCCTAAGCAGAGATGGTGCTATCCAGGGAGAGCCTGTGCTTCCCCTCTCTTGTCACCTAGCTCACTTCCCTCTCCCAGTCCCAGCACATGAGCAAAGCCAGGCCAATACATACGTGGGCTCCACCTGTGCTCTCACACTGGAAAGAGCCTGATGTGGTGTGTGATGGATCCTCAGGTCCTCCATGCACCTGGTGCTGCAGCCCCCACCATAAGGGAGTCCTGCAGAGGAATGTTCCAGCCCTTATGAAGGCCAGTTTGAGAGAGGATCAGAAGAAAGCTACTCAACTAGCATCTTCCCCAAACTCCATTAATATTTCATCCAAACAGCTTACAAGTATTCAGTGATATGATCTTTTGATACGGACATCACAAAAGATTGTGGCTGTATTTCCTATCATTGGTCCACAGACAACAACACACCCTTGTTACTACAGCAAAGGCTGCTTGCAAACCCTCTTGCTGTACAGTCTTTGAATGCTGGGTCTGTCCTATCCAAGTTAAGCTCTTCTTTAACACAAGTTTCAGTGCAACATCCCCAAAAGATCAGTGACTGTCACTGTACTAGCTGATGTTCATTCGTGCCAAGTGACTGACACCATGTGACAGTTACCACCAGAGTTACCTTCCCAGAGATGTGTAAGTATAAGAATCTGCTAACTTTGTAGAATACACCTTGGGCTGAGAAGGATCCAAAACAGTAGCTTATATTTAGGGTCACTAACACCATCCTGCATATGAGCAATGGAGATCAAGATTTTTTTTTTTTTTAAATACCTTAAGAAAGTATAGATTTTGGTACTTTCAGAATCAGCCTTTACACAGCAAATACTGTTCAAGCTTAAATATAGTGTAAGTGGCATTACACTGCAGTGAAATAAATCAAAGTGATTCTTATATGAGCCTCTGGCTCACAAGGCCAGAAAGTTCAGGAGAACAGTCAAACCAGACAGCTGCAAAATATATGCCCGCATTTGCAATAATGATAAAAAAAGGTAGTAAGTGGTAACATACTGCTGATCTTTTCTTGCACTGCTGAGCAACTCATTCAGGAAGTTTAGCCTAATGTGCTCAAGAATACCAAACATTAGAAATTACTTTTCTTTTTACCAGTGCTTCAGGCTGTATTCTAAAGCCACCTCTGCCACCTCCTTGCATTTTCCCATTGCAAAATGTGGTCCCTGTTCTTACCATATTTGTAATGAAACAACTAAGAACTCGGCCATATGAGACACCTGAATCACAACATTGACAAAAGGCCAGCTCTGCATTAATTACAGCAAGTTATTGGAATGAAGAATCAGGCCACAGAAGGGGACACATGCAAGTCCTGTGTAGAGCAATGCATCCATGGTGCAACAGACAGGTACCAGTACAAAGCAGATATTCTGTAACTGCTGAGATTTTTTTTTATATATATATATATTAAAAAAAAAAAACAAAACAACCTGTGAGCAAGGTATGTAACGTGTATATATGCACCCATTTTTTTACTGTCTGTCAAAGAATCATCACAGCATCATTAAGTTTCACAACAAAACACATCAACTTCCCCTGTCCAGCAACCCTCTTATTGGAATAAAGTTGTTTTTCTTCTAATGTTACATATATATATTCCGTAGCAATACACATACATTCTTACACCAGCAGTCAACTTCTGTACTTAACACAGTTAATAAAGAATCATCTGCTTCGATGCGATATGAACACTACTCCTTCCTTTGATGGCTACTTGGCTTCCATCCATAAAAAGATCTTTGATTCATTACCTCACATTCTGCACCTGTGCATTAAAAATACACACAACACAAATATCCAAACAGACTAATTTTGTGTGGCCTATTATGATCCATTTACTTAGTTCAGAGGATGGCTGTCAACTACTCTAGCGTGGCAACGAGCTTAGGATGAGTGATTCCCAATCTGTTTGCATGGTGGGCAAGAAATTACAAGTCCAGAGACGTGCAAAGTTCTCATTACTGTTCACTTTCTCTTCTCTATTGTTTCACAAACTTGTATTGAATTGCATTTAAATTCAATCACGGTAGTTCTAATGATACCATGAATTAAAAACAAAAAACTATGTCATAGTGTTGGCAAAACCAGAGATAAAGCTACAAGCAGATCAATCTCCCACCCTCCATCTTTGTTCAGAAGAGACAGTAAGGATGAAGAGGTCTTAAAACTTTATGAAGTCATGAAATACCCTACTACAGAAAAGCTAATCAAGTCTTTGCTAAATGCTGGAAAACAAAAGTTTAGTTAACTTGGAGTGTTCTAAGAACACATTCTAGCCAGTTCAGTAGTAGTTCAGCGGGTGGAAACCACAAATATAATAAAATGTTTTATGAAATAATCATACTTTAAGTAAAATAAATTTGAAAATAAAATAATAAGCACAATTATTTAAAAAAATAAATAGCATTCTAAACACTGAAAAATATCCCCAAAACACACGTAACAGTACGTTTCTTAAACAAAAACTAGGAATTCAGATTCAAAAAACGTCAAATTTCTGGAAGGGAGTCTTGTTGTACAGTACCAGGCCTTTCCATGAAAGGGTATTTACATGATATAAGAGCTGTTTCCTAGCGACCGGCCAAGTGACTTAGGCACAACCTCTGAAAATGCCTCCCACCCTCTTTACCATACTGATTAGTAGCCAAACATCTCTTTTCAAGCCAGACCCTCTCTAAAGCTGCACGACTGTTGCAATTTGAAGCAGAGTACCAGTAATCTGAAGACAACAGTTTCCCACCTCAATCGGTATACATATCATCATGTTTTTGAACTCCCTATCCATTTGGTTTTGTGTCCCTGCCGAGGTGCATGATCTGATTCGACCTGAACAACTATTAAGTACATCGCTGAAAGGATGCGAGTGGTCGAATGCACAGTTAGTTCAAAACTGAGGTGGCAGTGCTTCCTATTGCTCTTCTTTTTGACCCATACAATTTATACCACTCTTTTAACTAAGAAGGAAACACTCACCAATGGCACTGAAGCTCTACTCCACATTAAGAAGCTATAACTGAACTACAAAAAAGCCACTAAAACACTGAAATAAGATAAGCCAGAAAGTCTCCCAACGATTTTTCATTTCAGAGTAGGAAATTATCAATTCATTAAAACCAGAACTTTTGAAAGAATGAGAAGGGCTCCTGTTCTATAAATCCATCTGATAAATGTTTATTTAAACAAAATGAAACAACTCAAATGGAAGAGACTAAAAAACCTCATCCCAGCAGCCCAGTGATGAGGGAACGTCTCCAGCATACAGATACTGAAGATCTAGTGCCTGAAGTGTGCACTAGAAGTGTGCTTTAACCCCTGGGCCATTCTTAAGAGGAGAAGGGGAATTTCTCTAAATATTTTTCATCTTCCCCTCAAACCCACCTATTAGTTTCCCAGAACCAGTTAAGAACCAGCAAACGCATTTCCCCATTCCAGAGGTCCAAAGGCAAGAATCCCAGCACCACTCCATCAATATCACAACTGCCAGCGGCTGCTCAGGATAAAGTACCAACTTGCTTGGTTCCCAATGCTCTCCACTTTAGGGACTGCACCGAGGGGCTCTATACCCTCCCCATGCTGCAACAGAATCACTGCTGAGAGCCTAGAGCCTATGTTCTGCTGGCTGGCATGCTAGAGGAGCATCTGAAGAGCATCACTCTGATTCAGCATAAACTGAAGATGTCCAAAATTCCTGGGTTTACTACATATATTCTCTCTAGTAGAGCTGAGCCCAATTCAGAATAGCTGGATTCAGCTACATGGCCAGTAAAATGGTCCTCTCTGATATGCAAGAGGGAGGGATGGGGGATCTGGAAAGAAAATTTCAGACTGAGAAAACTCACTTTCCACAGCAATGCTTGCCAAAATAAACATTACAGTCTTGCTCTTCCTCAAGTGCCCGAAGGAATCTTGCCAAACATACTGATAAAGAGCACTGAAATAGTAAAATACAATCCACTCAAATTCTACATTTGCATGAACCCCCTGCAAATCAAACAAAAAAAAGGTTAACTTTCAGTTTTTACAAACTAGGTATTATCTTCCAAGTCATTCTTGCCAGGGGCTTGAGTCATTAAAAGTCATTTACATTGGCTCCTATTTCATCTCAGAAGGGCATGCCAAGAGACAGTGTCAGTTAATTTGCTTCTGTGGTTGCCCAAATGTGGACTGCTAGAAGAGTATGGCATGGGAATGCTAACAGCAAAGTATGTAATGTAGTAGCATACCTTGCCTCAATCACAGTGGTTTCTTTAAACAATAAAAACAGAAACAAAAGTGAATGTCAGGAAGCGTTCAAATTCACACTTGTTTTAGATGTTAGAAAAAATTATCACAAGGAATCAAACTTCTACCAGCAGACTGGTACAGTGTAATTTTATAGTAAATTCTCATGATTTTGGAATAAATGTCAAGTTCAAAGAAAGTCCCGGAGCTATTCACATTTCAGCCTTCCTTCTATTAAGTGTTCTAAGTCCATACCGTCTTTCCTTCTCGCTCAGACATCTTTGAACAGCCAGTTTACCATTGCTAGATTTGCAGGGCTGATTCTCAGCAAATACAGGTTGGAGCAACTCCTTTGAATTCAAGGAGCTATGTGGACTTTAACCAGCTGCTTGCTGGTCCCACAGGACAGGACAGGACAGCAGAGCCCCCCGGCCTGGGCTGCAGACATAGAGAAGGAGCCTCTGGGCAATGGCAGTTTGAACACAGTTGCCAGAGCTGCCCTGGCCGAGCACACGGGGAAGCACCGCACTCATGATGACGAGTTCGCAAGTTTACAGTGAGCTTGGGGAAGGGAAGAACTTTACCAGAGCTCTGAAAGAGCTCCCTGAAGTAAAGTGCTTTTGATGAAAACTGATAAAGCCAGATACTCAACTGGGAGCAAGACAGACCTAAAGCAGCTTTAATGCAGCTAGGCCTCAGGTGACTAATGTATGTTCAAAGCATATGTAAGCATACTTTATGAGTCAGTGAGGTTATGCATATGCTTGAAGGTAAATACTTGATTTAAATGTGCCAGTCTGAACCTTCCAAAACTGAACACTGAAATTAAATGCAGCCTTTCATTTTCTAAGACCAAGTCACCCCATATAGGTCCTTTGAAGAAGATGCAAGTTTTTCCTTGAACAGTATTGTAAAATTTTTTTATATATATATATATGTACACACACACACAAAATGTATGTACATAAAAACTCCAAAAAATCCTCACAAGTTCCTCTATTAAAATGACCTGATGTATACCCATGATAAACCGACAGAGGCCCAGCAGTATTCCCAGTTAACAGTACCCAGAGTCACACACTACACTGGAAGCAATACCACCGACATTCTGGTGTTCCCAGCCTTCCTCTCCTCCCCCACCTTCCTACCCCCAAGGAAAACATCGATTTCCTATGTTAACAAAAGGTATTCCTGGAAACAACAACAGCAGCATATAAATAAGATAACCTGTAATTACTTATTGTTCATACAGTCCTTCAACCTAATTGCTATTACACATTAAAATAAGTGGCTATTACAGTATTTACTGGACTTCGAATGCACTTTTTTAGAGAAAAAAAACCAAGAAACCAATTATTCTTTTCAGCTGAAACCCACATTACCCAGGTACGTCAAAATTAATTGTAAAAGTACAGTCAATCAATGCAGACTGTGTACTGCCAAAAATATGCAAAGGCACCTTAACCAGTCTCCCCTCCCACCCCCACCCCAATAGTCAGGAGACAATGCCAGAAAACTTTTCTGCGTCTGAAGGTCAATAGCATATGAAGTGTTGCCTAACGTGCATGAACTGAGGCCCTTGTTTAGCCAGGCATATAAGGGGCTTTTTAAAAAATTACAGATTTCTTAACTTGGCAAGGGCAATCCTGATAAAGAAAGCTATTTGACTAGCCATGGAAACGAATGCGACGTGGGGACAGCACATGGAGTAATTTTATCAACAGAATAAAAAAAAAGGTATTTTGTTCATCTGTTGAGGAACATTTTAAAGAAAATAAATATATGTTTTACTTTGAGGGTACTTTTCTCAAAGACAGGTAAGATCAGTTACACTGTACAGCACAGATACATACTCTAGAGATTCTCAGCTCATCTGTTTTGGCCCACTCACTGGAGGCGGTCTTTGGCATGCCTCAGTCCACGAATTGATAAAATCTGTGGCACATTAGACAAACCCTTACTTTGCATCTGTCCAGAATTTCTGCAAAGGAATATTTAACATAGCTTTGCAGGATAAAGTAACATACTATTTGCTCCACAGAATCTAGTGTTCAAAAGCATCAAATTAAGCTTTCATTTGCAGTTACCAGCAATTGCCCTAGCTGTTGAAACTGTCAGTGTGCTAAAGGATGCCATACCCACATTTCTCAGGCAAACAGGGATACCAGCATGTTTCAGATAAGTGCACAGAAAAGCGTGTTTTGTATGGGAACTTCAAAATTGCCCTAATTGCTAAATCTCTCTTCCCACTGCTGTAATTAGCAACATTACAATAGAACTTACAAGCTCCTATATATTGCATGTAGGCACTGCCAAAGAAACGGTGCCAGTTAACAGAGTCACCACACTAAGCAAGCCAAACTCTCAGTATCTCAACTTCCTCTAACCATCCTGTAAGCAGTAAGAACTGGCAGACTATAAACTGGGCTGGCTAGGAATTTTCCAATCAAACAGGGGGTTTGTTGAGGTGGGTGGAGTTACTTCATCATAACTGAAACATTTCTCAAACATCTGCTGAATAAGGCTTCTCCAAAAAACTAATCGAATTCCCTATGAGCCAGTTATCCTCTGCCAGAGAGCCCAAATCACAGCAAAACTTGGGATAAGCAAAGTTCAACTTATCAAAGCAGGAAGTTACTGTAGCTTGTGCAGTCACAGAAGAGCTGACCACAGTGTTTATTGTCAAGTAAGGCTCTGTATCAGTCATGCCTTTCCTTCACTCTTCTAGAGCCACCCCAAGTAAAGGCAAAGGTGCTTCCTGAACAGCTAGTCTTTTTTTAAGCATCTGACTATATTTTCATGAAGCCATGTAGAAAGTTATTATCTTCATTCACAAAGAGGAGTTCTGGCAGTCATTCGTACAGATTTCTTATTGTAGACAAAACCACACACTCAGAACTGCCACAAATTCACATCTCCAATTTAACCACATACCAAAACGCGCAGGGCTGGCTCTGCAGGCAGCAGAGCTGCGACTAGATTCTGTGGTTAATAGAGGTCTATTGCTGGCATCCACAGCACCAAGGGTTTTGGCTGAAGAGAGCTGGCTCTATAGTTGCTCAATATTTGGACTCTCCTCTCCAACAATGAAAAAAAAAAAAAAAAAAAGAAAAAGACTCATGTATGAGAAGCAATTTACACAGGATGAGATTCAGCTCCACTGGCTGTCTTCCTTAAATATGCAGAGTTCCCAATAATATTGACACAGGTAGAGTTGTTCCAAGAGCTGAACTTTATCCATCATTATTTTTCCAGGGGTTCTGCTCATTGACTGAGACCAGACAGTCTAGCCACCTTGCTCACAATCAGAGCACAGCAAACAGGGAATGCTTTGGCTCTTCTTAAACTGCCTGAACTGTGCAGTTGGAGGAAAAAATACAAGAACTCTTTCACCACTTTATCCCCACATACACCCTGCTTTTGGACAGGGCACAAATCACTGCCTTGGTCCTCCATTCTAGCAGAACATACACTCCATCCTACTGCCCTCAGAGAAGGTGTTTGTTCCTCTGCTGCTGAGGATAAAGATATCCACAATTCTTCCAACCTACTCCAAGTGCAAGCTATCGCTAGCAAAGAAAAACTACTTGCACTGATCACGAACCTTTACAGCATGAACCATTTCAAAACATACTGGTGGGGGGCAATTCTGTCCTGCCTTCACCGTAGGCTATTTTTTAATGAATATGTTCACTCTTCCCCATCATTCAAGGAAACTTTCGTTCAAATCAGTGCTTCGGTATTGAAAAGCTATGAGAAATTGCATAAGACCTTTTATGAAGACATTGAAGTTTCAGTTTCACTGTGCTTACTGCATGACCAACCAAATTCCATAATGTCATCTCTCTCCTGGAATCGGATAGCATCGACTGACAAATCCAGTACGAGATTTGAAGATGGCCACCTTGAACTCTTACATTCAGACCGGTCACACTGCTATACATTCACCAAAGCCTTTGTGATGCTTTTCACCACCAGGAACAAATGCTTATCCATCTTAATATTAACAGTAGTGGAATGAAAAAGGGCCAGCAGTAACAACAGAGCAGTCCAAACATCCTAAAATAAAGAATCTCCTCAAGAACTCAAGCATCTCCTTTAACCTTGATGATTTCCTCAGAAAATTCTGTGAAAGCTCAACCTGCTTTCAGTTTCAGACTTTGATATTGATCAAAGTGATCAGTGAAATGTAATCTATTTCTTGAGCTCTTTGCATCACACAGCTGCCAGTTATTTTTCACTGACAGCAGCCTACATGATCAAAAATGAAGTGTTGCAGGGAAGAACAGGGACACTGACAGTAAAGTGATTCATTAAAATCTTTTTCAGAATTGAACTAAGATTTCATTCCTACTTCAGATCTTTTCTTTTTTTCTTTTTATTTTTTTCAATTTCCTAGGATAATCACATAATCCTAATTTTTAATGTTTTAATTTTGAAAGCATTTTATCTGTCCGGTCTCATGATAAATGCAAACCATTCCATCTCAGAAAACTTGTAGAGTTGATTATTTTAAGGCACAAAATTACATATTTATACAGTCAGTAACAAGATGCACCTACAGGTAATTACAGAACTATCCATTTCTGAGATAATTTGCCCAGTGTGAACATCAGACCTTTCTTCAGAATTGCTCTTTCAGGACAGCAGGACAGAGTCAGCTTGAACATGCAGTCCCTATTCAGAACAGCACTTAAGTGCTACTGAATTCCATGAAACTTATATGTTTTGAGACATTTTTTCAGAGAAAAAATGAACTTCAGCACATACTTAGGGTCTTTTTGAACTGTTTCAGGAGTGCCCATGATACTAATGAAAATGTCACAACTGCACTTGCAAGAAAATATTTTTAGTCAAGAAAACTCTGTTTTTAACTTCTTACAATAGGATTTTGTTCTTCTGATGATTCTTTTTTTAGTACTACATTAAAAGTAAGCATACTGAGTCTGACTGAGATGGAGTTAACTTTCTTCATAGCAGCCCATATGGCGCTGTGTTTTGGATCCGTGGCTACAACAGCACTGATAACACACCAGTGTTTTGGCTATTGCTGAGCTGTGCTTGCAGTGTCAAGGCCTTCTGTTTCCCACTACACCCCCACAGCCAGTAGGCTGAGGGTGGGCAAGAAGCTGGGAGGGGACACAGCTGGGACAGCTGACCCAGACTGGCCAAAGGGATATTCCATACCATGTATCCTCATGCTCAGCAATAATAACTGGGGTAGAAGAAGAAAAAGATGGGGTTTTTTGCTTCCAAGATGGCTGTTGTTTGGAGATTGGCTGGGGGTCGGTCTGCCTGTGGGAGGTGGTGTGCCGTCTCCTTTGCTTTGCTTGGTTTCCCTCCCTCCCCCGCCCCTGCCTTTTATTCACCTATTAAACTGTTTTTATCTTGACTCAAGAATTGTCTTGATTTTGTTCTTTCTATTTTCTCCCACTGTGAAGAGCTGGTGAGGGGAGTGAGTGAGCAGCTGTGGGGGTGCTTGGCTGCTGGCCAGGGTAAACCCTCCACAGCAAGTCATACAGAAACCCCATTCCAGATTGGTGTACTATACTCTTCTCAGATTCCCATGTAGAACTTGCCCCAATATTCAGTGTCTACAACATTCTATTATTTCTGTAGATACTTGTACAGCACTTTACATCCAAATATCTGAGCTCAGATATTGTGCGGAGTACAATGCTCAGCACAACTCTACAGTCGGGGGAAGCATTTATTATTACCATTTTACTGATGGGTAGAGAAGTGGAGAGAGACTATAGGAAAAGATTTTTAGAGTTGACTAAAAATTTTGGCCTCATTTCCAGGAAGAACATTTACACACATCAGCCACCTTTTAATAGCAACCTGAAGGTTTCTCAGAGCTGGAAAACCAGCCCTTTACAAGTCTAACGGCTTTACTGATCTCCCTACTACTACCCCTCCAAGTACATGATCTGGTTCACAAATTTGAACCTTCACTAACAAGCCAGCAAAAATTTCCCTATTTTCAGAGCCACAAGACATTATTCTGATGTGGAAGACCAAGTATAGCTGAAAAACCACCATCTTTTCACTGAAATCACTGAACGCCAGCACTGCTTTTCTGAGAAATTCCTGTGCTGTGTAACATTGCTGACAAGGGTGAAGATGCTTCCAAGGTATCTTGCTCTCTAGGCAGGCCATCTGTTTCTGACAGCTTAAGGGCTGGTCAGGAACTGACCTGATGATTCATTTAGTTGTAGTAAATAGAGCTCATAGCCAGACAAGTAATATTACATCACGTACTTGGCCACACTTGGGATCAGCAGATGTGTAAGAACCACTTTGGGCATCCATATCTTTTTTTCTTCTTTGAGGAAGTCACACAGCTCACAGCTACTGAGTTTAGCGTGCTGAACTATTAACTAACAGATTGATTCTATTCGGCCACTCCCTGTAAACCTCCCACCACCAAAAGCTTTGGAATTTTGCCATGTAGCAACTCTGCGTAAAAAAAGTTTCAAGCAAAAAGGAAATCGTTAAGAAACAGTGTAACTGCCCTCCACCAAAGAACCAGGGTGTGTGCAGTGAATAACATGTGCAAATGAGTCCTTCTGCTGCCTATTTATTGTAATGTCTGCACATTTCACGAACCTCAATACATAATCTATTTATCATCCTGACACCCATGTTCAAGTGCAGGAGTATTGCTATCTCATTTTACAGATATAAAATGGAGGCATTAAGTGATTCACTGAAGATTTCTCAGGAAGCTATTCATAGGGAACATAATCCAGATGTCCTAAGCTGCAAGTAAACCAGAGAATCTTAAAGCCATTTGAAAAAATGGCCATCACCATTAGAATTATACAGAATGATAAGATCATTAGACCACTTGTTAGACTAAGGCTTGGAACAGACTGAGCTTATGCTTTCGTAACACGCTGGACAGAGAGGAAGTGCCTACTTTCAGGCACAACAGCAAAAGGAATTACTGGTTATGTTTAAACAAACATTTTCTTCAAAACAAGTGACAAAAAACATTGGGTTCAGACCACCTCTGAACTGAGGCAACTGCAGAGACCCCATTTCTCAGTTTTGTTGTCTATAGGTTTATCTAATTCTTTTTATTTTATTACTATGAAGCTGCCCATTTCCACCATCCTCTGAACAACACCTTGGACTCTACTTATTGTGAGATGATTTCAGAATACCAGTTCAGCAGAACTTTCAGTTGCAAACCATGATACATCTTCACAGCAGTTCAAACAAACAAAAAAGGGATGAGAAGAAGAAGTAGGACAATACAGTATGAGCTGATCAACTTAGTGACACAGGGAAAGAAGATAAAGGAAAGAAATTTAGCTGGAGTGGTAAAAGATAGACTCTGCAGACAAAACAGGAACCAAAGCAGCTTCCGAGATGTTCAGATAAGCTGCACTGCCCTAGTGAAAGAAGCCCCCAAAGTTCCTGGCTTCTTGTTCCCACATAGATAGACCTATAAATAAAGTACCTTCCTATTTGTTATCCATCACATACGCAGTGTGAAAGCAGGCACACTTATCCGCTAATCTGTGTCTTCGTAAGAAGTCAAAGCTACACAGTAAGGAATTTAGAAAACATCATTTTACTAATCATTGCATTTGTCTTTTTTCTTTTCCTGTAATCACTGTGGCACTATGATCAGCTTTAGCAGGATAGCTCAAGAAACCTGAACAACTCAGTTGTAAAGCATAGGTTGAAAGTGTGACTTACAAGTTGCTGAACTTACCCAGTCACATGCCAGTCACAATGATTAGCAGAGAGAGATATAAAAGTTATCTTACCACTGTGAATGACTCCAGTTTCTGTTCTTATTTTTTTTTTTATCTTCTCCAATAGACTGTATCTCCTGCAAAAACAGCTGGAAGTTAAAAAGAAAGTAATTTGTTAATTTACTTTTTATTTACTTTATTGCTCTCTCCTTACAGGAGACTTTTGTGAAAAAATATCCTTCATCCCCTTACTGCTCTGGTCAACACGTGGGGGTGCTGATAGATGCCCTTACCAGTTTTTACAGGGCTTATCTTCACCACCATGCAAGCTTAGGCAATTACCTAAGCCCTGTTGTTAGCCCCATTCCTGACCACACATACAATTCTCCCAGCTAAAACAAACCTGTTTTTAAATCTAACTCATATTTTAAACTTAAACTAGGCAGCACATTGGGATGTGCAGAACGATAAACCTTTAAGTGATGCGAACCATTCTAACCATTAATGCAAGAGGGCCATAGGTGCAAGTTACAGTAACTCACCAGTTACTAATCAAATCCCTCTGAGCAGCACCAGTGCAGTTTCAGTGTGGTCATTCTCCAATAGCAACATTATCTCAAGAATACTAACTCAGCTGAAACAAAGGGAAGCCCAAAGAGCGACACCAGCACTTCGCCCACAGTACAAGGCCTTTGCTGATTTGCATATAAATTTCAGAGGAATTCTCCCCAAAGTTAAAGACATACAACCACATGAACAGTTGAGTGCCTATGTCCATACACAGATGAATGGAAACCGTTTTCCCGATTTCATCAGCAAGAGGGGAAATAACAGGTAGGTTTTGTACTCTCTTCTGCAGTTGCAAGGAGAAGGCAGTCATGAACTGGTCTATGATTTAACCATGCATGCGAGACAGGAATTATTCCTTTCTAGTTGCTACTTAAGTGAGTTGCACACTGGTCCTTGTTTGCTTTGGAACAAGATCGGTTCAGCAGTCCCTCAGCTAACCCTAGAAGTATAACATGACACTTCTGAACATCCTGACTGCTGAAATCAGCCTCTACTAAGCCACTATGACTGGATTGTCTTTGCAGACTTAATTTTTCCTTCTGCATTACAAAATACTCTCTGTAATAGACTAGTGTGTGACTGCTGTCCTATTTCATCCATTTTATCCTTATTGAAACTACGTATTTTGCCAAAGTGGAGTTTTAGAGTGCAAGTGTCCTGTCAGAGTCACAGGTTTTATTTTAAACCAAGGCAGAAAGCTCTTAATTGCTTCTGCATCTGAAACAGCCAGGTGTTCCCTGAAGCACTTTACCTAGCAAATGCTCCCACAACAAAGGATCTCACAGCTTAGGGCCTAAAGTCCATTGCAATCTAAACACACATTTCTGCACGGCTTGCTGCATCACAGTTATGTTCAAAATCAAAGGAATGAATGGAGCAATTTAAAATGTGATGCTTCAATGAAGAAATACAAGTACTCACACATGTCACAGTGTTAAAGAGCACTTCTGGGTGTTGGAATCTATACAACAGGCACAGATCCATGAGATGAACAGAGGGGCTGGAAACCTGGTGCGGAAAGCATACCCACTTCCATGCCTTTGGGCAGAATACCCTAACCAAGAGCTTGGGAAGAGGCCTATGCTATGGCCCTACCAGTACTTTGTTCTTTGGTGCAAGCAAGGGCAAGACTTGGCTATTTATTCCCTTCAAAGGGACACATGGAAGGGCTGAGAATGAGGGAGACTCTGTGCATCCCTTTTGTCTAGTGAGCACCTGAATTGAGACTGAGAAAGACAGCAACATCCCTAATAGTTACTGCATTTCTTACACCAACGTATGGACATCTAACTCCTTCCAGTAATGTCTGTAGTCTGCAGGTGGTATTTTTAGGATTTAAACAGAACAAATCAGATCACACACATTACTGTACTGAGGCACCCTACTGACTCTGCTTTTTTCCTGCATAACACACCATCTGCTAAGCCCCAGGTTTGATCTTCTTCAACCCAAGTTGTGGGAGAGATTCCTCTCCAACTTCAGTGGAAAATTAAAAATGGGAAGAATTTTACAACTTAACAATTTTTTTTTCCCTGCTCAGTGAGTTCTTTTGACAATTTTTGTCCTCTTGAACTTCATGAAATATTAAAGACCAAAGCGACAGGTCATCCTATTTCTTGATGTGGTCTCAGGTATGCAATATGGTTACTGGTATGAAATTATTCAAGTTAGAATTGTGACTCTTGTCCTTTGAGGGCTGATACTCTTTTAAAAGACAAAGGAACACAAGCAAAAAATTGAAGTCAAAAGTTTTTTACTGTAAAGTAAAAAAGCAAATAACCCAGACAGCTATATACCATATGTAAAATTTAAAAAGAAAAAGTTTTATTGGATGTTGTAAAGGTTTGTTCTTTCCAAACAATACCACATCTATCAAGTTTGACCAAATGAGATGTAATACCTTGGGGGGGAGGGGGGGGCAGGGGGGAAGGATTCTTATGGGACATCTCTACATCTCTCCATAATTTGATTACCTTCCTAACTCACCATTTTGTCCTTACTCAATGTTCCATGGCATATTATCAAAGAAAACATTATGCAGGAAATAATGACTCAAGGGAGGAGAAAGGAAATCAAGAGTAAAGGTACAACACTTAAAAGGAAACTTATTTCACTTCTGTATTATCAAAGAAAATACTGTTGCTTAACGTCTGCAAATGTTTAATGTAATTTCCCATTATAATGAAAGGTCAATTCTTAAAGTGATTTTTATTTTCATACAAAAAAAAGACCCTGAAATAGGAAAGCATGCTGTGACTCTGCAGATAAGAATACAGACTTTAAACACATTGGTCCATATCCCTCTGTGGCAGATCTGTGGCCGATGAAGGCCGTGCGTGTGGAGATGACATGAAACACTCTCTCAGGACCTTCAACCCACTGTCCCTCACTGCAGAGGCAGAGTATGTAGAGAAAAGACGCAGCGATTCAGATCATTCCCAAATCTCACATCAAACAGAGCTCAGTGACAAACAACTGCACCAAAACTAACATAAGCCAAAAAAAGCAGTAGGAATCGGTGCTCATCACAGCTCTACAGCCCTGGAGAACATACAAATAAACCAAGCACTTAAATCCTTCCCCATCTTGAACTCTGACCTTTTTAACACTTCCCTAATCCTATTACTAATGTGACACATGACACATACAAGCACCAGAACCACATACTGAGATTAAATCTAGATCACAACAGCTATTCACAGAGACGCGGGCCTTAATGAATCTAAAGAGCAGAATCAAAGCATACCATGAGCTATGTTACACTCTGGACAGGAGTCTCCATCCTACATGAACTTTCTTTACGCTTTGGAAGAGTAAAACAAGCTCTTTGACCACTTCTCTTCCAATACCTAGCCCTGACCTCAACCTTAACCTAAGGTTTCACAATACACCTGACACACAGAAGAGATCAAAAAACTAAACACTGCACTCTGCTAATTCCTCTGTAGACCTATGAGCCTTCTAGATCCTAACAGTAAACATAACCTTCAATCCCTCCATTCCTGAGTACATATCCTAAACACAGTCCAAAATACAGTGTTAAGTATAGCCCAGTGACAAAGATTAGCACTGAAATTAACTGAAAGTTATTTGACTGTGTCTCTTACCTTTGAGGGAGCCAGCAGTAAAATAAAGTCCTCCAGTCCTAAATAAAAACCCCAACTTAAAACATAGCTATCATCCAACACAACTCCAAATTTAAGCAGAAGCCATGAGATCCTGCCTGCAGTAGCCTGCATATAAGCAGAGAGATATTGCAGGGCTGAACATTAAACTGAACTCAACACTACATATTCACAAGCTCAACAAAAGATCACCATAAGGAGGAGTGGAAGACTTCAGTTCTGCTAGCTTGCAGGGTCCAATGCTCACATTTAATTCTAATGTCTCTACCTGTCACTTCTACATATTAAGAATAGTTTGTTTGAGTTTTGTTTTGGGGTTTGGTGGGTTTTTTTTCCAAAAATTAAAAGCTAGGTTTGTTGCGAGAATCAGAGGCATGCCGAACTGGGATGAATGCTGGTAACATAAGGATACAATGGACTATGGCTGGTTTTCATTCCACGATATTTCTCTGGTGAGGCCACTGATGGAAAAACCTAGTGTGAGAAGCAAGTCGACAGAAGGCAGGGAATCTTCTATCGAATGCTGACATGACCAAGTGCAGAGGCTATTTGGAATCTGCTGGTACACACAAAAAAAGGTGAGATTTTGTTGAGGGTTTTGGCACTTGGTTTTCTTCGACCTTTTTTGGTTATTGATTTTGGCCTAGCTAGTGAGTCAATCACACTTCCCTAATTGCCAATGAAGTTATTTAGCACACAGAAAACAAACCTCCATGTCTTTGACAGTCAAACCCTAAGACACTTAGTCTCAACCCTACGTCCAACACAGACTGTAAGCTCTGATGTAGTCAAAGCAAATAAGAGGTGCTCCTTGTCTGTCACTGCTACACTTCAACACAGTTGCAAGATTCCTGTTTTGCATCTCAGTATTCAGTCAATTAATAACAACATCCTCCAAAGCTGAACTCTGTCTGCCTTTACAACTAACCTACGATGTTCCATTTTGTGCACTGCAGTTTCTAAATCCAGCCAGGAAATGCAGTGTTAAGGATACTCAGCAGGATCCACCCTTCAGAGGACAATTCATATTGACATTTACAATGTGCATTTCTTATTACAACAAAAGATGCATACGATTATAAAGCAGCATAAGCTCCCTGACTAAAACCATCCTCATCTAATATTTGCCAAAGATTTTATAGCAAAAGAATCTGTTGACTTTAGGATTGGGAAACAACCAAATAAAAGTTTCAGGATTGGACCAGCTCTCTTCCTATGCCAGATTTCTGTCCAGTGACACAAGTGGGATAGCAATACCACAGTAGGGCAAAGGAGAAGATCCATGTTCAACAGTGGTCCAGGAGGGAATTACAGCAAATGAAGAACAGCTGCAATGAGGAAGAAAACCTGTAAATGCTGTGTAGATTTGTCAAGGAGAAAAATTGTTCTTGAAGGCTCTCATAGCAGACAGCCAGCAATGCAATCAGACATACAACTGGCATCACTTCAGTTTCAGCCAGCACGAAATAGCATGGTTTAAAAACCAAACCAACTCTAGTGTTTACTATGATCTATGCATCTTAAAGGACTTGAATATCCAGTCCTTCTAGCCTATGAAACTCTTCCTGGTTGTGTGGGAACTTCGGTGTGAGCTAGAGCATCAAGATGGGCCTCAGACTCTTTATAGATACATTTTTTAAAACAAGTCCACATGTAGAGTCTGTAAGCACCTTTATTCTCCTAACAGTGATCTGTCATTATTTCAGTCTGTTATTCCTCCTAACTTAATGCCAGTCAACATTTTCCCCCCAAAGCATTAAGGGCCTAATCCAATTCCTACTGACAGAACTGGAGCTGGAATGGACCTGTAACAGAGACATACGTGAGCCATGTGACACTACCACACAGTTAAGCACCTAGTATCTCACTGGATGAGAAATCTCTCTTAGAAGTCCACTGTCAGAAGAACTGGACCCACTGGAAACCCAAAACAGTTAGAGGACTGAGTTGTGGGCCCCACTAAAGCACTAGCTCTCAGACAATGAGCATATGGCAACACTTAGAAGTTCTACTTCCTACAAGAATTGCTGTCTGTTTCCTACACTTTCCATACTTCTGATAGATGGGGATAGTTTTTTCCACAGCTGAGAATGTTTTACTTGGATGTGTTTATTTTTCTTCAATCCCTGGCTGACTCACAGATATCTCCATTTATTTTAGTTTTCTCCACTCTCAGAAACAGTAAGAGGGTTTCTGTAACCAACTCTAGGTACACTGTTAATGACCCTAGTAGATTTACAGAAAGTTCTCTGTTCACCAAGAAACTCACCCACATGTTCCCATAGAAGACTTATGTTAGGAATTAACTTCATTAAAAGAAGCTTATACTCATTTGTAACATCAATAGAACAGCTGTCTCGGAGTTGTTATCTCTTTCAGCCTGAACGTGATAAAAAACCCAATACTTTTCATTTTGCAGAATTCTTCTGTGGAACAGGGATGACAACAGAACAGCTACCCAGGCACCTATGCTATACTTAGTTCTCAAAGTGTCTGTATACTTTGTTAAGATCAGCTAATTGGATTTAAGATGAGAATTTTCCCTGAAATACATGAGCCTGCACGCCAAAATTATTCCCCTAAGGGCAGGAGAGGACTTCTGAAGCTACATTCAGAAATATTCACAAAATGACATGAGATCCTCCGCCAAATGGTTATGACAGTTCTTCATTATTATCATTACTAAAGAAAATATTCCCTAACACATTCCAAGCTAAGCTTTGCCCTTTTCCCTGCCCTAAACTGAGGATGCACATAAAGTATATCTGAGAAGGCAGCATCCCAGCTGGAGTTAGCAAGACTGCCTGACGACACAAGCCATTATTTGTTATTCCTTGCTTCCAGTCAGGATTCCAGTTTCTGAACTTAATGGGTTTGTACAGAATCCTAGAAGTAGTCCAATATACTGAAAAAACATATTTAAAATAGAAAGCCTTTGTGAGTAGCCAAGTGGAATACTTGAGGAAAAAAATGATCATTAAAGATGCTGTAGAGGATTTACAATTCTGTTTTGTTTGGATCTGTACAGTAGCCTAACCCGTAAATAGAAACCATTTTTTTTTACATTTGCTTTGCTTTATTTGAGAGTTGTGGGAATGATGGTAACCAAGCAACACCACAAAGTTGGAAAGCCCCAGTTAAGACAATTGCTGATACCCTGATGAGCCAGGATGTGTTCAGTGCTTAGAGGAGCTATGGGATCTCCATTTTTGTACACTTCAGGGGCCACAAGATCCTAAGAAGAATGAGAAAAAGACTCCATACAATCTGTGGACTCTCCATGCCTCTGGGTGAAAACTGCCTCCTCTGAATTGAATTCTGCTGCCACTTGGAGTCCACTGTGAGTTTTACTCGCCGTTTTGGCACACTGAAAGGTCAATCTGCCAGGAAAACTTCCTCTTACTGAGGCTGGGGAACTCAAAAATATTGTGTCTCAGTCAGCATAAGTGTTAACAAGTTAAAAATAACCTCCACAAATTTAATAGAAAATTCAGTGTAGACCCATGTAAATTTGAGTATGTTAGTTTACACAGAACATAACCTTATAATTAATTCTAAAAGATGATCATAAAAAGTGTAACTAGGATCCAAAAATATCCACAATGTCATTTTCTGGGCAAAAACTATCCTCCCATTCATCTCTAACAAATCAGAACAATTAAGCATTTTACAGCTTCTATGATTAATGACAGCTGAAATACCTCATTTTCAATTAAAGTGCAATCATCACTATTTTCAAACTGGCACATCCTCCATTGTAATCTGTCTTTGGTCTCCCAACAGAAGGACAGAAGCTTCTGAAGGAAGTAGTACTTCATATTTCACACACATAAGCAAAATCAGTTGTGCCCTCACTCTGTATGGTTTTTATTCAGCACTTTATAAAGCAATTTTTTTTAACTGGTCCAAAACCAAAATAGACATTTTCTTAATAACAAAGCCAATGTGTATATTTTTGTATACACATTTCAAGACATAACCATATTCTGAGAAAGAAAAGTATGGAAACGATGCTTTTTAAAAAAGTTAAAGTTATTTGCTTATCCAAATAAGCAGTAGGCACAGAAAATATGTCTGAGTGTATATGCTTTTAGCTAAATGAGGGATTATTTTAGGAGACAAAGCGTATCTACTGAACGTAATCAACGTGTGGTGGATAATGCATCAAGGCTGCAGATGCCAAGTTTATGCTGCAATTTAGTGGACAGCATTACAGCCGCTTAATATCACAGATAAGGCAGCGAGATCAGTACCAAAAGCAATGCAGTATACCTATAGCAGACATGCGCTTAACACATGGAATATGCAGATATTGTGAAATCTACAGGGTGCATTGAAAAGCTCAATCCTGAGGAACAGGTTTACAACTTTTCCTGATACTGATACCCAGTCGATACTGGGTTTTACTGTGTACTACCCGATATCAGAGACTATGATAAATAAGAATTAAAAATCACCAAAAAGCCCCAACTAGAGACCACATCTAAAGATGTCCCTTCCGAGTTACACTGGGACACAGAGATAAGGGGGCATCAGGGGACTTGGTCTACTGCCAACCTCACTGTGCTTGTGAAAAAAACATCACGCCATGAATGTGAAAAGCAGAACTTTTCATCAATACTAAGTCATGTCATAACGACAGTGTTGATTCTGCCTTTACGACAACGTCAGTGGACATGAATTCCAAAGAAGGAGACAGCATCTCCTGGGAATCCTTACTGGAAGGTACCCAGCAGAGGGATGTACGCTCTGCATCACCCATTGGAGCAGGTATTGCATCCTGCTCAGAGAGCACTCACTCCGCCCAGGGTCCAGTATTGCAGTGGCAACAGGATCCTCAAGTCTGATTCCACCTCACTCCATCCTAGTTGACCTGATCTCTGGAAAGGAGGAGGACTGAGAACTCCCAGCCAGCTATTGCCTAAGCAGTTTCATACTCTTCTCCTTCCTGGCGCTCCTATAAGAGCTGAACACAACCATGAACCATGTTTTCTAGTATAGAGCTCCTGGGATTAGATATATTCCTTCTTATATAAAACTCCAGTCCTTATTTCTCTCCATTTAGAATGGGGAAATACACTCTTTTCTCGTTGCATACAAATTCTAAGAATGGGATCATAATGAACAAAAATAAATAATGAAATCAATTTACAAATGTAAATATAACTCTAGCCTCTTTTGAAGTTTTAATAGGAAGAAGGAGCAAAATTACCCAGGGGATCTTGGTCAGACTCAGACATGGGTGTAAATGAGATCTCATTCCCATGTGGTATTTCACATCACAAAGGAAAGCACGCAGAGCACTCACAGCCCTGAGACAGAAGGTTCCATGAAACACTAATTTGTACGTCAAAGCAGCCTTTTCATGGGAATGACATACAAATAACAAAATAACCGCCAAAGTTTTGAAGCAAACTTCTCACGCTGGAACTTGCTGTTTCTTTGATGATTTAAAATATCTTGGCCTGGGCTTCAGCTGAAATGCTTGTGTCAGTCTTTTACTTATGAAGGAATTTGGCTAAAATAAAGCAAAAATACAGCTTGGTTTTCTTTTCTTCTAAAGAGTTTGCATAAAAGTGAGTGAGTGCTGGTGCAAATCTGGAATGCCTTCAGTGAACTCAGATACACCCTATGCTAAAGGAAATCAGAATTTGCCTCAGTTTATTGGCATAGCACCTTCTGTATGGACCATTTATTCAGAATTCCTGTCTGTATTTACTTTCCTAGGAACAAACATGTATTTACTGCTGACACTGAGCCTCAGCAACTGACTTATGACCTGGCACGACTGCTCCGAGTGCCTTTGAGATACCAAAAGTAAAGTTTGTTCCAGTAATATCCACTCACCCACAAGACAGTCTGCATATTTTATGGTACGCTAAGAAAAGTAGCATGTCACATTTCATGACAGAAAGTGGCATGGAAAACATGATGTGCATGCAACGTGGCCAAGCTACCATCTCTAACCCAACCTTTGCTTTGCAAACTATCAGACTTCCATTTGTTTTAGCTTTGCAAACTCACAGTACATGGATGTTATTTATTTTTCCATTTTACTTCCTAATATTTTTGCTGCTTAAGTAAAAGGGGGGAGGGGCACAATAAAAATAAATATGGCTACAACCTACCTTTCTTGTTTCTAAGGTCTCCTGACTTTCACAGATGAACTGCATGGTATAGGCTCTGCTCGCATCATCCATGAAATCAACTCAACATCATCCTTTTAACTCTAGTCCTCAGTATGAACACCTGAAGCTTTGACATGTTAGCAAATACCTTAACATCCATACCTGCAGATTTCAAGCACGCATGCTGCCTGACCATCTCATATTCACCTTGATCACCAGTATGTTAAAAATGAAAATTTATCTCAGCCACCTTACTACATAAGTACATTCCTTCTCCTAGTGAATTACTGAAGTCAATGAACTTGAGAAACAACACGAGTAACTCCTGGTGTATGTTCAGGACTACAGCACATTGTAAAAGCTAGCCATTAAAAGCAGAATTACCAAGTTACAAAATAAGAGTGAAATGATTACAGCTTTTCACATCTTGTATATAATGAAATACCTCATTTAACACAAATCATATTAACAGTGAACTATCAGCATTCAAGCCAGCCCTGAAGCATGGCTGAAAATCCACTGCCGTCACTCCTCATGGTTATTTCCTGCCAGCAGTATCTGATTAGGGAGCTGACATACCTAAAGGACTATGAGACCCTCTAGATCAGAAATGGCATGTTAGGTGCATGCTACTATGCATGCAGAATTGACAGGAGGTATGACATGACTTCCAGGAATGAGCTTAGAAGAAAAGAAAAAAGGAAAGAAAAAAATGCAGACTTTTAAAATTTTAATTTCAATTCCTATTTAGAGTAGAAGACTTTCAAAACATTATATACTTTTATTACTCTTTTAATTACATCTTCTCTGAAAAGAAAGTAAAGGGAGATGAGAGAAACATGATTTTTTCTAAGAATTTTTTTAAGGCAATACAAATAGTTTTTATATGGGAAAGACTTTTTATATGCAGGGGTGGTAGGTGGGAAACAATTATTTTAGTCTCTCATATTTTAAAAAGGGTAGCAGATAAAACCAAAACAGCCCCTCTTCATTGTATTAGAGGCCAATTTTTTACCCAAATCCTTATGATCATTGTCAGAACTTCCAGCATAAGGGAAGCAATAAAGAAAAAACTCAGTGCACAACCAATCCGTCCATTCCCACCCCCAAAAATAAACATGCCGCAAATGCAAAAAAGAAACATGAACTATCATAGAACACGGTCCATAACATTAGCCCGCTAAGGAACAAACATGAAACCACTGAAACCGTCCTCCTTCAGCACTGATGCCTTATGGTTAAGTAAAAAGATCACAGAAATTTAAGGAAAACCTTCAAACTTTAGGTATGTCTAAATATATCAATATATAGTTATTTTATATTATTTATTATATAAACTTAAAAAATATTTTAAAAATAATTTCAAAGTCTCAAGACAGAACTAGAATATAAAGTCTGGTACTAGAACATAAAGTCCAACAATTTACCAGAAATTAGCTGGTCCCTCTCACATGCCTAGCATTTAAGAGAAGATGTCTGGAAACATAGCCTTTCCTTAGGATACTACTTTGACCTAAAGTTGACTACTATCTCATGGGAGCGTAAGGGATAGAGCCATTGGGAAAAAACAAACAAAAAACCCAACAATGAATCAAATAATAATTCGGAACCTGACCAAGGTAAAGCCCTAGCAAGGGAGCCGGGATGAGAGAGGCAACGTAGCCGGGGCTGGGCAGGACCTGCGATCCAGGTTGCTTAATAAACATTACTTAAACCAACAGAACAGAGCACTGTTCAGCCATGTATTTTTTCATGCTTTATGTAAGAGACAAACTTAGAAACTGGCAAATCAATTCCGGTACAACTAGCGTAGGAATTCCAAAGAATTAACGCCACAAGAGAAATTGTTACTAAGAAACTAACTTATTAGCAACACAGACAAGTTTCCAGAGATTAAGGTGTTGCTTTGGCCCTACTCTTTACAAACTGCAGAGCCATTTTGTAACAGTTCTGAAAGATGCACTCTCTGTATGAATGTTTTTCTTCTGATGGCCTGTCATTGTAGTGACAAGAGGTTCAATACACTTAAGCTCTTTATGTTTCTCACAGAGGAATGCTCACATCTGTCAGTAATCACATGAATATTATCACATGGCTGTTAACACGTAATGGTTAGGACCTTATTAGCGGTTCTCTTCTTGGCTACTCCTTTAAGGAATTATGAGAACTCATTTACTTCACATGACTTCAGGCCAAATCTTTTACACAAATTATCAGCCTGGATTCATTAGTCACCTCGAGGCAAAAATTAACAACATCTTATTTTTTCATATTTTGTTTTAAAAACAACAAAAAAATCCTAGATTCTAATCAAAAGCAAATAAGACTCTTGGATGGCTCCAGGTTTCAGCCTATATCCTGAATATGGAAATAGTGTTCCAGACAATCTGGGGAGAAAGCTAGAAACAGGCAAGGGCTGGGCCCCACTCCTCCTCCTAGGTTGATCCTGATGCAGGATCAAGCTGTGGGAAGGTAAATCTGGTAGACTCCTTCAAGGAAGAAACTACACGAAAATTTAAAGCTGTCATGTAAAAAAGCTTTAGTCAGAGTCAGACCAGAGTAAATCATACTATCTTTATCTCTGTATGTATAACAAAGACAGATCATACATCCACTTCTTAGACTTCCTCATATCGCATGTGCTGAAAATCTTAGCAGAGTTCAGATAGTGCTGAATATGAGTGGCTGATATATTCCCATCTCATCACTGCCATCTGACAGCTCTTTGGACATTTCCTTTAACTACACACAATTTATTTGTATACTTCTTTTTATGTGTGTCTCTTTGTTTGGTGTTTGGGTTTTTTCGGGGGGGGGGGGGGGGGGGGAGGGAGGGTTGGTTCATTGTGTTTTTCAGGTTTTTTGTTTATTTGGTTGGGGTTGTTTGTTTTTTGTTTTGGGTTTTTTTTTTAAACTTTAATCATGAACAGATACCTTTCTACATTTGTATTAACATGGAGGGTTAATAATTTATGGCCTGTCTCTTAAGGAGTCCATCTGCTGTTCAAGAGTCTATATAATGTATCCCTCTATTTTCCATTTCAATTAACGGCAGATTCCATCCCAAAGCTCTTTTCTGTGGCCAGTACTGCAATCTGAAAATGTCAAAAAATGTTATGCATTACAGCCCCTGAGGTGCTTCTCAGAAAAATCCTAAACTAGCAAAAGGCAAAGCCTTTTATGGAGTGTGGTAGCAAATTTGTTTAAAGAAAAAATCCAACAAAACGAGCACACTCAGCAACAGTCACCCCAAACCACCCCAGCTGCCAGATCTAGCAGTTCCCCATGCCTGCCATAAGGCGTGCAGGAAGAATGCAGTTCTGCAAGAGCCTCGCTCCCATACACGTGTGGTGAAGCACCTTCATCACACTCCTACCTTACAGCCCAAGATTTCAAAATGAGTTGTCCTTGCCCAGGTCTTTTGGCACCGCAGAAAACAGCCCTTGCTACAATGCTGTTTGACCATTTCCCTCTATTAAACCACTTCAGAAGAGTTGGGCTCCAACTTCACAGGCAGGTCAGTGAGGATGCAGAGCCTGGGAGGCTATGTTCCGTCCAGAATGAGCCCTATACCATGATACAAAATGTCTATTTTTTGTCATAAGTAACAGTAATCTTGATTTTTTTCTTTTTTGATTTACAGAAAAGGAATCTTTAAGATCAGGCTGAGCTGCTCTCCAAAAGGAATAAGATATTATTCACTTAAAATAGTGAATGATAGTTTAAAGGTGTGCTATTCAGTTTAATCAATGATTGCATTTACATTGCTTCATTCCTTTAATATGATGCAACAACGGTAATGACTAACCTTTTTGCAGTTTAATAGACCTTGCAACTGCAAGATGATGCCTCTTCCATTTAACAAGCCCCTTGTTATAGCTTAATAAATCTGGTTTTGCTCTTTGGCAATACTCATTAAAATGCTTTGGAGGTACCACCATTCACCTACAGCCAGATTTTCAGAGGACCTGACTGCACACAACTCCAATTAAAACTTTCTGCACTCAACATCTCTGAAAATCCAACACTAGCAAGCCAATTAGAAGTTTCCAACCTTTCCTCATCTATAGGGTAATGTGCAAAATAATCAGGGTCGCATACAGCGTAACTTAAGAGAATCACATGTTAAAATGCTAACATGGGAACCTCAACTCATCCCGTTAGTGTAGAGAAAGGCAACCCATCATTCTTTGTCAGGTGATGGCAGTGCAATGGATGAATTTACATACATGGCCATCTGTTGCCAGATTAGGCAACAGCAGAGTGACTTTCCAGACTGCCAAATGCCCTTGTTCAGAACTTCCTTGGTTTTGTAGGCTTACTCTCTTTAGTATAAAATAAAATACAACACTTCACATCATAGAGTACCCTTCATCCCAAAGGGTATGGGATGTGAACTCTCTCACAGAACTGCCAGAAGTTTCAGGACTGAGCACTACATGAACACAGGACTAGCGGAGTGAAAGGCAGCACACTGCTGCAACCTGCTCCACAGCTGTGTCCCTCATGCCGTATTCTTGGCTAAGGACATAGAGCCAAACTCCTACTCACATCAAAAGTGCTGCAAAACTTCTAATACATATAGAGCTCTGACAGGACCTTAGTTGGAAATATCCTTTCCCCAGAAACTAAGCTGCAAAGGACCTAGACTGCACCTGTTTCAGACATGCGAAGGGCTTGTGCCTCTCATGACAGGAAAAAGTTGTGAGGTTACAGGCCATGCTATGATGCAGACCCAATAGTACACCATTAGAACCATCTTGTATCAAAAAGTCCAGTAAACTTAATGTAAAAAATAACTACACAACAAAAAAAGGAGAATTTAGTATAAATACTAAAAAGATCATAAGGCAAGATACTGATTTTACACTAGTATCACAAAAGTGCAACTCCACCAACGTTGAGGATTTCCTGTCTTCAGCACGTGCCAGAAAAATGATGACATTTTCCAGAGTCCCCTTTCACACAAAGATAAACACTAGAGAGTCAGAGCTCTTCTGATGTAAAGCTGATTGTCTGCTCAGCTCAAGGTTTCCCCAACACATCACTGTTTGGATATTTATTTTACTACTTTTAGGATAAAATAATAATTACCACATTAAAAAAGTCAGTGCAGCTATTGCAATCAACTCCATGCCAACCATATTTTCTAGCCTTCTGCAAAACCTTCCAATCCATCAGCAATTCGGTAAAGAATCAGCGTATGTAGGTCAACGAGGCACAAGAGCATGGATATTAAAGACAGGTGTGTGGTTTTAGCAACAGGTAATAAAGGGAGAACTGTTTTTATTGAGTGACAAGGAAGCAATGATAACGGGCCAAACTCTGTACTTGTGGATTTCAGTAAGCATAAGCCCCAAGAGAATCTGGCTCTAAATCAGTAACATATGAACTGCTGCAAGCCCATCATTTCCATCAGATCCTTAACCAAATGGCCAAACCTGAGGAAAACCCCATCAGGGCCAGGGAAGCCCTGATCTTGTATTACCATCATACAGAAAAGATATTCCCTGTGATTCCCCCCTTTCACCCTCACCTCACAAGCTTCCATTCCCACTTGAGTATCTAAACAGACATGGTCAAAAAACCTGGTGCCCTCTGACTGCCAGAGCTCCTTCCAGCCCCTGGGATCTTCCCCGACCTTCCTCCCTCACCAGGGCTCCTTCCAACCACCATCTTCTGCTCTCTTCACTACTACAAGCCTCCAAGCACTCTTCTTACACAGCCGCAGCAGCTGCTCTAGTTCATCTGTATTTGTCTCGCACTGCAGACCTCTTCAGAACACCATTGGCAGATACACCTCTTGCCCTCCCCACGCTACAGCTCTGTGCATCTGATAGTACACCTGACCTTTTGGCTCCTTTCTGCTGTTCTTTCCTTATGTTTCAGACCTCGCTGCCTCTCTGTTGGCCAGATGAATCATCCAGTCCTTTCTGGCGTCCACTGTGTGTGTACACAATGTAATTTGGCTATTGTGGAGGAAGAAACCCTCAAGTTCATTAAGGATTTTAATGAGAAGTAGGTTTCCTTCTTGCACTCTAGTAAGAAAGTGGCTACAGTACATGGGAAACCTCAGGAGCTGCAGGAACAGATGGGGAAGCCTCTATCCACCCGAGTGCTGCGCAAGCAGTCTATCTCCACACCATCCCTCTCATCAACTCCAAAGCAAGGAGCACAAGCTCCAATCCTAACACCAAAGCACAACTTCATGCCAGCAGCTTAACAAACCAGCCAACTCAAAACAATTTCTAGCTAGCACTAAGTTATTATTGGAAAACAGAATTACAAGAAAGGCAACATTTCATTCAAACCAAGTCCTAAAGATCACTAAATCAAATTCTGCACAGGCTAGTATTACTGCACAAGATAGTCATTCCCTCCATCAACACAGAAAGGAGAAGTCCCACAGTGATGACATTTTGGGACTTGCAGGTTTTTCCACTGCTGCTATAAACCACAGTCTCTGAATACATTCCCGCTCAGAAGTACCACCACACCCAGACTGCACGTGCAAGGCTTTTACTGCATTTAATTTTACACAGAGAACCATACACAGCACTGTAATTTAAATACTAGAAGTGGACAGTTTAAGCGTAGTGCAGAACTGGAAGCCACACACTGGACATGTGTAGGACAGTACATACTGAAAGCTGTTTTTATATATTCCTAAGAAGCAACTCAGTCTGAAATGACCATTTGAGTACATGTTTGAGCTTAGGGTCATCCAAAGCCCAAATATTCTTTCTCGGCAGTCGTACCTAAACCAGTAAGAAAGCCTCAAGTCTAATCTGCCACCCCATTAGCTGTCAGCATGCATCAGTCCTCAGCAGCAATAAAAGCCACATGCCATGGGGAGCACTCAGGCGGACACCCCAGCACTGAACCTTCAGGGCAAGCTCTGCATAGGTTTCTAACAAAATCAACCAGGATCTTGAACAGCCACCATCATTCAGAAATGTCTCGTAGCACAAACACTATCTTTTGGTGCTGTTCCAGGTAAGATTCAGTCAAACACCATAAATCCTGGCATGGATTTTGCATAAGGTTGGGACAACAAAAACCAGCCTACCTGCCCTGAATGCGGGGTGTTTATTTTGAAATGCTGCCGGGCAGGTTGGCCTTACCAGCACAGAAGGATAACAACTCAAGTGAGACTGCACTGCCAACACAACAGTGGTAGCAGCTTCTTTAATGCTAAATCAAAACATGCCCACAACTTTCGAGGATTGTCACCTCCCAAGAAATCATACAGTCCACTTGGCCATGCACAGCACAAACAGATAACATTGCTCAACGCCACTCAGAACATAAAACAGCATCAGTCCTCTTAGAAGCACAGTTCATGGAAACAGCAGGTTTAAGTTACTACTTTTAAAAAAAAGAAATAGAACAGACCTTCAGTCAATGAACATCAAATAAAACTGTACCAGTTTACACAGGCCAAAATCTGTCCCCAACTCTGAGCAGCAGCAGCACACTGGTATTCACAAACAGGTGAGGTTTCTTTGACATTTGAACTCTTACCTTTTCAACACTTGGGAGATTAGATTCATCAGTAATTTAAACACTGGACACAGTACACAGCCATAGGCATTTTTTTCAATCAGCAAACCACTAGAGAGAGTACTGAAAGGCCTATTATGAAGGCCAATCACTACCCTTTTCTTGAATGACCACATGAAAATCGGTGACTGTTCCACAATGGATTGAAAGGGCCTTTTGTCTGAAGGAAAAGGACAAGGAGTCACAAAGTATTGCAGATTCATTTGTAACTCATGGTTTTTGAAGAAACTGTATAGCTTCAGTTAAGAGCAAACCAAGAAAAGAACAGGCTTTGAAAATGTTATGCCACAACCCTTTCCTACTATGTATATGCAGAGCATATTTTTAGATAGTCTCTTTTGTATTATGAAAAGATGGGCAGGCACTCTATGTTATTGTTGTTTTATGAGAGAAGTTTAAAACACATGCAGAGTTTTGACATTATTCCAAAACCCTAATTAGGGTCTGCAGCACTATTTGCCTTGTCTAAACAGAAAATCATCAGAAGCTTTTTTGGTACAAGATCTAGTAAATGTATAATTGCACTGGGATAATAAGTGAAAGCATTGTTGCTGTCGCTTAATAACCACTTCAGTAATTGAGCAAATTTGCCATCACCCATAAAGTATATGGTGGCCTGTTCAACAAAAAGACATTTTTTATATTGAGAAACCAGCATTTGACTCTTTAATTTTGAAGTCTGTTTCTGAAGCCTCTCACAAAAAAGGGTCGATTACATCTGCTGACGACTCAGAAGTAAGAAATGTTTCACTTCTCCACCCACCCCAATCATATTTTCAGTTCTCAGGTTTTACATGCAAATGCACACACACACAAAATGGGACTTGCACACATGATTTCATTACAGAGTTTCTAAACAAGCTTCACATGGACAAACTTTCAGCAGGAAAGACAGTGGGGGCTAATAAGCAAAACCAGATTTCTTCTAATCCATACCCAGAACTAGGGAATTATTGCACTTCTATTCAGAAACAAAAGTCACAGCTGTCAGACTTGCCCTCTTCACCCTTCTGTTCCACCCACGTACTGTGAAACTAAACAGTCAAAAAATGTCAGTTTTCACTCTCCAGCTTCTTGCCGCATCCCAGAATTTATATTCCTTGTGCTCCCACAATCCCTCCTGAAATCAAGCAATATATTTTGCACACACCATTGGTCAAGGTGCCAGTTGGATTTAGCTCTTCTGACCGCCCTATCAAGTTACATCAGGCACGGAGCTGATCTTCAGCATGTTACAAGACAGCACTCCTAGGGCCAAAATCTTTGCTGCGGGAATCACCCACAATGCCACTTTCAGTTATATACCAGAAGTAAAAGTCCTGCCATGCCAAATACACCCCCAAGGTAGCTACACACCCCATCACCTCACACTCTGTAAAACATGAGCTTATAGTCCTCACGACTGTAAAGAGAATCTTGCAAATGAAAGTAGAGGCAAAACAACACTGCACCGTCTTCTTCAAGCTCAAGGTGCTCAGAAACAAACAGGGCAAAGAGATGTGAACTGCACAGCCCACCAAATTCTTTGATATAATAATGCTACTGAGTGTTGCTTTCAAACAACTATTAGCAGAGGAAGGTGCCCAGTCTAAAATAAAGGCACTTTGCTATCGAAGTTAACTATTTCACTGCTGTTCATTTGTGTACATGAAGGAGAAAACTGCAAGAGAAAGCTGGCGAAGCATTTGAGGAGGGAAGAAAAGGCAGGAGAAAGAAGAGAGAAACTGAAGGATTGGGACAGTGCAGAAAAACATGGAGGATGGAGGAAACAGTAGCATCAGCTGTAGGTATGGGGTCGTATTTCCCCAGAGTAACATGGACAATAAAATCCTTAATATTAACTACAAGTTAACTACAATTAACCATTAACTATAAGTTGTTTTTCTTCCCTTGATCTTTGTGCAAAGCTTCACTGCCCCTGTGTCTTCTGCTCCAAATCATTACGCAGCTTTACTTTTATCCTCCGGTGCACAGTCAAAAGTGGAGTTTGACCTTTCCTTTGGATATGTAAAGCACCGCACCAGATTGTTTTGAGAAAAATGATTGAGGATTTTTTTTTGTATTCTGCATGACTAGCATTACTTAACAGTGTCCAAAGACTCTAAGACATGCGCCCTGAAAACATAGTAGGAAATACAGTCCCTAGAATGACAGAGGCAACATGTGTGGGTGAAAAGGAACACAAATACAACAGCCTGGGGGAATTAATACCAAATACAGGTTGCATACAACTGCTGACAAGCACAGCTTTAGTACTTCCACCATTGCTAGAAGAAAACTCAAAATATAAAACACATTGCAGGCCATTGGAATCTTGTGCTTTCTCTTAAAAATAGGCCCGAACTGATTTCGGTTCTGGACAGAATTTCCACAAAATTAGGGAAATGGCAGGAAGGTGACCTGACATAGCCTCATTTCCATTTCTTTGAGCAAGAAAGACTAGAAAAGAAAAACTGATCTAGATTCAGAACCAAACCTCCCTAACACAGAAAGTACTTGGAGATGCTCATGTTCAATTTTTAGGCTCATTACTATATGTCAGACAAAACAATAACTCAAAGCACATGCTCCTTCTTAGGCACCTGCCTGGGCATAAGGACTGTGGAAATAGACGCTTCACTTAAGGATAACCCTAAGAACATTTTGAAGCATACTTCATTTCTTCTTAATGATCACAATTTCTTACACAGTAAATTTCCCAGAGTTGTGACCTCACCTCCTTACATGTTTATGCAGCGCCTGACACAGTACAAGCCTTATCTTTATTGGTGTCTCATTACATTTAACAGATCCTGCTGTTCTCATAAAGGGCCAAACTGCTTCAACTCCCATAACACAATTAGTGGGAGAACACTCACAGCCTAGCAGCAGTGTTGAGCTCCAGCAGGTTGTCATGGCGCCTCACAAAATTCATCAACCTATTCTGACCTGGAAATCATTCTGCATTTACATGGTTTGACTTCATTCACAAAAAACAATTGTGGCAAGGGCGCAGTGTCCTGCTCACAGCAGCTTAAAGACTCTAGGTTAGTGGCATTCAACAAGTTACCATCCAGGATTTTTTTCATGGCCAGTGCAAATACGTTCCTGGTTAACCCTGACATTCTGCATGCAGCAGTCTCTTCCACTTTCTATTTAGAAAGTTTCTAGTTTACTTTCCTTGAATCATCACATTTTGGAAAATATTTTATGACTGTATCAGGAGCTCAAAGAAACAGAAGAAAGAGGCTTTACACATACACTGGTAATTCAAATTTAAAAGTTAACAGAAAAGAATTCCCACAGAAGATCATTAGTTGCCTTGAAGCATATAAAGCATATTTACACATTTTCAAGCGCGAATCAACCAAATCAATGCAGGGGAACGTGACCTGGAATGAAACAGATGGATTTTCTGTGGTGCCTCTTAGGTCTCCTAAAGAAAATAAATCTGGTAGTACAAGTGAGTCACATCTCAGGATGATGAGGCTGAGGGTGGGGAAGAAGCTTACACTATTCATTTACAGCTCAACAAAGGAAGCATTGCATTCTGATAGAGAATAAAAGAATATTGCCAGCTGCCACTGCTTATCAACGACTTGCACACCTAATGATCATATTTTTCATGTAAGAAAGTAAGAAAGACAACGAACATTAAAAAAAAACCCCAACAATCCAAAAAAAGCCCTATCACCTTAGCAGTCTTCTACCTCCGTGCAGATAAAACAAATCCTTAAACGGGTGGGTTTGTGCAGAAACAGTAGCTAGGGCACAGCAACCTTCATCCCTACCTTGTGGTGTGTCAGCACTCACAGAAACGTTTCACAGCCCGTGCAAAAACGTATGGGAGCATTTCAGGAACAAACATACCGCTGGCTCAGCGCGTCTGGCCGCGAAGACAGCCGGGGATAGACGGCTGCGCTCGGGAAGACCCGGCTCCCTGTTCCCCGGGTGTGCAGTTAATCATTTATGACCAAGGCTGTTACTGAATAGCCTTGAACAGCACAGCACAGCACTGCCGAGTTTCGGCTCCGGCGGCGCCTGGGGGCTGGCGGAGCGGCGGGAGAGGGCGAGCCGCGGCGAGCGGCTCCCGGGCGCTCGCAGAGCCGGTCCCGGCGCACGCCGGGCGGGGTCCGAGGGGCCGGGGCCGGGCCCGGCTGCGGTCCCCGTGCCACCAAGAGGGGCCCGCCTGCCTCCGCCCGCAGCCAGGTCTCGGCGCTGGAACTCGAAACGTTAGAGCAGCGGGTGGGGTGCCGCGCGGCACCACAGCGATCGTCCCCCGTCCCCCCTCCCCGGCACCCCTCGGCAGGAAACTCCCGGCGGGCCCTCCTCCGCCCGCCGCGGGCCCGCCGCCCCGCGCAGGTGCCGCCGAGAAGAGGGGAGGGCAGGGCGACGCCTTACCTGGTAGCCGCCGGGCCGCCGCGAGGCCGTGTCGCCGCGGCAGAGGGCGGGGAAGCGGCTGCGGACCGGCCGGTAGCGGCTCGCGGCTGTGGCACGGCCGCCCGCTCGCGGGGACTCGCCTCGCGCCCCTCCCCTGCACGCGCACGCCGCCCTGGGCCCGCCCCAGTAACGGCCGCAACAGCCCCCGCCCAGAGCAACGGCGGCGCCGCGCGCCCCCGGCCCGCAGCAAGGGCCGCGGGGCGCTGCGCGCGTGAGGGCGCGGGGCAGCGGGCGGAGAGCGGCGGCGGACTGGGAGCGAGGGGACGGGCCCGGGGGGCGGGCGCTCTCCCGGGAGGCTCGGGAGCGGGGCGGTTGAGCCGCCCGCAGCCCGGCTCCGGCAGCACAGCGTGTCGTGTGCTTCCTGGGTGCCGGACGGGAAGAGTTACGCGGGACGGAGAGCACCCCCCGCGTTCCAGTGATCTACTTCCGCAGCGGGTTCGAAATTTATGCGTGCCCCGCTTGCCACGTACCAATAAATGCTGGAGCCGCGCAGAGAGCTATTCAAGAACTTGAATGAAAGTTCAAATGAAACTGGCAACATCAATCATTGCTAGCATATGACTCTTCCTGCCTGTGAATACTCTCGGCAAACAACCAGAATACGAAAACTTACCGCAAGTTTTTCAGTAATCAATGTTTTAGAATGCTACCTAAAAGCTCCAAAGAAAATACATAGTCAGGGTTGTTAACACAAAGCTACAGGAGCAATAACTAACTATCCACTTAAATTTAAACACTGGAATGTGGAGGTACAACTGCACACTTGGAACTAAAAAAAAACAGAGCAAGTTTTCCATAAACAACTGCAATCTGGATTTACTATCGGTATTGGTGTTTTACACAGTCATCAGCATTTCCCTTAACCCAAACACGTATCAGTTCTCATTTTTGTTAGCAATGTGAGCCACAAGTACTGGAAAATCATAGCATTTCCTCTCAAAATCGTTGCATACCTCTTTTCCTGCTAACGCAGAGGAGACTCTCTTGGTCAGAATGCACCTCTGCTTGGACTCCCTACTCTTGGTCAGAATGCACCTCTGCTTGGACTCCTTCCCCTCAGCCAGAAAAACAACCTCTTACACCTTCAAACAGTTATTATTTTCAACAAAGGCTTCCCAAACTGCAGCCTGGAAGATAATTCAAGGTGAGATTTATGAGTGTGTATCCGACCCACGGTCCAAAGCAGGCAGCGTTTCCTCGTGGCAGGCAGGTGGGCTGGCAGAGAACCGACTCGGTGTGGTAGCACGCAGCTCTCTCTGACGGCGGTGCCCAAGCGAACCTCGCTGGGCAGTTTCTACTCTATTCAGTTGCAGTGGCTTCGTGGAACAAGTATCTGTTGAACGGACTCATCTACCTGCTGCAGAATGCTGGGTGTGAATTAGGTAATCAACGTTATGGTGAGGCCACAGGTTCAGAATTAACATTTCATTTGGAATCACGTTTTCAAAACTATTCAGACCTTCAGTAAATACAGGTTTATTTTAAACAACATAACTTTGAATGTCCAGGCTTGTATTTGTGTTCCAAGAGTGCTCTTATAGTATTGCTGACATTTGTCTGCACCCTGAGCTCTATGAATTTTGCCTGGGAGTTTTGGAAACGATTCTGAAGTTCAAGAGAATGGTGCATTATATTCATAAAACAAGGGTGCCGCTGACCTTTCAGCACAAGAGAATAGATGTGAATCATGGACCTGAGACTCATCTAAAGGAACACAGTGGAAACACATAGGATGAAAGGCTCTAAAGGCTTTACAAATTATATTTGGATGGGGGAGAGCAGGGAGAAAGAGAATGTGGGAAAAAGAAGAATGAAAAAGGATCCTGCTGCTTAGCTCATGCATAAACTGTATGTGCTCAGCCAAAGGTCACTCCTTTTATTTTCTCATTAATTTCAATGATGGTAGATGGTATATGAAGAACAATCTAAAAATAAGAACAGCCAGAAATAGCTTAGGTTTTTCTGTGACAGTGTAGTGGGAAGCAAAACCTGAGCTGCAACTTCATTCCATATCTTTACTTTTGATTTTTTAAAAAGTAGTGACTTAAAGAAAGTTAATTATTTAAGATGAACTGTAAATTTATTTAGAAAAGTTAAATAAAAATTAGCTGGTCTACTTTTAATGTATTTTCCAATAGTTTTTGTACCCTGTGTACACTGAAATTAATTAATTCTGTTTTTTTTTTTCATCCACCACTGCTGGTGAGAAATAGTGTGTTTGGACAGTTTTGAGGGTGAGTTGTCTGGGTACTAAATACAAGTGACGAAAACAGTACTAGGCTGAGTTGTAAACAAATAGAGAAGGAATAACAGCTTTGGGAGGCCTGCAGGTGCATGCAAATGCTGACACAAGGGAATTGCCATCCACAGCAACTGAAAGTAGAGGCCGGAATGGGAACACGAATATTCTGCAGTGAGGATCATGAACGGCTGCCTCAAACGAATCTTGAGGAAACAGGAGCCCTTCATACGGAGACTGACGCAACATCTGCCAACTTTTTTCTAGGGAATAAAGGGCTAACATATAGAGGCTGATCTCCAGCCGAGGTGCCACAGATTCTACATCAGTGTTGAAGGAGTTTTAGCATTCCTCCACCAGCTTTTTAATTTTTGCAGAAAATGTGCAAATCTGCATTGACTCACAGTATATTTGACTGTATGCTGAGCCTACATTTTCAAAAAGAGGACACCAGCTGCACAGAGTTTAGTTCTCATCTTCTGTTTATGCCAAATAGCAGTAGGAACCTTATGGTCAACACATGTTGGTTCCTCTGTAGAGGTTATTCACTGGTAAAGGTAAAATGATAATCAACAACAATTAAACATCCCAGCTGGAACCTTTGGACTATACTAGAAGTGAGAGGGCCTAGTCAGAGCACTGACTTTGGATTTTGCATTAAATCCTCAGTTCACAATCATTCCTATACAACTGTAGTCATATTTCTGATGTGACCACAGACAATTCATTTAATTTTTCTGGGCCTCTGCAAAAGAAGAAAGGAATTTCCAAACCTCAGTGTATATGACAAAGATTATGAGATACTCCAGGTGTAACTGTACAAGGTAGTAACTTTGGCAGTAAAGGTGCCTTAATGATTTCTTGCTCTCTTGCAACCTCCCTGTCTCCATCTTGGCACTGTAATCTGTTATTCTTCTCAGTTTGTGAAACTTCCCTGCAGACCAGACCACTGAAATGACCTGGGCTAAAAATACCGCCCCCTCTTTTCTTTAAAGATTTTTTAACTGAGATCCAGTTGATAGTGAAGCTCCAGCAGCTGGTGACCTGTCATGAAAAGGACCTTGAAAACTGACGTGTCATACCCTAACATCAGTTATCGAGCTGCAGTAATCCAGAGGGATGTCACAACACAACATTTGTAAATTCATTGTTTCTGAAGGGGAAGAACACACTGCCACAGATGATATGGGTTTGTATCTTGTGCCACTTGATTACTGTGGCTTTCTTTAGGGCTATGGATGGGACAGGAACCAACTGAATGCAAAGGTAATAAAATATATTCTTATGTAATTGTTCTATCTCTTTGCTTCTTCAAACACCTACTGCTCCCCGAAGACTGACAGACTCCAAAGCTTCAGTTACATCAGTAACACCACGTCCTCTTGGACTGCTTCTCGGCAATCAGTTTCTTCAGTACTACCCGAAGCAGGTCACTGCCATTTTTCCTGGCTTACAGATAAGAGAGCAGCACAGAAAGAACGGTGCAGAGAAGTTCCCAGCTGCAGAAATGAGACACAGGTCTGCCGCGTCCTGCCCAATGCACTAGCTACAAAGCCTCACCTCCTGCTATGTGGTGAGGCCCGCTGCCTCACCAAAGGGACTGGGCGCCACGTGCAGCGACTGGAGACCACGGAGCAGGGAGGAGAGGCGTCTGGGAGGGGAGCTGAGGTGTGTCTCTCTAAGTATGTATTTGTTTGTTGGTTTCAATACCAGAATCAGCGATTAAAAGTTTGTTAATTGGCAACAAATTAAATCAGTTGAAATTCCCCTGGCACAAAACTGTTTCTGGCTCGCAGCAGGGGGAAATTGATTCAACACAGAAATTTGGAAATAAACTGGTACAGTCACAGTGGTCTGGCAACAGATCTGAGGGTGAAGATACGGAAAACAGCAAATTACGTAGCTCATGTTGTACAGCAGTTGCTAATCTGGGGCATAAACATAACATGGGTCTTTTAAGCCAGGAGAAGGGCTGATAATAACATTTTATCCTGGCTTTTGTTAACTGCAGTTAAAAACTGCAATGTTAACAGAAAGAAGTTCGAAGAGAGGCACCAGAAGTGATTAACAGGGATATGTCTTCAGGAGATAGATGTTTACATGCTTGGCCTAGGAGAAAGCTGCCAAGCAATGAAAAGACAGAAGGTCCTTTCAAGGGACCTGTGTGGAGTCATAAAGAGCATTATACAGAGTATCAACATGGAAAGAAGAAAAAGATGATTCATGATATCTACAAAAAATTCTGACAGTCAGTCACAATGGACGAAAAACCTAGAGAGGCTGGGTTTCTAGATGTTAGCAGCAGAAAGTTGTATTCAACATTCAGAAAATTTTTAGAAACAGAAAAGCCCCTGCATTTGCATGTGTGATCCCAAGCAAAAAAAATGCAGGAGGACAGCTTTTTTGGCTCTCAAAGCTACAGGTCAAATTCAGAAAGGATAATTCACAAACCACACATAAGTTAATGGCCATTATGTTTGCTCAGACAAGGCCTGAATTTGATTAAATGATTATGAGCACACAGACTATATACTACATAAACAAAAATCTGTTTTGCAATGAGATTATTTATATCAAAGATAATGTCAACTGCTGCTCTGAGATCTCACATTTGGTTAAAAATACAATGTCCTCAAATGACGGTGACAGTCACAGTACAATATTCTAAGAAAGATTTTTATTGTTACTTTTTTTAAGATTGGCAAACAGACTGGTTAAAACCTTCACAGAAACATGCAGCTGAAAAAAGGAACCTGGGCATTTTCTGATTCCAGAAGCAATGCAGCAGAATCTTGTGGTGTCTAATGTTTCAGAGTGAGTGGACTTGAGCAGGGTGGTAAACACTTAAGAATGACTGAAGTTCGAAAACAAACAAAAAGAAGCCTTGAGCTCACTCTTGTAGTAAATGGGAAAGAAGTGAGGGAAAGCTTGGCAAAAATCAGCATAATAGTAGGCTTATTGTTGAATCTGAAAGCTTCATTTTCCAACAGTGTCCCTTTTCTGGGAAGCTGCACAACCACTCTGAAAGCACTTTCTATAGAGATGATAAATCTATGGTGGAGATTTATGCACATTCAGATTAAGTCAGGAAATCAGTAATGAAAAGGATAATTAAATAGAGAGACAAAAACCTAGAAGAAAAATTACCAAAAGCCCCCAAAACAAACACAGCTAACAATACACCATGATATATCAGGTCCTGGGATTCTGACTCTGACTTTGGCACCTATTCTTGCTCGAGCAACATACAGGGTGAGCAACCGCATCCTCCTCCTCACTGCGGTTCCCAGGACTCCAGAGAAGGGCACTCTGCAGCAGATTCTGGGCTGTAGCAGAGTGTGTGAACAGATGAGGCTTGAAATCTTTCGTCCTCCCATCTTAGGTGTTTCTTTTTGCACAAGCTCTTAATTCATCAATAGGTGGAAAGGCACAGGAAGAAAAAATATTCTGTACTTATACGTGGGATTGTTTGAGACCACAGCGTTCCTGCTCTTGCAGGGGCATCCAAAAAGGAGGGGAAAGATACAGAGACAACTCTCAGTGACACCAGCCAACCCAAAAAAAGGCTGTGGTTGGCAGGAAGAGTTTCTGATAATGGCTTGCAGTTCCACGATGTTGAAGCTGTGTTAATTTAATGTCCCAGGATGTTGAAGCTGTGTTAATGCTCGTCTTTTGATGACTTCCACCATGCATTCAGGGTGGTGGTATGTGCTCAGCACTAAAGAAACAGCTGAAGAGGTACTTCCTTTAGTTAGCAGCAGTGGTAGACTTTTGCTCTGTGGTTGGACTAGACCCTGGGCTAAAGAGGCTAGTCTCACTGGTTAGCTTTAGGCATCCACTTGGGTGCCTAAGCCAGCAGCCTCGGTGCCTAGGTTGTCAGGGAAGCTATAGGAGTCCCACTGACTCTACAGGAGCCTTCAGCCCCATAATCACCAGTTAGGTGCCTGAGGTTAGACTGTGAAAAACCCCAGTGCAGGGATGACCTAAACAGTCACAGTGTTACTTGCACTACTTTCCTGCACCACTTGCCTGTAAAGAAAACTACCCTCAGTAACCCAGAGGCACTCTGCCACTGTCTGACTCCAGCAGCTTACTGCTTTATGTTGCGAAAGGGCTTGGTCCACCCCCAAAACTCCAGCAACAAAAGAACAGGGAACATCCATCAGCTGGCAGCACTAGTAGATTGCTGTCCTCTGTCTGGACTCGATACTGTGAGAAGAAAATCTGAGGGTTCATAAACTAAATGAGAGCTTTTGAATATTACAGTCCCCGTTTTATAACCAACAGCCCAGTCTTTCCAGGCACAAATAAGTGAGGTGCTGTGAGAGCTGGCTCTTTTGACACAGAGGTCACTTCTCCCCTTTCGGCTTTACAAGATGTACAGCCGACTCAGTGTTGATGGTAAAGCAAACACACTGACTGAACAAAATTTAGTGAAAAGGCCCTTCTCTTTCGCATCACTGCAACTCTAAAACATGCACATTCGGTACTGTGTCATAGTCCAGTGAGCAAACTACTCCAGCTTTGAAAATATGGTATACAAATGATGCAACTCTGTGAGAATCTTTAATTTGTGCACCATGACTTTTAAATTAATTCATTTATTTATTAAATCTTGTCCCACTTCTCTAAAGTGGATTCAGCCTAGTGCCTGATTAATCTCATGTGGGAGCTAAGGACAGATGCAGATGAAAAAACTTGACATCTAAAAGATGTAGATCTGCTTCCAAGTTTTGCAGTGCAAGATGATCTACAGTAGAAACTATTTACAATCCTTTCTCCCACACCACTGGACAAAAAAAAAAAGTTCCACAAAAAGTGTGGCAATTCCAATTTCTACATAAGAGTTCTGTCCTAGGCGCTGTACAAAATGGTACTTCAGCCTTTGCCCTCTTCTCCCTTCTGCTAACAAGAATAATTTACAACAGTTTGAAGTTTTTTCCACAGGGGCTGGGTGAGTTTATAGATGGCAATTTACTTTCTGCAACTAGTAAGCCAGGCTCAATACAAACAATAGTCTTGAGGTAAAAATCACCGTATCATTTACTAATCACACAAATCAAGGCAATTTCCCTTAAACACTGAATGTGATAGCAAAGTATTCCACTGCCATTTTGAGATGTATGGGAGTTTAACTGACACTTACATTGGTGTAATGAACGAATGTGTGTAATGGAACGATGCAAAGTAGGGACTACACCTGAGGGCTGGCTTTGCATATGGACATTATTCTGGTCTCCTTCACATCAAAAAAAGTCATCTGCCCAAGATAATCCTAGCCAGAAGGAAAAAGAGAAGAGCAAAAATATTCAGTGCTTTGGAGTGTGATTTCAGAATCTGGAATTCAACATGAAACTTATCTGGGAAGTAATGTAAATAATGGAAGTGGCACATTTAAATTATGATTTAACTACTGGGGTCAGGAGTTTGGCAGTTGAGGTTATTGTTGTTGATACAGTGACATGTCTGACGGTATTTGAAAAAAGGGTTGGCCAACAGGCAGAAACATATAATCAAGTTGGAAAAAACTATAAATGGAAGGATTACAGCTTTAGTGTTGTTACACAGCATGCAGGGAATTAAAGGAAAGTAGTAAAAAATAGATAATAATGACAGAAGAAACTAAAAGGTATCAAAAAAACAAGGGACAAGAGGGTTTGATCAATCAGCAGTGTGCTTTAGGAGTACAATGATTGTAACAGAAAATATGCCAGCAGTGTGATTCAGAAATTACCAAGGTAACTTAAGGTTTAATTCAGAACGATGCCAAGCACAGGTTTCGTTTGTCTCTGAAAAGACTCAAGTGAAGCTCAACATGGTAGAATCCAAAATCCTCAAAAGCAAAAGGAAAGTGTCCCCATGCCTCTGTGCCCTAGGAAAGCAGCACCTCTATTTAACAGGGAGAGAATCCCAGATCAGAACGTGCCTCACCCATGGCTGCACCGGAAGGCTGTGTGAGAACCGAGGACTGAACGCAGCCCTCCAGCAGGATCCTACCTTACAGGAGCTGTTGAAAGTTATCCTAAAATTAAATCTGCTTGAAACAGCACTCTGGCTAAAACAAGAACAAAATCCATCTAGGTGCAATTACTTGATTTAATGCACAAACACAGCTTGCTACTTTCAAAGACCAGAAAGGACAGCTCACAGGCTAAGAGAAGACAGAGCTGACATTAAAAGAACGTAAGACAAAACTGAAAAAGGGGCATACATATATATATATATACACACACACACACAATAAAAAACCCCCTCAACTCTGGGTCATCCTTTGTACAAGTGCCCTACTGCGTGTAACAGAATTTAGACATAGTTCTGTAGTCATGGTCCCCAAATCTTCTACAATGTAATGAACATGTCCCATTTGCAACCCATTTTATTATACAAGAATATCATTCTTTATTAATTAAAATCCTTAGGCTGGCTTCAAAATTTTATGAGAAAGATATCATTATTCTATGCCAGAGCACTTCCCCCTGAAGGATATCTAAGGAGTTAATGCACACAGATGCATATTGTTACTTATCAGCACTTCACTGCCATTACCATGACAGCAAGGCAAAGACCATTTTGTTCTGCCCCATTCGTCCCTCAGCAGAATTGCCAGCTGACTTCCAAATTCAGAATCTTAACAGAAACTAATGTTTGAGGCCAGGTTTTGTATTGTGTCCTAAAAGCCCAATCTGATATAAAATTTAATGAAAAGGAAAGGTGGAACAAAAGGCTGTCCTTTCATAAGGCTAACTGAACATTAAGAGGCTGATTATGCTGTTTGCAGCACAACATGCATAAAAAGAATCAAACAAAACTCAGAACAAGCATTTGCTGGGGTAAAATGTACCAAAAAACTACCTGCATCTTCTTTTGTTGCTCACAGACAAGCGCAGGGATCAGCATGTTGCTGCTGCTTACAGGACATGTATGTCAGACAAGAAAGACCATGGTACAGTGAAATGACAGTAGGTTCCTCAGGAAAGTGTGTAAAACGGTAAGTGGAGTGCACCAAGGGAGTGATAAAGAACATGTAACATGCCAGCCATCATTATACTTCTGATCTGCATATCCAATAGATTATAAATATTAACATATGCAGGAGGAGGCTGCTGGGGCAGCAGAACTGCATTTTCTGATTTACTCTGGCATTTTGCACACAGTCCATGTCTAAAGAGCAGAGGGAGAGAATGCTACGGACAACTAACATAAGGAATATGACCACTTCCTAGCAGGTTCAAGCTCTTTATCTGGCTCTACACAGGTCAAATAATTAAGGAGTCCCTCTCACGTTAAAAAATTCCTCCACCAATCCCATTCACCGAAGCTGCATGAGTAAAACTACTGATACAAGTTCTCCCACCATTCCTGGATAGAAACAATTAGGAGGAGGTAGAGAAGTCAGGAGAGTAAGACTCAGTGAGACAGAACTCTGGCACAAACAGGCTGGAAAACAACTGGAAGGGAGGATGAGAAGACAGAGAGGATGCAGGAGAAGCAGAACGCAGCAGGTCTTACTCTACTGGAGAAGAGGTTCAGTGTGTGTGTGAACATCATGAAAGATCCAGATGGTCTTCTCCACCCAACAGTGTAGTTTGCTCATGTAGGTCTTGGAAGACAGTTACCTGAACAACCTGTTCCTTCTTGTAAAACTTGTCACGTCATGTGAGTTTACCCTGCTGAGCCGACCACAAAAACACAAAGTACTTAGCTGTTCTCCCCATCATGTCACAAACACTACACAAGCTGTGTTTTGTCTACAGTAAAGTAAGAGTTAATTTCCCCACAGGAACAGAGGCAGACAAAGTCAGAGAGAGGAAGCAAGGAAGGAGATAGAGCGAAGCTGCAGGCTGCAACAGTTATGCCAGTTGATTCCCAGCTTTAAATAAACCCTTTGAAGTAGAACAGGTTTTTTATGTTAAAAAAAGCTGCTTTTCAGTATGCATCATTGTTTATGGTTGCAAAAATGACCCCACTTAAAGTCTAAACTGCATATTCAGTGTTGAAAAAATAGCGGAAAAATTTATGTGCAGACCCCACCATTCCCCCAGCTCCCATGCCGCATCCAACACTTACTAGCTGCAGCAGTAATAAGTGTTACAGTAACAGCTGACATTGTTTTGCAAGCACAGTTCAGAAACTTTACCTTGATCCCTACAAACCACGAGCTGAATGGTATAGCTCCACAATTGAAAAGTCCAAATTAACTATAGAAAAAAAATAATGTACTATCGATGTGAACTTCACTTGTCAAAAAGATCTTCAAGAGCCACAGAAGAGAATATACCATGTAAAACAAATAAATGCTGTAGCTGCTGAGCTGGGTTTCAAAGCACTCTCCTCTCTTCTGTCTCCTACACCTCGTGAAATTAGACTATAACTATCAAGCAGAAGTGCAAATAACTTTCTAAACGGAGAGTAAGTTTGCACTTACCTGAGGAAGTTTGGCAACTTTGCCAATCGAATCCACATAATCTATTCTTTTGTTAAAAACAGAAAGTTGAAGAAGAGGACGCATGCCTAACGGAGCTCTCAAAATGGTGGACAATTTCCACAGAGAACAATGGGAGAACTTCATTGTTATTTTCTACTGTATAGATCTTGCTGCAGTATTTAAAGGGTTCACGCTTACCACCTATGAGATCTCCAGGACTTTGTAGATTTGATAGCACTTAAACCTGTGTCAGAATTCCCAGTGTTTTATATTCCCCATGAGAAATAAAAGGTCTGTGTCTACTGTATACATAAATGGATGTTGAAGAGGACCTCACCAAATGCTTGTGTTTCTGTAAGTAACAGCTATAAATTAAGGATTGCAAACTTGACTACGTGCAATATCAAACCTTACGTCCCAGAAGTACTGAGCTGTAATGAAACACGCTAGGAAGCAGTTGTTAATTTTAACTAAATTATGTAAAGGAACAGCTGCATTTCCAAGAGCAAAAAGGCGACGAACAAAAGACAAGCCTATACATATTTCTTCTAAAATGGCTCTACGAAGGGAGAAAACACCACATTTAGAATAAAATGTAAGGTAGGACTTAAAGGTACAGTAAAATGCAGTTCTGGTACTTGTTCCAGGGATACCAACTGGCTACAATCTCCTCATCAAAGTGTTGTGATTAACAAGACAGAAAGCTACACAGTGGTCAAGTAAGATGAAATGCTGGCAGTTAGCCAAATGTGGGTTCAGGAAGATATCATTTGTCAAGCTCAGCATTCATTGCTATTGCAAAGCTGTTCTGAGATCAAAATCCTGATTGTAATCCATCAAACCAATAACCACAGTGAGTCGAATGGCTGAGCAATTGTGATGACACAGCTGGCTGCAGGGATGGTGCTAGGAATTAATATGTGAAGCTGCTAGCAGTGTGTAGAAAGCTTTGAACGAAGGGAAGAGCAGCATGGTAATTGCTAATAACCACAACACAGGAATGATATCAAAAAGGGTTATTAAAAACAAACTCAATCATGTCATGCTGATTTTTGAAGGAGAAATATCTAGGCCTGCTACTCACAATTTAAACAAAGGTGTGTCTACACATCTCTTCACCTGGTACGAGCAGAAAAACTCAGTTCTCTTCCCAGTCAACATCAGTCCAGGTCCATACTGAGCAAAGTGAGTGATTTTCCCCTATCCCTCGTGCTTTCACAGGAACTAGCCTCCAGCAACTACAGTCACAGGCCCTGTTCAGGGTGGGAGTGTTGGGAGAAAGAATCAGCGTGCTGGACAATTCAAACTAACTGGAAATGGCCTTCGCAGGTGGGCAGTACGAATGCCACTGTTACACAAAATTGATTTTGCTTGGGGCCACTGCTGGCACTTCAGCTCTATCTTGCCTACTAGACAAGGGGTGTGAGAGAACGACGTGGACTGTCTGTGCAAAAGCAAGCTGGCACTTTTGCCTCCATGAAAGCAGGATCAATCTGACATTCAGCAAGACCAAACCCTGCTTAGCTTCCTCTGTTAAGTCACCTCAGAGAAGCCTTCAAGATGATCGAAATCCAGCAACAGTATTCCCCCCTTTAGTTTCTGCTTCCTATTGCCTTTGTCGCTTTGACCCTTCATCTCCCATCTGTGGGGTTCTTGGCTTTAGTGTACATTTTTTTAATTTAAATATAGCAGCTCTTCAGCCTTTTTGTCTCTCCACTACAACCTTAGCTGCCTTTAATGGATCCGGCATGAAATTAGGCCTAGTTTGCATTCTAATCAACTTTGGTAACTTACGCTTTTAATTAGTCCTTCATATTCCTCCATAATGCATGGATGGTGCCTTATAAAGAACCCTTTCTACATGTCATTGTGGTTTCAACTTGAGCGGAAAAATATTTCACAAATGGTATGGATACAAGAAATATATGCAATTTATCATAAACCATTATGATTTTATTCTCTCCAGCTGGAGCAGCAGACGTGTTAATGTGTTTTTCCAGTTGAAAGAGTACCATGTGATTTATTATTCCATGAGGAGCAGGGGTTTGACAAGGCCCCTACTTGGATACAACCTCTATGGGATTCTCAACATATTGTAAATTGTTGAATCTGAGTAACCCCTCTCCAAAATCACAGTGGGCCTCTGACTGCCTTGCACGCAAAGCTTTAACAGGTTAATTGACCAAATCATGCTCACTCCCATAGCCCCTTTGTGTTCAAGATTTGACCCGCAGAAGAGCTCTGAAAGTTTAGAGCCCGACATAAGTGGTAAGTACTACTGGTTCACATTTTGAGGTTCAGAATCAGTTGTTACTTAATGTTTATTCAGGCAAACTTCCATGAAAGTAGAGCACTGAATCAAAAACCCAGAAAGGACCTCCAAATTTCACCTATTATTAGTCATTTGATGTATCAATTAAATGTAATGTTCTCTGACATCTTTTACTCTTGTCTGATTAAATATCATTCCAAATAAGATATTCAACCGTCACTTAAAAAGTGTGATTTATTGCTAGCCAACCTGCTCATCTGATAGTTGAATGAACCGAGATGTTTCTGTGAGTGTTCTTGAAACAATCTTTCATTACAATTATATTTATTGCCAGTTTCTGACTGTTTGTATTTAACAATAATTAGAACGATCACTCCAGAAATGAGGTCTGGAAAAACACATATCCTAAGAATATTAACTGTGTGTAAACCAGCAATTTTTTTAAGACATCAAGATCTTTTCCCATCATATCAGAGAAATGGTACTGACATCAAATACACTCGCAAGTGGTTCAGAGCAGTGGGAGATTTCTTCATACTGATAAAAGTAGTTCTCTCAGAATTTCTCATCTCCTAAAAAATATGTTTTATTAAAGTATTTGTTTCCCACTTGTCACTTGGAATAGAAGAGTTAAGAGATAAGCAGGGCAGTAAAATTTTGAATGTATCATCTAAAACACTTGGTCCTATGAAAATAATACAGAAAAACTAATGGGCCCACTGCCATTAGTGCCACCAGGATTTCACCTTCTGTGCCCTGGCAACCTGGCAGTTTGCAACACCAGGACTAAAGGCATATTTGTCAGTCTCATGGTTTTCAGATGTTATTTTCTTGGTAAAGTAAAGCATGCTTATTTCTAGAATTTAAAGATGAAGAGACTCACCTCCTGTCAGTTGAGGACGTGACATTTCAGCCAGAAAAGAGCACTTGTACTTCTTAACATCAGTGGTACAGGATCAGGTCACAGACCTCAGTGTCTCATCTCTCAGCCACAGTCAGTAACTGATGCTTAAGAAAGAGCGTGACAAGAGAGAAAACGCTCAGTGCAGCTTCTCCACTAAACTTTCCCAGTTTCCAGAAATGTGCAGCTTGGGCACCTTTCTTCTGGCATGGTGGAGATTATCAGGATCAAGATCTTAATCTTGCAGGGTTTGAACACGGGAAATGCTGAACAGCACTTGAGTACGTCACTTCATATGGGTGACAACTCCCGAAGTCCAAATAGCCGCCTGGATCAAGGCCAGGCTCCTAAGTCCCCTGCAGAACTGAGAGACACTGGGAGGAGGACGTTTTCTTAGTCGTGGCTGATTTTGCTCTGAGGCTGCCAGAATTTGAAAGAAGGCAAGCCTAAACTGCATTATGTTCTCAGTGTTTACAAAGCCGTCTTTACTCAAAGGTATATTCTGGAGAAACACTGGGCCAGACTCTGGAGATCTTATTCATTCTACTGCAAACTTCAAAGGAACTTTAGCAAGGTTTTATGCAAGCGTTGTAGTATTTCAGCCTAAGGTTAATGAAGCTCACAAGGAAAACTTACTTTCTGTTCAATCCTAGGAAAGGAAATAACCCAGCTTCTTAGATTGAATCTAACCCCTTTGAAGGCAACTGACTTTAGTAAGGGAGAGTTTTATCCCCAATTCCTGAACATGCTAAATATATAATAATTATTGAATAATCATCTCTTACATTGTTTCTTGGAATGCAGGTTGGAGAGACCAAAAGAAGTCTGGGATTCAGAGCTTCCTGCACACAAGAAAATACATGTTTTTAAAGTCATCGGTAAAATGAATCATAAAAATATTGTCCTGAGTGTGAGATAAATGAAGGGGAGAAATACTTTTCTGTACTTTTCTATATTAACCTAAAATATGTACACACAGAATTAAAGAAAAAAGGAAATTATGACTATTACATACTCAAATTCCAGGGAAAGAGCCAAATGTATCAGGTTTGGTTTTTCCTCATATGCAGGGTAGAAATATTTCATAATAATTTGCAATACATACAAAAAGTAAGTTATTTTCCCATTTTTCTCCCCCCTAAAATGTAACCTCAATATAGCAGAGGTGGTTCTAATCCAGTGCTGCTATTTATCCATGGAGAAAGCTCCTTAGAGAGGCAGTATGCTGCAAACAAACAATACCACTTAAAAAGCCAAATTATGTAAATCAAATACAGAGCTGCTCTCAGCAAGCTCACTGTTACCCAGAGATTTCAATGAAAACAACTTATATCAGTATAAAGTTCTCTCCATTTGCAAAGTCCTTGCCCTGACAATCTTTTCTTTTGCTTTAACAAAAGCTGGCACTTTTGCCATTTGCACAAAGCAGAGATACTTCCTGTTTGCTGCACAGGAACTGAAGCAAGAAATCATGTAAGTGCCAGTCAGCTCTCCTATCTGAAACACTGGGAAAATATATTAAAATAACTTAGCACAGTCTAGACAGGCTCAGCACCGTCTACCTCAAAAATTGCGATGCAGGCATACTCAAAAGCATGAGATTGTCTTTGAACCGTAGTATCTTTCAAAAATAATTTGTTTACCTTTTAGGTTTTTTGAGTCTTTGCTGTGATTCAAACACTCCCACGATGAATAAATTTTTTTACTAGTTTAGAAAAATCAGAAGCAACATTTCATTTGATCATATGCTGCCAAGGAGTGGGAACTTGAAGAAAAATATAATATATTGCAAAAATAAAAATAAAATTGTGAGAGTGAACAGTATCACTCATCTCAGGGAAAACTCAACTGAAGGGGAGGGAGGAGGGGGAAGGCATCCCTAACCTAAGCATCAAAAAAATCAGAAAAAAATTAGGCAAATTAGAAAATCAGAGGTTTTATACTGTTGTTATTACTTGAACATTAACAATATTAAGAATCAGCTTTCCATGACAGCAAAAATGGGAATAATCTTGCCTATACTGTAGCATTAAAAGTCACCTTAGTATGAGAAAAGAGATGGGGGGCAGAACGGACTCCCAGAACAGACCGAGTCTATCCTGGCAGGTATCTGTTCAACATTGCTGAGGGAAGTTCCTCAGTCTCTTTGAATACTCTGGTGTTTCAAAGACTGTATAGTCAGAAAATCTTTCCTCATATCAAACTTCTGTTTTCCTTGCTGTAATTTAAACTAATTTCCCCATGGCCGGTGGAAGGACAACTTATCATTTTTCTTCTTAGAACAATCTTTATATTTTCATTTTTATCTTCCCTTAGCTTTTTCTTTTTTAGACTAAAAAGTCTCTTTCCCTCACTTTATCGCATAAGCTGCGTTTTCTTAGCTTTCATTATTATCCCAGCTTCCCCAGGCTCAGGTTCTTTGTACAGTTCTCACAAAAACTGGTGACCTACTTTATACATGAATACCCAAAAAAGTACATGTATAAACAGCACCACAACATTAAATCAATCAAAAAAGAATACGTTACAGTTTAATATATTTATATTAACTCATCAGTCAACAGTCTCATCACTGCCAAAAGATTCATGATCCCTCCACAACAATCTTTGTCTTGTCCTGCGGTGTTTTTTCCAATTACACTTGGTGTAGGAACCTTATTGTCATCTATTTTGTAACGCACCTTCCACTTTTAAGACAATATACAAAACCCATGCACAACACCGCTAGCAGTTTTGAATTTTAAACATTTAAAAGTTACTAGAATGTTTCATTTTCTCATAAAGGTGATGAAATTTGGCACAAATGTAAATGTTTTCTCCTCAGACAGAAGTCTAGGGAGTAGCTCAAAAGTCCTGAGCCATGGATGCCAAGAAAAGGAAAAGAGATCAGAAAATTTCCTTTCCGCAGATCCAACAAGTATTTGTAGTATCTTTCAGCTAATGCAGGTGAAGGGGGCAAACTGTATGACTAATTTCACTCCATGTGAAAACAGAACATAACAAATGTTTTTAACCTAAAGATAGGAAAAGAGAGGCAGAAAAGCTGTAGGGCAGATTGTAACTGACCTGTGAAGAAGGAATCAGCCATCCATTCCAGGGCCACAAGGAACATCTGAAGCTGGGCAAGGAGACCTTGGCACACTAATAGGTATAAGTGGGTCAATGCAAGGTTGGGGTTGTTCCCACAGGCAAATAAGGGTTACAAAGGCTCCTTAGCACTGTGAATTAGGGAGTGAAATTGGTATCCAGCTGCTCAAACCAGTAACCTGAAAGAATTGCTGTGCAAAGAGGACGATGGATGTGGGCTGTCGATTTTAATAAAGACATTGAGAAACTGAAGGAATTAAGTGGGTTCCAGTCATGGGGAAATATGACAGTAAAGGCAAAAGTAAGTTGCTCACAAACGCCCCAAGAAAAATACAGAGGATATGCAAACATGCAGTGACACAAAGTCTAGAGTTAGACATTATACACGGCAATTTGATTAAAAAACAGACACACCTTGTCTGGTAGTAAGCTGTAATGGGGATGCAGCATTGCCCCAGAATCTCATAATAATGATTTTGACAACTGGCATAGAATGAGCATGTTCTCTGTACTTGCAAGTCCATGATCTGCCAAGACAGGGGCAGATGTCTGTCTTAACAGAGATCATTTGGAGCTATTAAATAGGTAAGCAATCATAAAAGAGAGAGATTTAAAAGACGTTTGGGGACTGAATAAAACAAAGAGGGCTAGTAACTTTTTCTACTGGCCCTAAATGAACAGTTTTGAAGAACCTGTGAAGAGCTACCACATGTACCAAGAAGAAAGCCAGGCTAAGCAAAACAGATTTTGCTGGTAACATAAGAAAATATGTGCCCCAGTGTGCTAGTGGAAAACAGTGCAGGAATAATAACGTGACAAGTGAATAGGCCAAGGAGTCGCAGCAGCAATGAAATGTGGTAATCACCTGAGGAACACTGAGTATTTGATGTCTCTACAGCGAGAAAATGATCCCAAAGAAAATGGGAAATTGGAATTCGTAAACTAGGATATGCAAAGATAAACTAAAAAAACCAGTAGTATGATTTGGGGTTGTGCTGGGTCTGGCTGGGATGGAGTTAACTTTCTTGATAGCAGCCCATGCGGTGCTGTGTTTTGGATCTGTGGCTACAACAGCGCTGATAACACACCAGCATTTTGGCTGTTGCTGAGCTGTGCTTGCACAGTGTCAAGGCTTCCTCTGTTTCCCACTACACCCCCACAGCCAGTAGGCTGAGGGGGGACACAGCTGGGACAGCTGACCCAGACTGGTCAAAGGGATATTCCATACCATGTATCCTTAAGCTCAGAAATAAAAACTGGGGTAGAGGAGGAAAAAGATGGGGTTTTTTGCTTCCAAAGTGGCTCTTCAGAGACCAGCTAGGTATCGGTCTGCCTGTGGGCGGTGGCGTGCCATCTCCTTTGCTTCGCTTGTTTTTTCCCCGCACTGTTTTCTTCGCCTATTAAGCTGTTTTTTATCAAAACTCAAGAGTTTTGTTCTTCCTGTTTTCTCCCCGCTGTGAGGAGCTGGTGAGGGGAGTGAGCGAGCAGCTGTGTGGGTGCTTGGCTGCTGGCTGGGGTCAGATGCTGGTTAGAAGATGAGGCGCTTTATTAAGTACTGTGCTTTAACAGAGCTTACATGGCATTTTTAAAAAAAAAAAAGAAAAAAATCTAACTGCAATGTTTGCATTTACTCCAAATACTCAGACTTGCAACCACTACTATAGGCAGAACAGAACCTGCCTGGATTTTCTTCACCCAGTTCAAGAATCCTTCAACATCCAATACTGCGCAGTTTTAGGAGCGCTTTAGCTACATATATGCCTATTATAAAACCCTAAGACATAAATGAACAAAACAAATTATTCTCCAGTTATTATTTCATTCTCCAGAAAAGCAATGAACCTATCACCCATGTAGAAGGAAATTACAAACATGGAAAGACTAATAAAATATCTCATCGACTAAGCTCATGCCCTTGAAATGCAAGCAGTAGAGTTCTTTACCATGACCCAATTGGAGGAATAACATTTATAGCATGACATGGTCCGGGGCCATCAGGGACGCTTTATTTAGTGCTGAGAAGGAAGAAATACAGTGTTTATTCTTTAAATAGATAAATATTTGGCAACAAAAAGGGGAAGAAAGCAAGCCAGAGTGGAAGATTTAAAGAAAGAGGGAAAAAGGTATCACAAACTAATAAATCCTTTAAATGGTAGGAGGCTGAGAAGAAATGCATCTGTTTCACCATTTTTCTGTACATAATACTTTCAAAGAAATCGAAGTGAAAAGATGCAACATCTTAGATTTCATTTCAGCAAATGCCTTCAAGCCACTTAATGTAGGCCACATACATTTGGCACCCCGGGCCAGCCTCCAGCTGCTTGCTGAATGCAGCAAATGGAGGCTGGTGTTCAGTTGCCCAGCACCCGTTTCACATTCAGGTTGTACATCGCCAACTCCCGAAGAACAAACCAAGTTCTCCCATTTCTAGTCTGGTTAGCTGAGCAGCTGGTTTCACTGGAGGCCTGATAAAAGTGAGATTTCCTCTCATACGCTCCAGCTGGAGGGCTCAGGAGTCTATAACCTAATCTTAAAAAGCTTATGTAACAGTTGATTTCGCCATCTACATTTTAATGATTTTTAAATCCTGTTAATCTCTGGGACTTAAATTGATGGAACTCATTGCCAAGGGACACAATATATTATACAAAAGCATATTTATTTTAACTGATTTAAAATATCTGTATTTCAGTCTCACCAGATAACTATAGTTCTGTTCTTTTAGTTTAGAGAATAGGTAAATTATAAACATAATAAGATTGAAAAATCCAATATCGTGCAGAATCTCTTGGCACAGGAAAAAATCCTGAGTATTACACTAGACTCTGTCCACAGAAATAGAAAAGTGTTTGCATCTGCAGCCCCGTGCTCTCTTCTGGCACACTGGATCTCAATTTCATTTCCAAGAAAGTTAAATTGCAGAGCTGACAGACTGCGGTGTGCCTGGGTCTTATCCTGATATACCCTTTTTAAGCCATTCATTTTTTCTGCAGAATGGCAAAGGCAAATATACAAGTGAAGTCTAATCCATCTATTCCTCAAACACCAATTTGAATGCAACAGAAGTTCTAACAGAATTAGTGACTGCCTTCTAAGTAGCCTAATGGGCGCAAGTTAGAAATAATTCATACCTGTGCTAAATAAAAGGGAGCTTCGGGCTTGATATTGATGTATTTTCCAGGGAAACAAGGTTTATTTGGTTTGTGATTTCTGATATAGAGTAGGCACTATATTGTCCTTTTTTGACACAATGGTGAAACTTTTACTACTTCCCTTTACTTTGAAAGGTTCCTCTCTCACCTGGCTTGTCTGGCAAGGTTATAGGGATTTTCTTTTTCAGTCTTGTTGAATTATCAGCCAAACTACAGAAGCATTTTTCTAAAACAAAGCCCTACTAAAAGTTAGCTTCTCTAGCAAAACTATTTTGTGCTTATATCATCTTTCCCTGCAGATCTCTATATAAATATTAGACAGAGACAATTATTGTCCACATGTTTACTGGGATTCAAGAACACAATGAAGACCAGGACCTGGGAATCCTTGCTCACTGTCATAATTATGCATTTTTAGAGAAACAGTCTGTCCTTTCACTCAAATGCATATGTGATACATAGAAAACCAGGACAAATATATTTAATAGTGACATTGTCTATGAGAGAAAAGACTTTTTTTTTTTAATACATGGACATGGTAACAGATTTGATTAGGAGAGGATGCTGGAGATAACAGGTTCTTGGCTGCTGGCTGGGTCAACATACCATCGGAGTATGTGTACTTACTTTTCCACCATGCCCAATGAAAGGGTCACAGGCAAGAGATTTAACCACATCTTCTCCCAGAGATCGTCCATTAATCATGATTATCAATTCATGAGTTCACGATAAGGCTCTTTTTGTTCAATCTGATTTTTTCTCCTCATTTGGAAGTAGAATTAAAGCATCATTATTTGCATTATGCCACTTGTGACAGTATGAGCTGATTAGCTTGTAAAGCACTGATTAGTTTGGGGCTATCTTAGCGGAAAACTATGAATTGTAATGGAATATGCAGAAAAGCTCAGAGAGGTACTTATGATATGAACCAAACGAATTTTATATATAAAAATATATATGTAATTCAAAATGAGAATGTTTCATAATTGCAATCTATTATAGATGGAAAAGATGACACTATATGAATGATTATGCTAATCTCATATCCAAACAAGTCGCATCATTTCATAACCAGTATATCTATTTTCTGGGGCAGCAACTTTGTGTCACAAAGGGTCCCGCCCTCCTCCTGCTTGCTCCAGCTCCTAGTGATGGACTCACCACATACCTGGCTGGTGGGAGAACACCATAATGTTTGTAAACATTTTGGCAGAACTGCTTACCAGTGGGTCCCACTTTACGGCATGCACATTCTGCATGTCAACACAAATCAAACTCAAATCAGAAAATTTTGCATTTCATAGCTGACTGCTCTGCCCACTGAACCACTGGTGCTCTCAGGCCAGGGCACAATGGGTGGGCTAACCATAGCTCAGTGGGATATTTTCTGCAAGTCCTATTGGGTAATGAGATTTTGGAACAGAAAACAGAGTCATAGCAAACGTTTTTAGTGCCTTTTCAGCAAGGTTTTTACTGCATTGCAGTACTTCAACTTGCATTTGTGGATGTTGGTTTTGTCTCTGCTGCAACGTGGCATGTAATATGCAGGTGGAAAAAGAGCACCACCTTACTTTCAGCCCAACACCATGAAGTCACTGTAGATTACTTCTAAGTGACTAAGCAAAAATTAGTAGTTCTAAATATTCCTTGGGCAAGACAGAGACTAAACCCCAGTGAAATTTCTCCGTGAACAATTGCAAGGAAGGAATCAGCTTTGGAAGAAGTCATAGGACTACTTCATCTGGCTGAGGTCTACTGTTGGAAGGCCCAATGTTGCTGCCACTCCACTACAGAGAAGAGTGCAGAATCCCATGCAGAAGGACTCAGGGCTGCTTATACAGACAAAGCTTCTTCCTTTGATGGCAGAATCAGGAGTACTTTTCTTTGACAGCTGAACAAACTATCCATTGCTCATGGTTTCTCAAATCCCCACCTCACTCTTGCTTCAGATACCAGACTCAGGTTCACAGGCTGCAATTTATAGTAGCGTAAGACACTTGGTATTTCTTGTAGAATTACATGTTATTTCACGTGAACGCGAAACGACTTTACACCATGACTAATGCTAGTAGAACAGGAATACACAATACCTGAATGACTTGCTGCTCCACGATTCCCACAGCACAGACTGAAGCTACTCACAGTGCCAGGGCACTAGAACTGCTGAGAGGGAGGGGGCGATGGGAGAACACACACACACAGAAAAAGCGGGGTCTCTTCAATTAGCAAAATGTATTTTCTTATTATTCTTGAAATGAGTAAAAGTTTGTCACACCAGAGTCCAAACATGACCAAACTGTAGCTCTGATGCTACTGGCCAGATCCTACACTGTATTGATGGATTTCATTAGTATGGAAAAGCATGCAGGAAAGCATACGACCTCTTTGTAGTGTAAACACACGAGTAGGGCAGGATCCCTACCCAGTCAAGGGAGATGCCAGGAAATGTACCACTGACCTGCAGCTTACAAATGGAGGCCCGTGCAGGGATGGACTGCTGATAAACACCATCACTCCCGGCATCATGTACGTTCTGGACAATCCACCTCTGTTTCCATGGACTGAATCCTATGCAGATTCTTTATTACTGTCACCTCTTTTGTACAAGCCTCAAGTCTGAGCAAGCGGAAATGTTAAGCAGTTGTCCTACGATGCGGGGAGAGTGAACTAAACTGAACTTAAGGAGTTACACTGACTAAGAGGGCCCAGCTCTTGTTTTCTTGAAAATTAAACACTCATTTTTCTGCATGGCCTGGCAGATTAGTATGCCAAGTATGTAGAAATCCCACTAATACGAGTAGAAGAATTCAATTCTCAGCACCTTCCTTCGCAGAGTTGCCCAAATACGAATATCGTAATCTATTGCTAAGTATCCATTTTAGAAAACAATGAGCTATTTTTTTCCAGTTAAGCTGAAGTTAATTTTATAGGATGTGATCCAACAATTTTTTCATGAGTCTATTCCCCTTAATAAATTGATTTACATGCTTTTGCTATTAGTGTTAGGATAAGAGAATAAAATATCCTCTAAGAGAGTGTCAGCTTGTGCAAAAGAATGTAGATGCACTGACGGTTTTGGAATGTGGTAGCTTTACAGTAGCTGAACAATTGACTGTCCTCCAGCAAAACTGTTGCAAAGGTCACAGATACACACATCCAAAACAGTATCAAACAATGCTTGCACTTCTATTTTAAGCTAGATTCCTCGTAGTTGCTAAACTCGCAGTAATCCACATTGTATTACGTAGCACAGATTACTATGAATCTAGTGACTATGAACACACATATGTTGTAACCTTGGTTACATTACTACTAAATCAGTCTTTTAACTGGCCCTAAGATTAGATTACAAACTGCAGTTGAAAAATGTGTCACGAGATGGCTGGTTTACATTTACAGAAATCAGATTTGGTTTAACAGGCTTTTCCAACTATAGCTCATGATGTGGAATAGGAATGTTACACTTCTGAAGTGTTCTTTATCCACTATTTATTCTTTTTCACTAACAACATTTGTGGATTTCTTCTTTAAATTTGACAGCAGATAAGTTATCGTTAAAATTGCCTTACTTTCTAAGCATGTGAATAGCACTTTTCCTATGGAAAACGTTTAGTAATTTCAAATTAATGTACCATTATGCATACAGAAATCAATGTGTAACCTGAGGTTCCTCCTTCCCCCTTGTGAGTAAAACAATGAAGTCAGTTTTCAGCTTTATTGGAAAAATCTACTACTCCATTAGAAATTAGTACTCAGTAGAAAATTAACATGTTGATCATCTATAAATTTAAGTTAGTTACTTTGGGCCTGATACAAATCATGCTATTGAATTCAGTGGACTTTGGATTACACTGTAAGCTTTGTTTAGTTTTCTACTGACTTGAAGTTATTCTCTATTTTTTGCATTTTTTAATGCCATTAAGTACACTGCATACAGAAACTAAAGGATTGATTTTGCAGCATCATATTGCATACAGTTGTGAAGGAGATTTTATAGAATAATGCAATCACATGATAACTAGTTGGGTATAATAAGTCAGCCTCCCTCTGTCAGCACAATTACTCCTGTTTCAAAGCAGAAATTCCTCCTATATTCTTATAAGCTCAAATGGATTCCTGCTAAATCCCTTCCTTTTTCACTTCCCTAAATGGTCACATATTTTTCTTGCTATACTCACTGTCATAATATTCACAGCAGAGTGACGAAAGCGTTTTGCATGTGTGGTTTTTTTTTTTTAGTAAGTATTTTGTTTGAAATCCTCCTTGAAATCTCTTAAAAAAAAAGCAAAGGAACACTTCTCCCAAGCACAGCATCCAGAGGAGAAGAACAGTCTTAGCGTCAGAGAAAGAATAGTTCAGGCTTGATGGCCCTAATTTTTCAATGAATTCCCTTATGGCCAGAGAGATAGCCAAGAGCTCTGAAGGAGCCTCAACCTATTTTACTTAGTCACGAGGAATTCTGTGTGATGGACAACTTAAAATAAACACACCAGAGGAAAGCACAGTTCATAAATCAGAAAAAGGACAAAATAACCAAGTATCTTACAGAGTCCTACAGCACAGACCTGCGGCAGCAGCTATGGTAGAGACTATTCTCCTTGGAATTCAATACTTTGGGCCTTGGTATGTAAAAGGGCCCTCTGTCCTTCAGCAAGTTTTGAGGGTTATCTGAAGGACATATTCTTCTCTGCTATTTTTAAGAATCCTATGCTAGTTACACATCCTATTCTCAGGTCTTCAGAAGAAGCAAAGATAGTCTTAGTTCGGTCTGTTCACAGCTACCCCACAGAGGAAAGACAGTGCACATCACCTAGCAATCTTCTTTGCGTAGTTTCCAGTCCAACAATGGACTCCTCTGTGCTTATCATTAAACGACATTGTCAATCAAAGCATTCTTAAGCCTTATCAGTTACTCCAACTGGATTTTAACTGATCATCCTCTGTCCTTATGCGTCATTTCACTATCAAGAGCACAACCCTTCAATCCAGAGGAAGATGAGTACTCAGAGGACATCCTGTGTTAAATTCTCTTCAGTACCTTTCATTAGTGAGCTAGTTTGCCTGTCTACTGCATAATACTTGGTCAGGGAACCAATTGCAAATGCAGCCCTATAGTTTCAAAGCACACGTTAAGTCATCTAAGTAAATACAGATAGGATAAGATAAACATTTAGCAGGAAATGTTACTGCCAGGGTACATGGTCCTAGTTAAGTGCATTCTCAACTGTGTATGGATAATTTTTTGCATACTTCTATGGTCATTGATATGCTGTATATACACTTGCAACAACATCCATGTACTTAGCATGTCTCACCACACATATATCTTTTATAAGCCTTTTTATAAGCTTTAGAAAAACAGAAATAGAAAATTAATTACTAACCTGTACTAGGTCTTCTATTTGCTCCTATAACCCTCATTCCTTATTCTTAAAGTCAAAACCATGTACTTTTGATAGCAAAATGAGAGGAGTTCACATGACAATACTATGATGTAAGCAGCAAGGTCTGCATGTGCAGACCATTTGCGAATTACCAGGAGAGGAACCAGACATTTCAGAAGCTTTCACAAGAACCACGTGGATCCTGGGATTGCATGGTTTATGTCCCCTGAGCATTACGTAATGCATGGAGTAAACCATGGTTGGGATGCAGGTCAGGCTCTGATAAATCAACACCAATTTTTTGTTGAATGTAGGCAAAGATCATGATGGGCTATCTTCTTCCCATGTTACTTCCCATGTTTAGTCCATGTTACTCCTTTACAATGTTTTGTGGCTTATTTTCCTCCACACCTCTGCTCAGTGTCTTATGTATAAGCTGATGTTTTTCTTCACAGTCCCTCTCATCTCCTGCAATTTAAACTAAAAGCTGCAGCAATCACTCTAGCAAATTTTTACAGAAAAGATGCTTCTGCCAGGTCCCTGGAACCACACTAGTCAAATTACTTGACAGTCTTGGAGTGAGAGTTGGAAAGCTGGAAACGTCGTGTGCTCCTCAGCCTTTGGAACAGAGCTGTCCTAACTGGACCTCAGAAATCACTTACCGGTGTGATTCACTCTAATTTGAAAGCCATGCCTCCTCTGGCAGGAAGATACAAAGCCCATTCAGCTAAGTATTGAAGTTATCTTAAGGCACTAAGGACTTCTTAACAAGACGACCTTTTTTTTTTTTTGACCTATTTTCTTCAAAAATCACCAACTAAGCAGGATTTTACAAAGCCATTCCTGCCCTGTTCAAAAACACTGGTACTAGATATGCTTCAGTTACACTGTACCAGGGGATCTCATGTCAGTATAACTGTCTTTCCAAATGTTTACAACAGGGTTTCAGTTTTATCAGTTAGCCATGTCCTGACTGGGCAGAAACTTCAAACAAGTTACCCATTTATTTGCTTTATAGTATCCACAATACTTGGTAAAATATTAAAAAAAAAAAAATCTCAGCTTTTTTCCCTCCTTTTTCCTTGTGCACTCAACTTCTGAAGCTACATGTGCTGGTCTGTTTTCAGTTATTTCAAAAAAAGCATTATACACAGTACAATATCAGACCAGTTGTGGTTTATACATGTGAACATATGTGACTACATTCTTTCTCTTTAAGTAAACAGTGAGCAGCAGTGTAGTCCATGGCCTTGTGGAAAAAAGTCAGCATTGGAAAAAATTAGCTAGTAGATGGCTTTATGCAATTGTGGCTACAATTCATTATGTCAAAGATGGAAAATAAAGAAAAGAGCACAGCAGTCTATCAGACTCTGCTGAGGCAAACACGTGAGAATTATCACACATACAAATACACTCCTAAAATAATCTCAGAGTCTAGCTTCTGGGAGTGGAGGTGGTAAATTCAAGTTAAGGCTGAATCCCTGGACAAAGTCCATCTCTGATGTAACTCACTGGAGACCCCTGAAACCGTCAGAGCCAACTAAGCAGAGCAGTCTGACAGCACAGACGGAAGACGCCGTTCTGCAGGCAGGTGCAGACAGTGTTAGCAATGGCACCCCTGCCTATGGCTGAGAGAATGCCAGCACTGAAACAAAGACAGGCTTTTGACTACCGGTATATTGAAAAATATGTAACTATCTTCCAGTCTCTGCAAGATATTAGAGCGCGAATAACCTGAATAAGCAATACCTGCAGACAGTAGCTTGCAGCCTCAAATCCAAATTTCTTTTTCGCAACAAGATTTAAATCAGAAGGTGAGCTCTATTCTTGGTTAACTCTTTGACAGATCTTCTGCTGTCTTGCCTGGAGTTACGATTTCACCCATAAAGACGAAAGAAGATATTTATCAAAAGTTAATTCCACCATTTTGTCTCAATGCCCACCAAAAGAAAGGAGCATTATGAAGTGCTTTATATTTTTTCATAAAGAGGCTTCAGAAAGATTACATATCTTCTAGCATACCACTTGTTCTCCATATAGTCCACAGCAATGTCAAACACATGGTAGTACTTGTAATAGAGAGGTCATCTGGGCATACATTCAGTAACACCTCTGTATCTAGGAGATCTTTCTAACACCTTTTATCCAGGAGAGAACTAAGATGTCAAAAAGCATGTGAATGACAGGTTAAGCCTAAGGACAGTTTAACTAGCATGGGAAGGCTAAACAGAGTTATCTGAATCCAGGATGCTGGCCAAAGTATTCCCTATTGTAGAACTTTCCAGATCACTAAAGTTTACTTTTTTGATCAGACAATATGTGTAAGAAAACCAACCTGCCACTGCCAAAAAGGAATGGGTAAGGAATGGCAGATGTTACATAGCCAAAACAGTGCAGGGACACTGTCATCGTGACTACCAATAACGGCAGCCCCACCCAGACCTCTAGTTTCTATTGTGTTAGGTGCTGTACTTTCAAAGGCTCAATAGGAAAGGAGAAAAAAGCATGAGAAGGAAACATAAGAGAGACCTAAAGTGATTTGCCTTCAGTTAGGCATCAAGTGATAGATATGAGGACAGGACCTATGTCTCTGGTCTCCCATAATACTGTCCTATCAAGTCCACCTTTCTGTTTTCCTGAAGTAGGCTGTTAAACTTTTTTTTCCCCTCTTCCATATATTTCTAAAATGGAACGAAACCAGAGAATCAACAATTCTCAAGACTTCTAAAGTGAAGAAGGACACTGAGTGCTTGCCAAGGGTCTAGCTGCCTACACAAGGAAGTCACACATAAATTGAGAACAAATTTTCAAACTTCCTTTGAAACTACAGAGAAGTAAGCTTGTGTCCCATCCTGCCCCGTGCCATTCCATCTCCCCCCTGCTCAGCACACAAAGTATATGCGCTTTTGGGGAAGTAAATCCACCCTTCAGCTTGTATTGCTCATTTCCCTGCACAGAAAAATTAGGAGATTTAAATTAAGCTGATAGTCACAAAAGAAGCTGTTGGAAATTTTACCAGGATGTGTAAGTAAGCCAGGTAATACCACATCCAAAGGTTCTCATATTTTATTGGTGATAAAAGTAACACTCCCACCCCCACCATGGAAAGTCAAATGGTTGGAGACAGTTTTCAGCCAGCTGACTCTCTCATCCAAGGAAAATGCTTTGATAGAGAAAACAGCTGCTAACATGGATTTCTGCAGTGTTCATTGGACCAAGAACAGTGTCAACAGCCATGAGTGAAAAGAACTATCTTGGAAGCAAAATTATACAACTCTTCCTTTTCCCTTCATGTTTTCCTTGCAAATGTGGAGAATCAGCAGAGAGACCCACAGTTCTGGCAACTGCACTGCGGACACCAGCTCGTGGGATGTCTCTAGAGCACCAAGCCGCTGCAGCTCAGGGGCATGCTTAAGTTGCAAGTCCTTGCTCTTTTCTTCCAGGGGAGGGGAACGGTTTTGCCACTGCCTTGCCGAGGTCCAGACTTCTTGTCTCACAGCTAACTTGGAGGGATGTTAATTTTATCAGCAGGCTCTGCAAAGAAGCTAGGTGGGTGATAAACCCAAATATTTAATAATATTTCATCCTGTAAACAAACAAGATCTACAGCAGCAATAAACACAGAATTTGCCTTGTCATATACAATCTCACCCAGATGCCTCAATGTTGCCATTTTGAAGAGCTGGTATACTAATTCTCTGCACCTCACGTAAGAAAATTTGAAAGAACAACTAACATACGAAAAAAGATGAAAATGAAACCTACAAACATTCCAGAAAACAAGTAAATAAATAGAAACCTGACATCTGCTAACAATTGTCACTCACAGTTGCTAATTTTGAATTTGGCAAAAATTCCATTTCCAGCACTATTTTTCTGTATTCGTACAGTCTTACTCATCTCTGAAGCCAACTAACTCTCTCGTTTCAGTCAGCAATACTGCATGATGTGGGGCCCATCGGCTCTGCCACATTTCTTAAGTTTTTTGTCCAGGTAACAGGCACTCCGGCCTCCAGTTTCTGCCTTCTGGCTTGCCCGCAGTGTAAGTCCCCAGACGCTCCCGCTTTACGCACAGCTGTCTCACGTACCACTGGCTTACTTCTTGCCCAGTGCCACGTGTAGGTTTATAAACTAGCGGCTCTGCTGCAAACAATCCTTGTGACCACAGTCTTCACAGCACCGCCTGGCAGGTCAGCCTTTGTTTTAAAGGCAGCTCCCACAGACGGTTCTGGTCCTTGGCAGTCTCTAGCAGACACTTGGTACAATTCACCTTCAAGCTTGCTCCTCTCAGCCTCTGCAACCCAGCCGTACCTGAGCGCTGCAGCTCAGCAATTCACCGAGGTCCAGAGAGAAAGCCAGCAAAAGATATTGTTCTTAATTACCACATTAATTGATGTATCCCTAGCTTCTCAAAGAGATGAAGAGTCTGTTAAGATGACTATTAGATTCCATCAAGAGCTAATCACACGGATAACAACTTCGGTTTAGGAAATTCCTGAGCTGCAAACTGCTGGAGGATGGGAGAATATCCGGGGAAGCAGTGTTTTCCCTGCCTCATTCGCCTTGTTCTCCTACTGTACTCTATTGCGATGGGTCACTGAGGGGTTTTGGTGCAGAGGGAAGACAGAGCATAGCCATAGCCCAGCTCCACAGAGCTATTTAACAGCAAGTCCTCACAGCAAAGACCTTTCAGATATTAAATAGACAATAGCAGACATGACAATCTTAGCCAAAAGGCCAAGAATAATAGTAGGCTGGATGGACATTTGGTAGGACCCAGCACAGACACAAAAACTCTTCTGTTTTGCTCCAAGGCCTCTGGACCTTCCCTGTTAGAAAGGCTAGCAGGAGATCAGGTGATGCCTTCCTCTCTATTTGCAGTGTTTGTGGCTTTCTGTTTCCTACTGAAGCTTTGATGTCTCAAAGCAGTTCTGGGTCTGGAACTGCAGTAAGCAAACTTTATCCAGAGGGCTAAAAACCATCTGAGCTCTTTCACTGAGCAGCCAGCTGCAGTTGTCCGTCCTGCCTTGGCTGCCTATTCTTGCAGAGCATCATTGCAGCAAGTCAAACAGCCATGCCTACTGCTTCTTGCCAGCCCTCAATGAACGAATTACTCAAATCCAGTTTAGTTTTGCTGAATGACTTTCATGATCTGTCAGTTCCTTCACTACCAACACTTCATAAGGTAAAATTCACCCTGCATTTCTAGTTATTTACTTGACCTTTAGAAAAGAGACACTTTTCACATGTGCAAGCTGGCTGATACTCTTTCTAAAAATCACTAACCTCTCAGCCTAAGGAGATATCGGGTATCTCCATTCACACAGATTTTCTACGAACAGCGAATAGGGGGTGAGGTGTTTGACTCTCTGCATCTTTTCCTTTTCAGTTGTGATCTGGATTGCTTTTGGCAGAATCCCTTAGTAATGGGAATGTGTCAGATATTAAAAGCTAAAATAAAAATCAGTGAAAGCCTTCAAATAAATTGCAAGCACATTAAATACAGTGCTGTCGACTCTAAAGGTCAGACTCTGGTTTTGTGAAAATGTGCTCAATGCAATAGGAATCACATATGTAAACACTGTTTTCTGGTTTATGCCTTTAACTTCCAGGCACAGAAATCTTTTCTGTCCCATGCACCTTAAAACAGAGTGGAAGAAATATCATAACTGCAAAATAAATAACAAATCAATCAATTGGCATTTGCCAGAAGCTAATCTTCATGCTAAACAAAAGAGTAAGTTACACCCTGTAGACAGGACCATGTTAGCAATCACTGAAATCCAGGACGGGAACAGAAATCAACTCTCCAGTTTGCTAGCCATCAGATTATACTTTCAAAACCGTCAACAGCCAGAATTTTAAGTAGATAGAGATGCATGTAAGTACCCATGGGATTTTTCAAAAAACACAAATAAACTAATTCCCATGGAAGTCAACAAGGAGTAAGCACCAAATGGGATTTTCAAATGCAATGAGGGATTTACCTGCCATTTCTAAGTGCCTGTATATCTTTCAAACTTAAGTAAACTCCCTTGTGAAAACAGTTTTTCAGAAGTGACTTTGGGTTAACTGGGTAACTTTGTAGTTACCATGCACTGTGAAAATCAAAGTTAGTCACCACAGGAATACTGATGATAACTGCTTCATACTGGAATTTGTACAAGTTAGGATGCTGACGTGTCCCCTGAACCAGATCCTTAGCTGATGTAAATCAGCACCAATCGGACCTTTCCAAGGTCTGGCTTTATATGCTTAAATCTAAAAGAATAGAACCCAAAAGGCACAAAATTTGGAATCCACATCCTAATAACAATTTTATGTGATGTCAGGCCTGAGGGATCCATGTTCCTCTGAAGAAGAAAGTGGAAACTAATGTTCCTTTCAGTGTTCAGCTAGCAGCAGCTTCTGCTGCAAATTAACCTTCAAGCTTGATGCTACCTAAGCACTTAGGTTTGAATTGATTTGTAAGCTGGTGTGTATTGTCCAGATGCTTAAAATAGCATGTGAGCTTACGTATTCCTGCATATAAAGAACATGCATACATGTTAAAAAAAATTGCAAGGAGAAAATGGCAAGCCACTATTTTGTGATGTATTTATCCGTTCCTTGCTTAAGCATATTGCTCTGCATTTCTTAGCAGAGAGCGTCTTAGTTGGGAGGGTTGCTCATATATAAGTATATATGCACGTATTCTCTATACAGGAGATGTCAACCACTGGTCATGTGGCCAGCATCTTTGTAGAAACGGAGAGGAATTTTTCAATAGATGTATTTCTTCCTCTCCCACTCCCACCCGAAACTGAATTCCCTTAAACCCTCATTGTACAGCTACTACATGCAATGTAAATAAAACATTCCAGGTGCCTGAACTAAATGTAGAATTTAAAGCTCATCCTGAATCTGAAACTTTCTCACATGAAAAAAAACCCTGGAGGCTTACACAATGCCCAGATCTGCTTCATGCTGCAGACACTTAATGTTTCTCTGGGTGACACTAGCACGAGACCAGCACACCCTCCACCTCACCCAATTAAGCCTTTTCCCTGATTTTACTGAGGCTTAGTTCCTGCTCACGTGAATGGGAATTCTTTATAACTATTAATAGGAGTGAGCTCTGTATTACAATAGCACCTATGAGGACATACTGTGCCAGTTGCTATACACATAATGAGTAGGAAGGAGGCAGCTTTGCCTGGAAGAATGTATGAGCCTTACAGAACAACCAAACCAACAAATCTAGGAAAGTGATCAGCCTCTTGAACAGGTGTACCTGAGGCACAGAAAGATCAAGTAAAAGTTGACCAAAATCACAGGCTCATCAAATCCAGAACTGGCTATTCCTTGCCAAGAACACTCACACCGCAACTGCACGAGCTGGGCAATTACTCTTGCTGCTTGTCTGTGTCACCTCAGGTGCAGTCCCAAAAGCTGCTGCTCTGTTTGCTCAGACAGTAGTCTTTCACTAATTAAGATTAGATGAAGTTTCAGTGCCAGCGTAGAAACTAAAGCAATTATAGAAATAAGTAAATAAATTAAATCACAACCATCACCCTGTTATCATCATTGAAATTTTTTTTTTTTTAAAAAAGAATGATTTACCAAATACAGTAATTTAATACAAATATCCTCTCTCCAGTCCAACTTCACCAATTGCTCCAAGTCCTCTTTGGTTACATGCAACAGGGGCCTCCTCCTTCACTCACAGACATCCCAGCTCCCAGTCTTTAACTGAGCCACAGGGAAGGTAAGTGTCCTGGACAAGCTGAAATGACCATGTGTTCAGTCAGAATCCAGGACATTTTCTGGCAACATTTGATTTTTAAGATCACAAAATAACCACAACGTGGGTTGGTTTTTTTTTTTTGTAAGCGTGCTGCTATTACAAGACTTTGAGTCAGCAGGAATACGTGCATATTTTTCAGAGAATATTTTTTCCAGTGACTTAATGTCTGAATGAACCCATCATGAAACACGGAAGTGTCATGAACATTCACCCCAAGCAAAAGAGCAGCTTTGAGAGGGTCCACACACATTTGCTTCACTCCAGCCATGGTTCACTACCTTGAATACTCATTCCACCGGACTGTTTGGTCCTGGTAAACACTGTACAAGTTTTCCTGGCTCCTGTACTTATTAAACCAAAGGAACATTCTGCTGACAAGTGTGTAGCTGGTGTATTTCAGAACCCCAGAAAGCATTCACAAGCTGTTTGAAAGAGACTTTTTCAAGATAAGATCACAAACCAGGTCGGCACAGTAAGGAACAGAACTTTGGACTCTACAGAGCCTTTCAAGAAACCAGAAAAGTGTTTTGAAGATGGAAAAAGTGAATCCCCAAGAACTTCCTAGAGGTGAAAGGTAGCTATGCAGCCCCAGAAGGTGACTTGCAATGAAATTCACCTTTCTACCAATACCTAACATCTATGCCTTACCTACATGGCACTGCTGCATCTTTCCAAACAAAAATGTACAATTGAGAGACATTTTTGTGAAGCCAAGTTTAATTTGTCAAATTTTCTCACAGGCCAAGCTAATTTTGTTCCCATCCAACTGCAGCCAGGGATCTGTTCTGCATCAAGTGCAGATCCTCCCAGATGCTTCCCAGCGCTCTCCCCCAAATGTCAATGGCATGCAAATGAATTCCACATGCAAATGAGTAGCTCAGTGAATGGCGACAAAAACGTCCTGTTATTCCAGTTCTCTGACTCAAGAAGAAACAAGGCAGCCTCACCACATATATGTTACCTTTTATCTCTGTTAAACATTTAGTGGCCAAATTCAGAATAACACACACAGATTGTGTCCTAGTCCATGAGCTGACTTACTGGAAACCTGAGATATATTACTCTGTTTGGTGGCAGGTAAAGGTGGCAAAATCCAGTTCCTAAAGGCAATAAAATGTTGCTGTATGGGTACCTATGATTCAGTTTCTTCTCCCTATGTAAAAACCTGAATAAGCTTTGTTTATATCAGGGTATTGGAATGAGGAAGCCTCCTCTCCCCTACCTGCTAAGCAGTTGAGTACTCATGGTTCCAGTAATCTCCACAGCCTTCCCCTACAGATCCACACTCATAGGCCAGGAAAGATCTACCTCATTCCCTGACACCTCTTTCCATGTCAGAAACCTGCACCGTGGAAGATCAGTCACAATCCATATATAAAGCAATTCATGACAAAGCTTTAGATACTTTGTGATGTTTCACATTATAAACTAACACTTTATTGTTTACTTGTACCAAAAACTTACTGTACATCAGAAGCAAGAAGAGCAATCTCAGATTGCCTAATACTTTTAACTTCCACTGGATAAATGTGAATGAAGAGGTTGTATCAAGAGAGGACAGACCCATAATTTTTTTTTAAGGAAGCTACTATCAACCCCAAACTATGAAAATTTCCAAATCTGAAACCACTTTGCATAAGAGTTTAAAAAACTACTGGCAGTTTGTAGGTAGATACCATTCCAGAAACTTTACAGATCCTCCTTTAGAATAAGTACACATCGTACTTTAACATAGTGGTTTTATAGCTCTCAGCACTTTAATTATATAGATTCTCAGAACTCATTTCACCAGCAGCTCATTTCACAAAGTTGTACCACAGTACACTGCAAAAATTCAGATACCTTGTGTAAGCCCATGCAATAAAAAAATTTCTCCTGTCATCAAGTCCTTGCCGGAAACAGCAACTTATTGGGTGACCCATTAAACACATCCTGTACCCTAACAATTCTCTACTGGTTTCAATACAGTGTCAGATGCATCCAACATACCAACAGTTCTCACATCAGGAAAATACATAGCGCTTAAAACTGAATCACTTTGGCCACAATAAAAATCATTCAACTCTAGTGTTATCAGTACCAGCACTTCTTTTAACTGCTCGATTAAGTCCCAGCAATTAGCCATTATATCATTCATTTCAAAGAACAATTTGCAAGGGCAAAATTTTGCTTTTCCATCTAAATCTACAATAATTACTAAAACTTTAATAATTCTTAGACGCTAACGTCACCTGTTTAAAACAACCAAGATTTGCTAGGTAACAGAGACAACAGAGTTCATTGTGCTGCTGCAGAAGTGGGGCACAAACTTCGTATTAGGGTGATCTCAGGCAGTTCCAGCTATCATAAGCTTCAGGAACAACAATTCCTATATTTTTAAGACATTTGTATGCAAAAGTCACGCTAAAGTCTCACAAATCACTGGACTTCAGCCCATCCTTCTCAGGAAAATTAATAAAAATCATACTGCATACACTAATGCTATACTGAGAACATGCAGATAAAAATGTTGGTTCAAAAAGTATCAGTCTCATTTAATTTTTGCATTAGTAAGAAAGATGTCATGGTCCCAGGATGCACTTATCTATTACTATTCCAGCAAAAGCAAATATTGGGGCTGATGAGATTCAATTTCAAGAAATCCCCAGCCATCATTGCCAAGGGGTTCCAGGAAATGTAGGTATTGATTTCAGAATAAGTGAGCTTATGGATCAAAAAGCTTTTGCTTCCTTTACCCAATTCTTTTGTAAAGGTTAAAGGTTAATTTCAACCCAAGCACAAATCCACTGCAGGCACAGTATCTAGCCAGAGTCCCGTATCAGGGACAGACTTACTAGAGAAGATTTGAGACGGCTGTCCCTTCCCTCTCAGCTGCTGTCACTTGGGGCATATACTCCTAAGGACATTTGGTGGACAAGCTACAGTGACAATACACAGCTCTTTTATGCCTGCATCTACATCACAGCCAGATCAACCAATGTAGTTATACTGGGGAAGACGTCTGCTAGATGGACCCCTGTGGAGGTGGCCCTGCCACAGCTACAGAGATATCCAGTTCCTTTTCACCCCAAAGAGAGTCTTTGTGCGTATCCACAATCAACAGATTCACACGTCTCAAGTCTCATCAGGAACCGAGCACCCTCTGCTTCAAAAGAATTGCCCAGCTGGTATTCATGGCTGTTTGATCTTTGCATGCAAGAGTGAGGCATCAAACATAATGGTCTCAGAGACAAGTCTGAAGTATGCCAACATGCCAGGGTGCGTTAAAGCATTCAACTCCATATGGCACAGCGCAGAAGCAAAGCCTGTCCCTCGGGTGTATGCAGAGCCCTGCTGTGGACGGAGTGCTGACACTGCACGTCAGTGAGGAAAACACACTGCAGAGTAAGACTGAAAGCACTGCGTGACCTTGGAAGAGCCTGGCGTCCCTGGGGAGATGCGCAGCAGGAGCACGTCTCCCACAGAGGGATATATTTGGAACTCTAAATACAACCTAACGTGAAGACATTATAATACATTTCTTATTTACAGCTACCAGGAACTTGCTTGTATCTCTGAAATCTCATGGGTCTGTTCTTCCCTCAGCCTTACAGAATGGCTAGGAGCAGTTTCCTAAATTACTAGAAAATCAGTAGGAGCAAGCCAAACTAAAGAGGTTTTTGATACGCACCGCTGGTTAATGATTTGCCCATTAAATGAAACATGTAAACAAAGCTTCATAGCAGAGATGTTTGTAGGGAGCATTTATCAGCTCTGATGTTTGTCATCTGAAAAGTTCTTTTATTCTTCCAAATCATATATTGATGCTAATTTTGTTACATTCAGCTCCAGCAATATGATCTTGTAGTATAAAGCAGCAGTGGTTATGCAAGAAAAGGAAATTAAGAGTGGGCTCAAAGGCAGATATATGCCTGTTATAAGCTTTGTCAAAAACATGCGTGTCCTGACAGATGCTGTGAGTTGAGTGGTAATTACATACCGAGCTGAGATAATAGCTCAGTAAGCCTGTGTAAAGTGATCTGGTGATCCCACCTGCACATGGTCTTAACAAGCAAGTTCCTTTCTATTACTACCCCACAGAGTGGAGCTGCTAATGGACTTCGACTCACTGTGGTCACTGTACTTTGATGTATCACTGATGATTTCAGTGCCCGACTTTCAGCAGCAATTCTTCTTTTTCTGTCACTTAAAAAGACCCACAATTTAGGAGTACTGCATTTAAAAAGAAGTAAATGTTTAGACATAATGGTCATGACTACAGATGATTTTTTTTTTTTTTTTTAATTTAGTGGCTGAACTGCAAATGTATGTATGAGTGAGGAAGACATTTAGTAGTGGTCTATCAAGAGGATAGCTTAAAAAATCGCACCAAATATTCAGGATAAAATAAATAAGTTCTAGTTCATCAAAGATGAGCTTAAAATAACACATAGTTGTCATTGATGCAAAAAGTTGGAATGTGCTCTCTAAAATGTTAACCATATAGTTCAACTTAAAATTCTTCTGCCTGCACTAGCAAAGGCTGCAAGGTAAGGTCCTTTTCGGTTACAACACTGACTGTGCCAATATGACAGATGTTTCCTGTCCTATTGGCTCTGTTAGTGCTTCACTCAATTTCTATGTTTCCAACAAATGTTGGCTAATAGGTTTTAATCCTTCTCATGTGTGCTATTGCCTCTGTATCAGGCAAGCACAGATACCTCCAAATTAGCTCAGAGCATTAACATTCCAGATTCTTCATCTTTTGGACAAAACCCATGCATCTTATTTTCTTCTGTGAGTTTGCAGAGATGGTTTGAAGAGGTTTTTCTGTTTGACATATCATGCTTGTACCAGGACCTCCATACTTCCAGATCTCCACGACTTGCTTCAATTTTTCCTATTTTCCACTTCCATTTTCCAAATACGCTCTTGGAATTGTCACCAGGAGGGAGGAACGAGTCAAAAAAAACCCCATAACTAAGTGCTGAGCTCACTCTACCATATGTGAAATTGCAACTAGAAGCCAAGGCATTTTTTTGTATCATCTAATCTATTGCAGAAGATGCCAGAAAATGGAGGAGCCAAGGACTTAGCAGGTAGTGGGCCAATATGTGAGCACTGAAGGCCTATTCCAGCTGTCAGCGAAAGCATTGGAAAGACTGGATCAGGGCTTAAGGTTTTTAAATCTGAAGCTGGAACGGTCTTGCCACAAGAAGAAAAATCTGGTTCATGCCACAACATAGTCAACTCTATTTCAAGACTAACAGTAAACCTTTTTAATTACTCCCAATGTAAACTGCCTCTTGAGACAATGATGTTTGGTGCCCACGGACAAAAGTTGTGGTAAACTGAGAATATTTAAAAGCATGGAATACATAGCTCCGCGTGAGTGTTTATCCATCAGATCACACTGACTTAACCATGACCATGGGCATTTCTAGATGACTTCAATGGGTCCTATAATTTTGGGGGAAATAGAGCTTGGATACCCCTTCCAACACAGATTTTTACAGCTCTTTATTCAGCAATACTTTTTGTAATGTTATTCTGTTTGAATAAGGGGACAGACAATCACAGAGCAATGGCACCAACCAGCAAGTAAAATTATGCATGTGCACATGTTCGCAGGACCCAGGCCTTACGGTACATCTAGAAAAATATATAGTAGATTCCCATACAATGGGTTAGATTCTCACATGGCAAAAATTGGTGCAGCTTTTTATCAGAAGAGCTCATAAGGTGTTCCTTTATGCTCTCGACTCTCTCTCTAGGTAACATTACTGCCATTTAAGATGAGTTACAAGGATACCAAAAGAGTCAATCAGCTTTGATTTTATGTTTTTGGCAATTTAGGGGAATATGACAAGGTTGCAGCCTGCTACAGTAAATAATTAAAATTAATAAAGGGGCAGCACTGTGGTTATGAATACATGACCTGTCTATTAGAGCTATACCCACTTACTGAAATGAAGGAATGTTTTTGCTCAGTTGAACAGGGGAACTGGAAGGCAACAAGCAGAAAAGCAGATAACAGCCTAATAAGTAACAACCCAACAAACACCAAAAGAGAGTAGTTCAGCCATTGTCTGAGTCACACAGCTGTACAACCTGCATTTCACAGAGCAAGATCCCAAAAATGAAAATCACACCGAACCTACTGAAAGGTCCTGTTGGAAAGACAGGGAGTTAAGTTGTCAGCAAATGCTCCTGAGGAAGACCCTAAAGGATTATCTCTCCTCAGCCAGAGGCTGGGTTAGGTACCTCAGGCCTGCGTGGATCAGATGAAGCGCACCCCTTGAGGACACACACTGAGGAGAACAGTCTACATGACACATGGGATAAATACTCTGTTCCTCTCATGCTGAGAAAGCCTCAACCGGAATCTCCTGCTTGGTTTTTTTCATCTTTTTTCCTCTACTTTCTACTTCTTTTCTCCATCTATATATCTAACTTACGTGTGAGTTAGAGTAGGTATTCGGGAAATCTAGTTTGGGATTCCAGATACTTCTTACCTGTAAAGTGAATTGGTCTTTCACAGCTAAAATCCTGTGATATAGTCCTCATCTGAAATTGTCTAGCTTTAGCTTCCAAATATTAGACCCTACATATCATTCTCTGCTAAACTGAGAGCTACGAGAAGTATTTTCCCTAATTATATATTTGTTAGTAGAAAGCAAGTTCTCTCTAAACCAAGGCTGAAATGAAGTCAGTCTTAAATCCCTCACCCAAAAGTCTTTCCTAGCTCTCAAATAATTTTTTCTTTCTACATGTATTCCAAATTCCAACAGACTTTTGAATGCACGGACACCAAAGACCCAGACATATTATTCATTGAATGATTTTGCTAATGCTGTTTATAACTTCAATGTCTCTTCCCTACAACCACATGATGTTCCTTGCTTACATGTACAACAATCACTCCACTGAGCTGCAGAATGACACTGGGAATGCATATGCAATTGCTCATTTAGTGGGCCCCTTACTCCCTTCCAGTGTTACTTTACACAGTGCTCTATCTGGGAACTTTGACCAACATACAGACCTTGCATTTCACTGTACGATCCCCTCCTCCCCAAGTAAACCCTACAGGACAGGATAACACCTGTCCAGTACCATCGTGGTCCTTGCCAAATGCAAGAAAACTTAACCGAAAAAAATATTCTAGAAAAGTATTTTTCAAAAAGTTCCTATTGTCACCTTTGACTTCAACAGGTAAGTTTTGAGACAGAAGAATGACTTCCAAGTCCTTCATTGCAATGCTTACACATGACAACTGAAAAGCTCTAGTCCAACATTCAGAAGACCACAAACCACAACTAGCCCTTTTTTGTCAAGCCATCGTGAGTGGAACATACAGCTGCTTAGTACACAGGAACACTCTCCAGATCTTGCAGCAAAGGTGTAGCACACATTGTTTTGTGTAGATACAATTAAACTGGTGACAAAATCCTGTGGCCAACACAATGGAACAAAGCGCAAGAGCAGGATTTTTTACCTCTGTGCTGAGATTACCCAATCCAACCTCCTGTGGTTCTCTGTGAAGGTATTTGTCAGGGGCTGGTGCTAATTAGCTCCTTATTTGCTCAACCAGTTGGACAGACTTTCACCTTAGCTTCTATTGTAAATGTACAAGTTTCAGGCAGCTGCTCCATCATTTGCACGACAGGTATCTGATATCACCCCCAACACTCCCATCACACCTACAGTCTACTCCCACTGGCTACCAAGTTGCTAAGGAGAAAGTGAGAGTCACAGAAAGAAAGGTAAATTAGGAGATCCATTTGCAGATATATCATCCCTAGAGACTGCACAGCCTCTACTGCGGAGTGTCAAAGGTCCTCTCCTCCTCTTTTCCTACCCAGAATTTTTTTCCTAACCAGGTGCCCAAAGAGCCCATCTCAGCCTTCACACCGGGCATGTCCTGCTCTGTGTGCACTGAAGCAGCTCTGGACAGGTTCAGTAAGCCCTGGGCAGATGCTCAGGCAGTGAAGATCCTTGTGTGTCTTCAGGTCTCAGCACCTCGATATCAGAAATCCCTTATCATGAACCAGCTGGTAGAAAAACCATGGACAACACAGATGTTCTGCCTCAGCGCTGGAAAAGAGCATTTCAGCCCCAGCTCTTCTTGAAGGGCTCTCCAGAGTCAGCCCTCTGGGAGTGCTCAGTAAAAGCCTGACCGCAAAGCATATGAACAGCTTCCATTTCTCATTTTAAACCGCCACAGGTGTTTTTCTTCCTCAGGTTAAGATATGGAGGGCCCAAGACTCTCTGGTACCACTGTATCTAACTGCCTTTACCTCAGATTTCACTTGGGCCATATATATGGACAATGCCAAAGTGCCTCCTGTCTTCCAGAAACAATTCAGTTATTTCATACTGAGTCAGATGACACGGCAATGGGCTCAGAGACCGTAAGTATTAAGTCTCTTGTTTGTACCTAGAGGTGTCCTCTGGGGACACGTTCCTGCTCACGCACAAAAAGCAGAAACCTGGCGCTTCACCTCCATGGGAACCAGCAGGCTATCTTCAGATCCCTCCATCAACTTGTCCCTATGTCCTGCTCCCAGTCTAGCTTCCAGGGTTCCTTCTCCATTGCTCTAAGTGTATGTGCTGGGCTGAAATTTTAAATGTCTCAATGCCTTTTCTCTTCCCACCCCCTCCCCAAAATTTCAGAGAACTCATTCCCACCTGCCTCACTCACCACATGGCTTTTTGCTTCTTGATATAGAAGCGGTGCATCTCAAGAGGGTCAACACAGACCTAACACAACTCGTACTTCATTTCAGCATTCAGTCACATTCACCCCTTTCTATCTGTGCTAGTGAGGATGGGCGAACTCTCAAGGTTGACACAGGGAGCCGGAGACAGGTGGGAAAGCAGGACCCTCCACCCCTTTCCAGGGGCTGCAGGACCTGGACTAGCCCAGAACCAGTCACACCACCACATTACCTATCTGTTGTTATACAAAAAAAAAATAAAAGGACAGAAGCTTTCCGCATGGAAAAATGAGAGCTGGGATTCACTTAATAGAAAGATGTAAACAGAAAGCACCAGCAGAAAGCCCACATGCTGGCTGCTGCTAACACCTGCCAGCACCACTGCCATAACATTTGTTTCACACATGTCCTGCCTTGGCAGGCACCTGATTTACATTTTCGCACTTTGTATCAGCTTTCTACACACTTGTTCTCTAGCATATTGTTCGTACATCAGATACCACTGTCGTCTTATTTTTCAGTGCTAAGTGACATAACTAGGTTATTGCACAGGACAAAACTCTTGCTCTGAAGTACACCTGCATCAAAACACGGTAACCTTGAGGTAACATATGAATTAATGACATGGCAATTTTATTTTAAAAAGCCATTAACCTGTTAATAACTATGAGCCTATTTAATTTCCAGATTTCTCCCTACTGCACCGTAATAATGAACTCTGCCTGTTTAATTAAAAGTGGTAACAAGTAACTATGACTCCACTTGTCTCAATAGAATTGCACTCATTTCTAGGAGTCCTAGATTTGGCCCAGAAGCCACTGAACTCACTTGTCCCACTTGCCAAGGTAGGACAGACCTGTACCAGAACCCTCTCTTTTTAATAAATAACCTTACAGTGTCCTGGCCTCCAATTACAACAAGTGGCCAAAACTGTTCTTCCAAGGCACGTGTTTACTCACCTGAAGGATGCAGAGGTGGTAAGAATGCGTTCTATTCATCTGCAGCTCCAAAGGCAAGAATGATGGACTGACGAGCAGGCAGTGATACTTCTGGATAGTCTCTTAACTGAAGTTTACCTTGCTTTTCTGTGACCACTACAGATTTATGACTGAAGGAGTGCCGTTAAACACTGACGGGTTTCGGCTTATTTGCAGACACGAAAAAGTATTATTTAATTACATTATGGCAGAGGCATAAGTCAGATAACATATATAATATGGGACCACACTCCTCATAGAAATGATGATCTAAACAGACAAAAGGTAAAGGGAAACAGAGCATCCGAGAAGCAAAATGATCAATCCATGATAAGTCCATTGCAGAGTTTGTAACAGCACCTAGGTATTTTGGCTTTCAGTTCCTGTTCTACTGTGTGAGTTCATGCTTTTCTCCAGAACTGTAAGTTTTACACTACAGGTGTAGTGTAGACAGGTAGGGATGTTAAGATTTTCCAGAGGCATTTGTCCAGTGTTAAAAAAGGGCATTCCCAAGTAACATTTAAGCCATACACATGAGATAGCAATAACTAAGTTACTATGATTGATAACGCAAGTCAGGAAATATTAGCAACTATTTGTTATGCAACAGTCCCTTTCTTAACAAGTAGCTCTTAACGAAGGAGGCTCCGTATCTGCATATGGGGTGGTCAGCGGAGCAGCACAGAAACACAGCGGATCACAAGAGCAGCAGCTATACACTTTGAGTGTAAGAACCCTGACAACCCCCATACATAAAGAGATGTGGAAAAGATTCTTGAATAACATCCAGATGGAATCCCAAAGAATGATGTAGGCAGGCAACTTGGAAAGGTCTTCAATTATATGAGTTTCTGCAGACCAGCTAGTTACTGGACACTCACAGATGCATCAGCAGGCAGCAAACAACTCCTTGGCTCCACAGAGCAGCCTGATCTGAGCTTTAGGGAAGATTACGAGCCAACCTCTCCCCAGAGTTGGTATCACTGACCACTGAAAACAATGCTCCTCCACCAGCAGGATGGACGTTCCTGTCAGGGCTAGCAGTGAAATTTTTCTCACATGTTTCTGCCTTTATGAATCAGGTTATTCCCATATGAAACAGGTCTGGGAATTCAGAGAGCTGGCACCCCTATGAACTCACATCTCTAGCATGGGGAACAGCCCAGAAGGTTTAGACATTGGTGTGGAGTGTGTAGTAGGTGTTTATAACAGATTTTGTTACTCTCAGCTTTCCTGTCTGAGGTCATAGCTGAGGCATTTTTGCAGAGCAAGCAGAATAACCTCATCTGTGAGAGAAACCAGTGAGATCTTTATTGTGCCATTTTCACAAGTGATTGTCTGTGCTCGCTGCAGGTATCTTTAAAACAGTGTGCAGTTATACCTCAATCATTAGCCCACTTGTTCTGTTACAGCAACAGAGCTCTAGGAATGAAAGCGTTGGTATGGCCAAGAGAAAGAGAAGGGGATGAGTACATAGTGGGACACACAAGAAGGAAAAGAGGATTCACCTCAATGGGGAAGTGGGCAGAAAAGCCTGGGTCCATGAGAGTCTGTTCCCCTCCAGAGGCACAGAACCAGGACTGCAGAACAGAAATTGGATGATACTTCACGGGCCTCACTATAGGGAAGAAATGTATATTTGCCCTGCTAGGATGGTATATACTAGTGGATTAAACACAGTTGATAAGTTCATACTTCACATCTTCCTCTATGACGTTGAGACCAACAGACTCTCACTTGGATATAACTGATAGTAAAGCTTGCAACTTTCAAAAGTCTGTTAATTATTAGCAAAATCTTCTGGTAACAGTAGGGAAGTTCTGAAAATATCTTGCCTGGGGAGACAATGGAGTTATTTGAGAATACGAAAGGCAAGCAACTACAAACCGTGATATAAGCATGAGGTGGGAAGGATGGCTGTCAGACTCCAAAGTTCTCTTGGAGCCCTGTTTTCCAATGAGTCTGTGTTACAGGATATGGACCTATTTCCACAACAAACACACAGGTCTTTTCTATACACCACCACACATATCTCACAACTCAGCCTTCAGACAAACAAAAAGATTGACCTGACTCAGTCATTGCATTGGTATGAGAGCGCACTAATTTGCCAAGCCATGTGACAAAGTTTAGCCCTCAGCTACAAAGCATCTCCTGACAGCTCAAGGAGTTCTCTCTGTTTTGGGTTAATCAGCTGATTCCCAAAGGAAATGGGACTGTATCAGTCACAATGTAGGAGTAATTTTTTGTGCACGTAGGCTCACATCATGTGTAACTTATAAATTTATTAGCAGATTTCAAACAAAGTTGACAGAGGAACAGGCAATTCAGAAATAAGAGAAAACAGGCAGCTAGATAGAGAACACTATCTTCAGCATCTGGCTGAGGGAACGGCTTTTGTTAAATATCAGAGAACATGGTTGGAAGACTACTCTTATAAATTTTGCAACTGTAAAAAAGTCAAAGTTCACATAAATCATGAAGCGGAAATCTATAGAAACCAGATTTGTTACTTCAGTTGCTCATTTTGTCCCGAGGGAAGAGAGAAGTTCAAAGCTTTTCTTGATGGGGTACTATTCCCACATTGACTTATCAGTGGTACATAAATCCTATTACTGTATCACAGCACATGTGAAATGTGGGACTAAATGCTTCCCTGACTAAGTGATTGACTGGTAAGCAACAAATACAGCCTTTTGCTTAAGAAGCTAAGAGGTTACTTTGGTACAAACACCAGGGCAGATAAAGGTTATTTAAGCATTCTTGGCACCAGCTTCCTTTCTCCCTTGAATTCTTGTTTTAACTCGGTTTTCACTTCAACCTTGCCCTTCACCTTTATGGAATTTCATTGAATTAATAAAGGAGAAAGTGTTTTCTTTGCTGTCTGTGGTAATGAAACGTGGCTTTGCTTGCTCTGAGATGTGGGTGAGTCACTACCAGAAGAGCTTGCTACCAGTGTGACAGTTGATATCACTGTCAGTACAACTAGAATCATGTTCCATAAATGTGTGACCCTGGGATCATATAAAGGCATCGAATTGTAACAGAGGGCTGTGTGTTTTATAGAAACAATAAAGTTCTACAAGCAAGAGGAAAAGAGGAGCATTTCATGAAGGGCTGGGTACAGGTTATTTTGCTGATTTTCACCTGATCCTGTGCATTTTCAGTGCTGAAAGTGCCATGTATACTTCAGACTGAAATTTATGCACCTCAAGCTTGACGTGAAAACATGTCAGAACCCTACTGGCCTTCTGCCTGACAGAGGTGCAGAGGGTGTTGTGGTGGAACAAGCAATCTGTCCCTTGAAGCACAAGGGGGAGGTTGTCATTCTACAGTCTTATTTATGTAATATTTCTCATTTAATTTCAGGGTTATAAAAAGATATTGGGGAAAGGCTTTCAGGTTTCAAACCAGGGTTTATGGATCTGATGCACACTTTACTGTCATTCTTCTAGTGTCGGAAGTAAAGCTTATAGAAGATGCTGAAAAGCAAAAATATTATGCTTTCTCCTGGTACTCATACATCTCCATTCTCCTCTAAGTCAGAGGATGCCAGTCACAATCCCAGGCCTGCAAAGTCACCCTAGAGAATTTCTTGTGCAGAAAGGGTGCCTGCCTTGGTGGGTCCTGACTGAGTGCAAAGACATTGCCTTTGCAAAATCTGCGTTCTGTACTTAATGAGATGAAACTGGACACACAGTAATGCAGGTCACTAAAGAAAACAAAAAGAAAACAAAAAAACCCAGGTTTATCCCAGCCTGAGAAAGAACGTGAGCCGTGATGTGTTTCCCTGGACACATTTGAATCAAACATCTGTTAGCTTTCCTTTTCCAAACACCTGATGAATCCAACATGGCCACATATTGCACACTCCTTTGCTAATTAAACTATTGTAAGGTTATCTCATGAATCAGATGTTTTGTCAAAAAAGACTGTGCTTTGATGCAGATGGAGAGAGGACTGAGCACAGATAGGTAGCTGTTCATGCACGGGCTCAGCTGTGACTTTAAAAATATTTAGTGTCCTTTCTTGTCTACCAAAATGTTAATTTCCTTTTGCTTATCTGCACTGTTAATGTGGAAAGTAAATTTCAAAAACAGTAGGATTTCTTGTAATTTTTATTGCTTTTCTGAAAACTGAGCTGAGGTATCTAATTATTATGTAAGAGTATTTTTATAACCTGTAGAAGGAAGCATAGGGAATCAGCTCTGTTTTCCTTTGAAATTACCCATCTTTATAAAAATAAATGATAGTATAGTAATCTTCTCTGCCACCTGACCTATAGCTAGACCGTGCTATGTTACAAATGCAGCCACATAAGCAAAATTGGTCTGATCAAACTTCAGTGGAAAACCTCACCTGTAAACCCAGACATCCATGGCTCTGGGAACTTTTTTCGTTACTAGCACCTCAGCACAGGATTGAATAGATGCTGGCTTTCAGGTAACATATTGTATTTTGCACTAACAAAAACACTGGGATGAAAAGGATACAGAATTGCAGAGTGAATCGGGCTACAGGGATTTTTGCTGCTGGTACAAAAATTAATGCCAAATGACTTGAAAGACTACCCTGCACTGAAAGGCATTTATATCGCCTTACCTGACTGGTGTCTAGCATCAAGGAAGAGAAGCATGTTTGAGGGCCAGGTCAGAGCAGAAACCTCCTCCAGAGAATCCAAACTACAGTCACCTAGGGAGAAGAGTTCACAAGGTTAGGTGGATGTCCATGAGTACCATTTGGTGAGTCTGTCCAAAGATGCTTATGCTTCCGAATACACCAATCAGACCTGAAACATCACTGTCACCAGGGTACCACATAGTTGCATTGTTAACCCAACTGCTACCTGTACAAATGAGAGACACAGCCTATCTGAGTGAGGATTTTCAGTCTGACTAGACAAAAAGAAGTGAAGGAGAGAAAGGTGAATGGATCCTTGAAAGCCTTACAGCAAGTAGCAATCAAACCATGACTGAAGCCCATACATGAGAGCTCTCTCTTCAGTGAAAGACAGTTCAACAGAGGGACAATATATCATGAGCATCTAAAACTAGCAAAGCGCACCGCTAGGTCAAGAGCAAGCAACCTATCAATGCTGCAGTCTGTAGCAGAACTTTTATTCTGGCATACCAAGTGTCAGCATTGCAGAGAAACCCCTGCCCTGGACAACAACGGTCCAGCACAGGAAACAGCCATGCTGAGGGAGTAGCTAAGTGCAACCCTGTTACTGCCACAGCTGGTACAACCAGGCACATGCCAAAGGGCAGTAGAAGTCATGAGCAGACCAACAAGCATAAAGAAAAACAACACTGAAAACTGCTTTTACTGATTTTTAGGCCCATGCTTTTTACCTGGTGTCTGTGCCCAATTTAATTTGCTGTGGCTAAGCTGGTACAGAGTGACTCAGTTGGGTGTCTGAGCCTTAACTGTATTCCAGCTTCAACCCCAAGGCAATGATGATACTACTTCCACTGTAAATGCCAAGGAAGTAGTAAACAACACTTTGTTTAATATCAGTTTGTTTAATATTAATTTTCCATTGCTCAAGTGACAGACACTAACAAAAAAGTGAATATTTTAACTCAGAAAAAACAGTACAGACAGAAAAGGATACATGCTATTCAAGGTTCTATTTGCACAATACAATTTCTTTGGCTCCACCTATGAAGGTAGAATTAAAAAAATCCCTCATGACACACAGGCTTTACTTTGCTGACTAGCATTAGACACATGAACCTCTCTCTCCAGTTCTCCACTATAGCCAGGGACAAATGGAAAACAGAATCAATCCAAGAAAAAAATGCAGCCATTATTCTGCTTTAACCAGAGAGACTTCCGAGAAATGCTTAATCTTTTTGTAGTTTGCACAGAACGGATGTTTATTTAAATAACAGTGGGGCGAGTTAGAAGCTGATTGGGAAAGAAAGCTTGGTATTTTTAAAGATGAAAAAAACTGTACAAGTTCTAGAGCAGTTATAGTTCAATGTCTCAGCACCAGTACAATATATAAAGCTTCCTGTCAAATTATTTCTATCCAGCATGAGTTTTTGAACTGACATCGCTAATTATGATATTATAGTCTCAGTGTAAGACAGTTTTTGCAGAACTAACATTATCTTGCTATTAAAAGACTTTTTTTAAAATAAAAAGATATACCTCAACCTAATTACCTTAACGCTGTACAAACTCTAGTGTAAGTATTGACCTGTTTGCTTCCTTCAGAAATTACAATCAATATCCATCCTGCAGATTAATCTCCTAAATTAATTTCCTTCTCAAAGTGCATGCTTTTTCATTTATATGTTGTAGCTAATTGAAATTCTTCCTAATCTGCTATGCAGATAATTATCTAAAACAGACTTCACCGCCAGAGTACATGCTCCCTCTGTTGCATGGTAAACTGTACCGCCATTATTTGTACCACCCTAGTGTTTAGATGTCCCAAATGATGCTCTGCTTTTCACCTGCTAGGTGCTATACAAACACATAGTTATCTTAGCACTTCAGTATCAATAAAGCCATGTTCACGTTTAAGTACTCTGTTGCCTGGAACTAAGCACACGTGCGCACACGAACACACAAAGTATTGGATGAAAAGCAGAACACACAGTCCTTATTGTCTGGAGGGAGGAAGGGCATAAAAATGAAACCATTTTATCCAAGATCACGTAAAATTTCAGGAGAAAGAGCAGAAACTGAACTCAGAATCTTCTGATTCAGGGTTGCAACTTCACAACTAGCTCACTTTCAAGCCTTTATATTACATACATGCCACAATCCAGCCTAAGAAAACCTTACATTGAGTTGCAATAACACAGCTAGCATTTCTTAATTACACAGTCAAAAAAGGGAGACAAAAATACAGTCCTAGTTTCCAGAATACACTTGAAATACTTTCTCTCTAAAGAGAGATGAAAAGACAAGGAAGACAGACAACCTGCAAACAACAACAACATGGTAAGAACCTGCTGTCTTTATACATAGCTTTTTCATGTATATTATTATAGTCAAGAGAAAGGCAGGTAACTGACAGAATCATCCCTTTGACATCAGTGGTGGGCACAGCGCAGTAAACCAAGATTCTAGAAGAAGCTCCCATGGGTTTACTGAAGCAACTACTTGAAACAGCTGTTTTTACATCTTCCTGAAGAAGCACAGAGGTGAATTACAAAGTACAAGGAACAATATTCCTGAAAAACAAGAGAGCTTGAATTTTAAGGACTTAGAGAAAAATCGCACAATCCTTTCAGGTACAAAGTCATTCAAAAAATTAAATGTTACTGCCCCATTTACACAAAGCAGGACAAAAGCAGCAGGATTTGTTTCCACTGGAGTGGGATTCTGGTGGGAAGGGATACTTAAACAAGAAAATACTAATCTAATCTTTTGGGGGAGTTTAAAATGGTATAAATTGGAGATGGAAAGCGATCAGGACTGAAACAGATGCTGATGAGTTATTGAAGGGAACCAGATTTGACTACATGTACTAAGCCAGGCCGCATCTTTATCTTCATGAAGCAGTCCACATCAACTAGTGCGCAATTCATCAACATTTCTGGCTTCTTCAATCAGCTTAGGGAATTTTTGTCAACATTTCTCCGAATTTCCCACGATTCTCCAGTAATATTACAGCCCCAAGAGATGGGTCTACTACGGAGATGAAATTTCTGCTTGTTCATTACCCCCATCGTCACTGCAACTTGTAAACACACCCTTTCATGCAAGAGAGGGCTTTCTTCATTACCATCTGCCTTCTCTCCATCCTCTTCCTGGCTTCTGTGCCACCTACCAGTCTGCAACTCATGTGATATCAGTGCACAGAAAGTTACATTTGTGGTGATTTATAATCAAAGGAAATTTTGAAAATTATTTGTTTGTTGCTTGGTACAGCAGATGATTACTTTTTGTCAAGAAATTCTTAAGTAATTGGACTGTTGTAGTCTAACCATGTCCTCACTTACTTGTGCCAGTTTACCTGTCAATCAATGATCAATAATGAAATTATTCCCCATTTGTCCAGAGTTAAATTGGCCACAGCTATTTTAAGTACTTCATGTTCAAATATTGCCATATTATGAAGTAGTGCTATAAGATAAAAGTTACTGATATATACTAACATATGGCCAACCTGAAGGACTTTTTGTGTGGAGATTTACATAATTAATAACAGATTGTTCTCATATTTTTATTTCAGTAAACCACGGTGCTGTTGCCAATTCATAAAGCAGCTTCAAAATCTGTTCATGCTGAAAGACATTAAGACATAAGGGCAAGAAAATATTCACTTAAGTTTAAGGTCAACGATATGCCATGTGAAATATATACTGAAATGCATGAACTGTAAATGTACCACATTAAATATTCCAGGAAGCTTTACTGGTTACGCTTGTTTAACTTCTCTATATATGTGTGTGTATGTGTATATATATACACATACACACACATATACATACATATATACACACACACACACACTTCCCAAAAAATAAACTTCAGATCCCTGGCGATATTATCATAAAACCATTCAGATATTGCATGTGCCTCATTCTTTGGTCTGATGGCTATCACAGGAACTTTGAAAGAAACAGACTCCTGTTTCTAATTAGTAAGGACATAAAAGTGTTTATGTAGAAGGAGAACCTAGAGAGCTTATTATGCTGAGTCCTGTTCAGAGCCAATGTGGTTTTGTCATGTGTATGTTAAAACTGACACAGCCAAGTTTGGTTACGGTCTGGTAGAGCATCTGCAAGTCATTTACATACTTTCAAATGCCACAATGATAAATACATACAGGTCTGTGACAATCTGAGGGTTATGTCTGAAAATGAATGAAGAGAAAGCATTCAAAAAGGAGTAAGACTATTTATGAAGGAAACCATCATGGAATTGCTTAGACTGAATTTGGGAAGGGTGGGAATGGAGATAAGAGGAAGAAGTCTAAGGACTTGAGCGGAACTTATTTTTTGCTCTCCTTATGCTACACGAAATTACTCCTGCCATGTGCTTACTGGTGATACATTTCATTTATATTGTACAGGTATAGCTGCCTGCCCATGGAAATACATTCAGACAGATGGGAAGTGGAAATGAATTTGCTGATCACACAGCTGCCATTACTGTCTTCATCATAACTCCCCAAGGGAAAGCTCATTTTGGGCAGAGATTCATCCCAGCACAGATCTTATCTGCTCACGACTGAACTTCTGACTCGAGCCTGAGCTAAGGGCTTATTCCCTCTCACACACTGGACGGGACTCCTCTTCTCAGATGTTGATTTTAATCACAAGAATTAGCCTTACTAGCAATCCCAAATCAATCACTTGATTTGATACCTACTTCAGATCAGGTATTATTTAGACTTACCCAAGGGAGTCCTTTTTGTCTGTTTTGCTTTGAAGTTAAGAATCTCCCACTCTTACTTTGTATCTCCTAAGGAGTGAGAAAAATGTCCAAAGCTGGATCTGCAATCCCACTCTCACTATGGCCAACTCCAATAAATAGTCCTGGTGGTAGAATTGCAGTTTAAGGTCTTTTGGAAAAAGCTTAGGGTGCCAGTGACCTCTAACCTGCTTTATCCATTCATACAAGCTCTAGGAAGGGACTAAAAGGACATGGTATAAGTTAGGAGGAATGTGTTTGGACAAGCAGTCTGCATTATGCACTTCTTGGCCATTGCTGTCAGCCTCTTTATTTTTTCTTTTTTTAATGAGCAGAAAAATTGCTCTAAATATTCAGTGCATATAAAAAGCCAGTAACAGCCCCCTTTGAAACACAGAAAAATGTGTATACTTGGAAGGAAAATTTTAATTTGGCAGGCTACAAGTTACATTGGTATTTCTAACTTTCACATCAACAGGGACCATAAGCTGACTCCTCGTTGGTAACATCTCATCTCAGGAGAGTCAGGTGATCTCTGCACAGTTTCTACTTCGTCAAAAGTTAGTTATCAACATATTTTTAGAACTGGATTTACACAGCCTACTCCCTTCAGCTTAAAAGCATTTCCCATCAAGTCCAGAGGAGAAATGTTCCAGTCAACCATAGCCAGACATGCAGCCCATAGGTGGGCAGCAAACATACCTTCAAACCAGCCTCAGACCTGCTCTAATTTACAGCGGAAGAAGGAGGGATGAGGGAAAGCTAGTTAAGAATCCTGACTGGCTTGAGGATTATGTGAGCAAAAATAGCTGTGACTTCTTGCCACAAAATCAGCAATTACAGCGTGGAGGCCTGGCTATAAAGTCCCAGGACAACCATGATGGATGGGTTGTACTGCCTTCACGCTTTTATCAAGGGATTGGAAAAGAGGAGGCATCCTTTTTGTTTTGTCTGCTCTCTCATCTCATTAATGGTCATATTTTACTATAAATTGAATGCCACAGTGCGTGTGAATGTATGTCCAGCTTTGGACATTTTTCTCACTCCTTAGAGGAGATCTAAATCTATCTGGGCACACATTTGCTGAAATGCTGTTGGGGAAGAAGAATGCCTGAAAGAAAAAAAGAGCAAAATAAACAGCAATAAAGAAGGTTGAACGTGCACAGATGAGCAAGGATACGTGATCTGAGTTAATGTCTTCCTGTATGTTCTGCATATTAAAAAACTGATCAAGAACAAACAGCAAACATCAGCTATGTAGCTCAAGCCATGTCATTTCCACAGTTTGTATTTTGAAGGCTGAAGTATTTACAGTTTCTGTGCAAACCAAAAGTATGCTTCCATGATGGTAAAAGAATTACAGCCCATAAATTGGGTACTATCACCTTCTGCTCAAGTGCCTTCATGGTGGATTAACCTAAGCCATTTTACTTCGTGTTTGTGATGGACAAGGCACACACCGGTTTAGTTTATATTTATGATATGCAGGGGCCTTGCGCAACCTAAATTCACATTCAAAGAATTTTACTTACGACCAGCGCAGCAAAAGCACTTCATAGGATCAGAGTGAAAAGCGCAGGGAGAAATCAATACCCATACAGGTTGCTTTGGCAAGAAGAGGACACATCACAGTGCAGACCTTACTCTCATTCTTCCTAGCTTATTCTCATATGACTTCATTGCTTCCCATGGTGCTACTTGCAATTTTTGCAGATATGAGCAGGAGTAGAAAAAGCTGCAAATTGCCTGGAAACAGTCTTGAGAGGAGGAGTTTAAAAAAAAGGAAATGTGGAATTTCTTCAAGTAGGACAAATTGCTTGCTGTACTAAAGACAGCCAAAGCCACATCAAACACTTTTAATTATTCTTCTATGTAAATACCAGTTGAGATCACCACTGGGAGGAGCTACGATCCACCTGGAAAGAGAGGCGGTCATGAGTGGAAGTGGCATGTCAATGGGACACTGTCCCTAAAACATGACATGTGACACAAAGAAGTTTGCAAACAGCTGGCTTTGTACATACTTGTAGGCACATGTGGGCAGACAAGCCCACACAATGTTGGAGCAGTACTGTCAAACCACTCATTCTGCAAAACAACAAAGTTTTGGGCATGTGGCCATGTGACTGAATACAGGGACGAGTCAATCATAAACCTAGAGATGCTCAATGAACTAAACAACCAAAGGGTTTACATGTTAAGTGAACATTGATAAACACATCCAAAAATCATCTATAACCATTTTATCTTTGTAGGATTTCTGATAAAATCCAGCACCTCTGCAGAAATACTTCTTATTCTGTTCACTCCTCTTCCCTGTAATTGCAGGTTTGGTATCCTAAATGCCTTGGCTGAGAAAGAGAAAAGGTACAGAGACTGAAATGGCAAACACTGATCACCATTATCAGCTACGCCTGGCAGAGAGAGTATTGCAGCAAAATACAGGCTTCAGTTGAAAAAAGCTCGACCAGCAAGTTACTTCCTGCGTTTAAAAGTGTGTTTCTGGGCTCCAAAATATACAGACTAATGATAAGCATTCAAAAAGCTTCCAGAAAGATGTATTATCCTTTTGACCAGTATAGAAAATTACGCCTTTTGGGGGGAAGTCACCCATGTTGACATTCCAAAGTCAGGACATTGCCTTTGTCCAAAACTGGCTAGTTAATCTGAATCTATGACTTCTACTACTATACCTACCCATCTTTGTCTATTTTTACGTGCTGTGCAGTCTATCGAGATTCAGCTAAGTACATACTTTTCTCTGGCAACTCCAGTTGCTGTCCAGTGCTCTACAGCATGACTGGAGCCAGCCAGGCTTTCTGCAGCTGCCACAACCATGCCAGCCAGCCTGCCTAACTTGCACCGATGTTTAGAGAACAGGCACTACAAACAGGATGGTCAGAACTGTATCCAGAACACTTTCCCCTTTCTAGTCCACCTCCATAATGTGCTCCACCATCAGTCTTGAGCTCCCATTACTAACCCCTGTTTTGTTTAACTGCTTATAATGCAGATCAGAAAGGAAAAATTCCCTATAGGCAGGATTACTAATTTAGTGAAATTCTGCAGGGACTCAATAAAATCTGCAATAAAATAAAGCATGCCCTGGAATTTTCAGAAGACTAGTAGGGTTTGAGAGAAAACAGGTACTACCAAGCCATCACTGCTCTTCTTTGCAGGGATTCAGCTCTGTGGAAAAAATGCAACATTCTGATTTGTGAATCTGATCCATTTTTTTTTTAACTGGGCTGCTGTCCAAAGTGATGTATTAAAGAACTTCCTTGATTCAGATTATTTTCCCATTTTAGCTTTCTGGAAGTGGATTCTCTCCACTGACCGAATTTGTTAATTTGGTTATTCACCATTTCCAAAAGTAATGAAATGTTATTCATTTAAGGGGTGGAGTGGTGGCTTTAAAGCATGATTCTTCACAACAGTGAATTTACTTTTTCATTTGCAACTGATCAAATTCTGTGAGCAGAGTGTGGAACTTTGTTCAGTTCTCAGTTCACTATTATGCAGTCATGATTAAATCAATCAATCATTGATGTGAACCTGAAAACCTCAGAATTTTAGTTTCAAAATGCTCTTCCCAACTGCAGTGGATTCAGTTTTTAGTGTGTTACAGGACATTGCATTGGAAGTATGGCATAATTCAGCCAGAAGCTTTTTGGTACACTATTTCAGACAGAGCTTCTCATGCTTCTCTTCCTCTTCTTGGATTAGGCATATTTCCTGGTTGATCATTAGGCACATATAACTAATCTCAGTGACCATCTATCAAGAACTGAAAGAATTAAGCTAGCTGATATGCATAGATAATTTCATAAATCAGACCAGTCTCAAAGGCATTGCTTGCTGAGCAGTTATAGAAAATATATCCTGAAGAGTTACATGTGGCATTTTAGAGCTAATGCAGTATTTACAAAACTGAACTAATGAAACTAACACCTTCACTCAGTGTATCAACCAAACACAATATCAAAGTGCTGAAAACTGGCGTATCAATTCTCAATATATCAACTTTTTACAAGAAAAGAAAAAAGGTCTCAAGCCATTAGCCACTTCACAGGAGCCACACAATGAAGTCCCAGACGACATCATTTCAAGACCAAGCCCAGGATCCTTGAATACAGAAGCACAAATCCCTACTGCCTCTATCCAAAGATCAGGGGCTTGGACATACAAAGCTGTTTAGATATCTACTGAGATTTCCAAGAGCACTTAGCCAGGTTTGGTACTTAAAGTTAGGTGAAAAAAACCTGTATTTTAGGTACCTACCCTGTTCAATTACATCTGAAAAATTTGCTAAGCAAATATCAACTTCATTCAGTGACCAAGTACTGTGTAAGGTCCAATTTCAGGTCTCGCAGCTAAAAGCTGAACTGAGTATTTATACATGTTCCTGTCCCAAGAAGGTGGCAGACAGCCACACTGTATTTTCCAGCGTGGTCCAGCCCTGTAGCGTCTGAGGGTCTGAGCACGTACTATTTGGTGCAGAGAAACCCTATCTGTTTTTCTTTATTGATTTTCACAGTATGCAACATGGACAGAGGTCATACCGAAGAATAAATACAGGCCAGGCAACCCACACTGTTGAGAAAAGGTTCCTAAAAGCCCTAGTGTCCCTAGCAAAAAAAATGTCATTCATCCACAAAATTAAATGCAATATACATCCAAATTCTAGTATTTACCCAGAGTCCTAGAAACCTCGAAGACGTGATCAGAGCACCCTTTCAGGAAATGGTCTTGCCAAACAGACTGCCCCTGGTAACTTCAAAAGGCTTACCTTGTGCGAGCTCTGCCCAGTTCTGGGACAGCAGATCACATAAGGACATGCTACATGTTTGTAGCAACACAGCTTTAAAGGACACTGATTGAATGTATCGGGGATCTAAGTACCTCCAAAAAAGCCAGGATTGAAAGCGGAAAGAAGGAATGCTGGTCCGAAACACTTGTTTTTTTTCCCTGAAGTCTAGACCTGCAACTCAGCTACCATTTCACTGAGAAGGGTAATATTATGTTTGCACTGCAAGTTTTGTCAAGAAGAGGTAAGTGATGGTTATGCAATACAGTGTGAGAGATTGTTCTAATCTACCTGATGCCTTTAAAATTGCTTCCTCTGCAGCGAACCTCCAAGATAGAAATAAACACTGTTACCACAACCATGAAGAAAAAAATGCAGCAGCAATAGTTATAGAAGCTTGAAGATCCCTTTGAAGGTCCCAAATGCCTCAACGATGCAGCTGGCAGCACAGCTGCCATTACCAGCTCTGCCCCATGCCCAGAACCGCTTGGTAAGCCTGAACTGCTCTTCAGACTCTGAACGGTGGTGGCCACGAGGTACTGCCAAGAGGCAGACTAGCTTCTCTGTGCTGCTTACGCTATGCAGACAAGCGGTGTAAGATGAGGGAATCAGAGCTTCATAAACTGTATGCTTTCATATTGAACAGGCAAAGGAAGAGCTTGCTTTGCGCTTAAAGAAACAGGAAAATTTTGATGTTATTAAGTTACTAGGGTTAGCTATGCCTTTCATAATAAGCCACTGTCTAGCTTCTTATAAAACACAGCAATAAAAATAACCAGAACAAGACAGCCCTCTTCTTCAGAATAACATTGCATGATTTTATATTTTTAGATTAAAGAGGCACATTGATAGAGACATAAAATACATAAACACAATCATAAGAAACTTGTTTGCTTGTACCTCTAAACCCTCTTCTGGGTTTTAAAATGGAGGACTCCTTCCTTGTTTTGAGCACATTCCCTTGGCACTTCATGAGGTGGGGGCTCCCTGCTGCTTGAGAAGGTTCCCTTTATAGAATGCTGAACAATGAGTTTGGAAAAGTTTTGATTGATAATAGCTTACATATGGCGCTACAGAAAAGGAGTCTATTTTAAGTATCGTTCTTCTCTGAGAAGGGATTTTAAAGGGCACCATGTGCTCCAAACTTGCTGGCAACATGTTGAGCCTCCTCTCAGAGCCTGCCTCTAGAACTGCTCCCTGGCTTGTGATGGAAACCTACTAGTCCACCGTAATCCTTACTAACATTCAGAGAGCAGTGGAAGTACATTTTATTTCCTATGCCTGTGAGGTTTTGAGAATATGGCAGGACTGGTGTGTAACATGCAATTCTGAAGAGGATTCCTAGAAAACATTTATACACTGTTTTCAGGTATGTGGATCCAGAGCAATAGATATTTCTTCCACATAAACCCAGAGAAAGGGAAAAACACTTAGTCATCGTTCAAGCCTACTCTCCTCCCTAGTGTTTGAGTTTGTAAAATTTATTTATAATACATTATTACAAGGAAATATGAGGTTTAGTTAAAGAGATATTTTGAAATGTATTTGACCAAATATCAGGGAAAAGAAAGGTATGAAACCTTTTTATTAAGATGAGTCTTCAGGTCTTTCTCACTTTTCATCAAGATCTAATCCAAAACATAATGTTAAAGGCATCACACTGACACATGTTGGCTTTCAGATAAGAAGTTCATGTTTCTGACCATAATCAAGGATTCCAGGAATTATTCTTTCAGCAAATAATAGGCAGGAAGGACATAGTGACCTTGCCACGTTTCAACCTGCATTGAGAGCTGTCTGCCAACTTAAATTTTGCCTCTGACTTCTACGATTACACAGCATTTTCTTTTCTAAACAGTTGCATTGCTTTATGAAACTGTTTCTAATATTATTCACACAGAAGGGTGAAATAATCCCTATCAACTTTAGTGATTACAAAGGTTTCCAAGATCAAAGTAAGATTATCCTTATCAAATTTTGTAAGAAAAAAAGTATTAGTTTGTAGCCATTTATAAACACTTTTGTACATGTCTACAGCTATGACAAGTCACTTGGAACAAAACAAAAAACCGTGCAGAAGATGGGGTGGGGGTTTGTTTATGAACCCTCTCTGAATTAAATATGTTTTCTACAAATATATTATCAACATTGTGCATGTACAAAACTGTTCATGGTAACAAGATCACTAACATTATCTGTCATCTGTGGCAGGTCACTTGATAAAGCAGATGATAGCATTTCTGTTTTCTGGGTATCTACAACTTTGCGTAATGGAAGCAACATAAAGTACTTTAAAGTGGCTGGTGTGGGAAAGGAACAATGAAACAACTTGCCTTCCTTTAACCATAAACCAGGTTCTTAAATTTCACACACTGATCGGCAAAGAAATGCATACAAAGAGTTCAACTTTAAAGTATTATCCAAGTTACATTTTTCCTTTATATAAGTGCATGCTGATAAGAGAGAAAATACTACCAAAAAAAGTTAAGTCATCTGCTTTACTTACCCCACAAGGCTTTTGACATTGTGATCAAACATCAGAGGTTCATAAGACGATTCTTCATTGTGATGGAAAAAGATGGTGGTTATCAAAACAGCAAACTAAGTTACCTATTTTTGGTTAAACTACTTCAATGCTTGCATACTTTTTCCTAGCATCAGCATGAATTAACTACAGGCTAATTCCATAAATATACAAGGCCAAAGTTATCTCTAAGGTACAGCGAAGATTATTTTGGTCTAACTTAAAACCACCTGAATTTTAATGCAAAATAATGAAAAAGTCATGTGCACATCCATTCAGCCAGAGTTCAATATTTTCGAAATTTCAAGTCAAAGACAGTATTGGTGCCATCTGCCTGATTCAAAGAAATGTTTCATTAAGGAAGTTAACGTCACTGAGCTCATAATGCAAGTAAGCAAGCAAATGAACAAAACAACTTAGCATTGGACAGCTCATAATGTTAGCATCCTTGTTCAAATCTGTAACTGGAGACAATCGTGCTCCTCAGTCTTTCAAGTGATGGATGACTGTACAGCATTCACAGCAATAGCTTGTACTGGGAACATCAAAAGCATTAGTTTAGGCAAAAACCTTGGCAGAAGGATAGACTTCAGCTTTACATCATAATCCTGTGCAATTAATCATGACATTACAAAGGGCAAATACCTCAGTGTCTCACTGCCAGGCCTTGTCATTTTCGAGGTATTTTACATTGTGGTATTTTCCTCACCCTTGTGAGAGCTCTTCCTTGACCGTCAGTAAAACTTCCCTTTTCCCTTTTGAGCAAGAACGCAAGTAGAATCTTTCAGACATGTGGCACGAAGGTATTTTGTCGATTCAGGGAATATCAAAGAGCCCACCCACAAACTCCTTTTCCCTGATACTTCCAGCTCCAGGAACAATGTTTACTAGAAAGGCAATTCATTTCCCTGGAAGAAAACAAAGTGGATAAATGCTACCACCAGGGAGCATTTCATATTCTTCATAAACAGTCAATTCAAGTTAGTGCATGCAGACTCACAGAATGTAAATGTAAGGAAAAACATATGCTTTCCATACAGAAACAATAAAAACTTTCCAAAACTGTCTTTCAAGATTCTCTTTCTTCTTCAGCCTCAGCCAATGCAGTCTAATTACAGGGAGTCATTTGGGAGAATCATGCAAAAATGTCTGCCTCAACCGGTGCTGCATTGTTCCTTGCAGCACTTTGAGGCAGTTTCCTTTTCAATTAGCTATGCTCATTACATCCTGTGCTTCGTTTATTTTGGTTCCCTAACCCAAGCCGGTTTGTCTGAAACATTGTTGCTGCGTTCCTTGCCTCTGCTGCCTCACCATGTGAAATACAATCACTTCGGGGCGGAGAGACACCACCACCCCTGTTCTGACCCCCTCCATTACAAACGCGACAAGCCGGGGCCCGGCGGGCAGAGGTCAGAAGAGGGTCCCGCTCTTGCACAGCTTGAAATTTTGCAGCTCAAAACCCAGGCCTGCAACCGACTGATAGCTTCAAACCAACACTTCCATCCACTGTTTCTCTGCAATATCCTTCCCGTAAGCATTTTAAATGGCTAATACTAAAATTAGTGTCTGGAAAAAAACGTGGCTGTCTTGTAGAAAAAAGGACTTTTTTTTTTTTTTAAAGGAATAAAGATAAGAGAGTAAGATGGCTTTTGAAGATAATACACCAAACAGATCTACCAACTGGAAGTTCAACTGTAACTAAACCAGTGACACATGGACCTCCACATAGGGATGTTTACTTACTCAAGCAGCCAGCAGCATAGCCTTATGGTCATCAAGATAACCCCCTTCCAGAACTTCTTACAGTCACATTAACCAATAATAACATTCTTAACGATTTGATCCCAGTTACCTTAAGCTATCCCAAATAAACCATTTTTCAGTTTGGGGCCTGCCTCTTTCAGTCAAATCTCTAGAAGCAGTAACAAATTCCAGGTAACAAGCAGGCTGAGGATTAGGAATTTATTCTTAAAAATTCCCTATATTACTTCAGAATCCTTGTTAATTCCTCCAACCTTCCACAAATGTGTGTAAGTGTACATACACACATGAGTAGAGGTGAACCATACAGATTTTATTCTAGGGCAGGAACTAAACCGGTCAAGAGTGTTTTCTGTTCATTGAAACAGTGATGCAGTTTCATTGCATAGCCTACTTTTTTGTCTAGTGAGAAGTAAATTCTCTAGTGATTACAAAAATTGTCTGTAATATTCTAGATAGGGGAATACAAACTGGGTAATTTAAATACAAAGGCATCCTTTTTTTCATTTGCACATACATCAAACAATTTGAGGAACAATTTGCCATACAAGAACATCCTCCTGCACTCTGAGCTTCCTACCAGAAAAAATGGTCGGGTGCTGATCTTGCTTATACCCAAGGGACTATTATGAATCCTGGACTTATGGAAGATGTAGTTTTAGCTAGTTGTGGGGAGTTTTGTTAATATTTTTGTATATATAAAATATATATTGAAAGGGAATACTGAGAGACTGTCAAGTGTTCCCAGTGGATTCAAATTCTCCTGGGTTGGGAGGATTATAAATGCTTTCCCTTCCTAAATAGGACGGAAGAAAGCACACAGGGTAAACTCCTTATAGTACTTTAAAATATCCCTTAACCAGAAAAGGTGGAAAAGTTTAAGCCTCCAGAGACAGCAGCTAGAAGAATTGCATTTAGATGGCTTTGACTTACAAATTACAGTTTGGACAAGAATGCCATCACCTCCTTAAAGTAAGGTATACGCCACTTACGAAAAGCAAAACAGAATCTCAAATGCCAACACACAGATGAAAAGATCTAAGGCCCCTTTTTCATTTTCAGGAGCAAGGCTGGTCAACTACCTCATGCTTGTGTATCATCTCCACCTGCAAACATGAGTAAGCACTGTTATTGACTCCTGTGATTGTTATCATGTCTCACATGGATCCTAAACCCCCATTTCCTATAAGCATGTGAGCTGGGGACAGTGAAGATACACACTCCTAGTCTTCAATGTCACAGGGAAAAGCTTCAAAAAAAAAAAAAAAAGCCTTTAATGAGCATACAAGGTCAGAAAGCCAGAATAAAACAAACCAAAAGCAGTCAGATTTCAGATTTAGTTTGTTTTACAAATATTAAGCCACTATATCATTTTTGACTGCTTGTAGTCAGCAAAATTGGATCAGAACAACAACAAAAAACTAAGGGGGAAGATTAGTATCTAACACCAGGACGCCAACAACTAAGCCAACAGATGATGGTCTGACGTAACAAGATTCATTTGGGGACACTGGGCTGCCCAGGCACTGGTTCAACTGCAGAGACTAGGCTCCACAAGGGAGGACTGCTGCTGAAAGAAGGCACAATCCTGCAACCCAGTATTGCAGGGTTGATCACATGCAGAGACAGAATATAAATGATTTCTCACACTTCCACAAAGCTCATGACTTCTGGACCAGGCTGATATCTGAGCAAAGAACCCAATAACTTCTGAGCAGTCCGTACTCCTTTGGGAGCCCAGCCTAGGACAGTTTTTTTTTTTAATTAAAAACAGCAAAGTAGTAACAGAAGGTATAGGTAGCCAAAGGGGGGAAAGGAGTAAAACTTTCTTTGCCCACAATTAAATTGTTTGCAGTGTGGAGCACTTAGGAGCATTGTGCTGACTGCTACCACATGAGGCTCCTGGGGAGAAGCAGCACATGCTGCAGCAGTACTCTTTACTCATAAGGGTGAGAACGGTGAGTTTTTACCACTACTGGCTATTTTCTCTTTTCTCTGAGGGGCACAGCTGTTAACCAGAGAGCTACATGAAGCAGGAAGTACCTTCTACTTTCCTTTTCTAGTATTTCAGGAACAGTTAATGAGAAGTCTGGGTCAGAGTTTATAAAGAAGATGAAGCTTTAAGGTAAGCTAACAAATACAGGAGAGAGCTTGCAAGAGAATGAGAGCTGTGTTTCCTCTATTTTGGCAAGTAGTACAGTACACAATTTGATTGCTGAACCAAAATACTCTATGTGTTGCACTGTAATGCAGGCTCTGCCTCTTTTCATCAATGTCCTGCACATGCCTTTTCCCGCCCCCCCCACCCCCCCACCTTGACTGCCAGGAAGGTCTGACTTTGGCCCTCTGCATATCCCAGAGGACTGTTAAATAGGAAAGAGAATTATAATGTAGAAAAATAAGCCACTGATACTTAAGTCTTAAATCAATATTAGAACAGGAAGCTTTAGTCTGGTATATAGGTCAGGGAAGTATTTGAAGCACAAACACTGGGCAATTTGATTCATGGGGAGGGCTGGCTCAGGGAGCTCTGCTGCTCTGAGGAAAGCAGCATACAGCTGCGCTGGGCAGCCAGGCTGTCCCCCACGAAACACCGTAGAGGCTATTTTACTGCTCCAAGACCATGCTGGGGTAGAACAGGTCTGGTTTCATGCAAAGCTGGGCTCTTCACTCGGTGAAGAGAGGAAAGTCATTGCTCCTGCTCTGTGACAAAGCAACACGCACAGTAATACTCAAGAACATGTTCCGAGTAGTTCTTAAGAAAACTTATCAAACTGGGAAACTGAGGCTCAGATTTATAAAAGGCATCTAAAACTGGAATTATAAAGTCTGCGATATGACAGGCACTCTGGTCATAATTCTGAAAAAAAAAAAAAACCAGAACAAAAAACCCCAACAAACCAAAAATTCCGAGAAATCCACAAAACTTAAAAAGCAAGAGTAAAACTATACAATCCATGGTACTTCTACAGAATATTTGGTAGGACTGGGGCTAGTATACTCAGGAGCACCTTATATTGTTGAGTGCCCAGGCTCCTCAGTGAATTGCAGCCTATTCTGATGCACGCTGAAATCAAAGGGAGTCATCTGAAGAGGTTTTGAGTCATGTCTTCTGTGAGCTGACTTCAGCAGTGCAACTGCCTAATACCATTTACTAAGTCACTGAAAAACCCTAAGTACCCAGGCCTTAGGAAAAATAGAGCCATCAGGCCTCAAACAAGCAAAATGCATGCTTTAAAAGAACATGCCAATGAAGCACAAATACTGGAGGTAGACTGTGACCTGACAGAAACTGCACTAGGCTGAGACTGGAGAACTGCGTTCTCTCGTCAGCTCAGCAAGTGAACCTGGATATTCGTACACCCACCCCCGATTTCCATCTGTAAATGAACATATTAAATAAAATGCTCTGAAAGCTGCATGCAAAATAGGTTTTTCATTTCTTAAGTGATTTAGAAAGACCAGTTACAATGGTTGGCTTATAGGGCACACATACATTAACATTTCTGTATGTATAAAACACCTTTTTAGGAGTGATATATACCTTAGGTTTCTGTACCTTATCCTCAGTACAAATACACTGAGGGGTTAGTGTACGATATGCACTGTTAAACCACTGGTTGCGAGCTGGTTAAACAGCTGTATACCCAGGAAAATATGAAGCAGTGTAGCAAGCTTGGTCTTTAGGAATTTCATTACATCTGAGAACTAAACATGAGGAAGGTGAGCAAAATGGAAACAACACTTTAAACACCAGGATTATTTTGCCAGCATGTCATATATTTACACGTGCCTTCTGACCCCTCTGAAGTGTTTATGCCTTATGCCACACAGGGACTTCCTTTGGTACCTTTCATTTAAAAAACTGCCTAACGATGCCCACACACAGCTCTACAGTGCATGGTTTAAGAATTTTGGCAGACCTATCGCAGTATAACATTAATCATGCAGTAGCTTGCGCACTGTCTGAAGAAATTCCATGCAGCACAGCCCATTCTTGCCTGGGAAGAATTACAAATCCACATCTCTCCTCGGTACTCTCTTCCCAGGGACAATACTCCTGTATTCACAAAGTGACTTTTCTTCCACATTTACTTGGTGTTGCTCTTGTCTGCATTGATGGAAATCACCATTAAGAATACTAGGATGGAACAAGGCATTGAGGAAAATGGGATGGAAGTTATAAAAAGCTTTTTAAACAAGTGATAATAGCCATGCTACATTTAAGTCCCCTGAACACATACAGTGTTTCCTACTTAGGATCCTTGATCTGCATTTAGGGCCAGACGTTCAACTATCCACTGAAAATACAATCTTTCTGGACAATTTCTAGGGAAAAAAACAGAAGATGAGAACTTGTGGAAAACACAGAAGGTAAAACTCAAAACCAGAGCTGTTTCACAAACTAAGGAGCATAAGAAATTAATCTAAGTTAAGCTGCTACAGCAGACTGTAGGACTAACGTGCAAATGTTTGATGCATACCAGAGAACCTTGAATGAGAAAAGGCATGTGAATAAAATATGACTCAATGAAATAATTCATGCTGAAATGACAGGATTTTAATTATGTGCAACTTCAGCCCTGTGAATATAAAGCGGGAAGCACCTCAGGCATTTAGGGCCCTGATGACAGAAGTTCCAAATTTATTCAGTGATTTACTTTATGAAACATTAAGTTCGATGCAGCATTTGGTAAAAAAAACAAAACAAAACAACAAAACACCCAAACCAAAAAACCAATAACCCAAACAAAACCCACAAAGACCACATATCCAGATATGGTCTTCATCAATAATCAGGACTACCAGTTTAAGAACCCCTGAAGTGACAGCATCAAGCCACTTCCCTCGGATACCTGTATCTTCCAAATTGCTGTGGAGTCAGCAAAGGCACACTGCAATAGCGCTGTCAAGACTTCACAAAGAAATGCGACAGAAATGTGGGCAAGGAAAATGGAAATATGTGAAAGTGCCTATGTAGATTTCAAACCAGTCTTGCTCAGGACTAACTTGGGAACATGGAGAGTTGACACACTTGGGAGAGGGATGTATATCTGGATAAAAGCTCCAAAGTAGTTCCCAAATCATTCAGGAAGAAAGCAAGAATGGTAAAACAATTACATATAGTGCTGTTCACAAAGAAAACAGGAAATATAGTCCACTAGGGAGAAATAGAGAAGACTACTAAAACAGGCAGCCTGTTGTGAATGCAAACAAGAAATTAAAAGAGATGAGAAAGCGATTCAAACCTCCCCCACAACAGCTCTTACAAACAACAAAGTCCAGCAAACCAGCTAAGAAGCAAGCAAGCGCACAACACTGTATATCTAATTGAATCCTTTTAAAATCCTCTTTGCTCTGTAGCTCATTCTACACCCAAATAGTACAGGGAGGGTTCTTTAAGTAGATGTCTAGTGAAAGTTCAAGAAAAATTTTAGCAATAAGGAAAGATTATGTAAATGTAAGTTACAGGGGCATTGTCTTAGTAAAGCAGCACAGAAGCTAAAGCAAACAATTAGGTCCTTTGTGCTCAAACAATTGGCTGGATTAGTGCTTGAATGGACATAGAAATTTTACGTATCAAATAAACAGTATTGAGAGTTGGGATATCGATTTACATAAGAAGAATATAACTGGAGACCTGTGCAGGAGAGGGCATGCACTGTGACATGGTACTCTGGCCAATTTTCAGAACCACTTGCATCCAGACAGGCCTTGACTTCAAGTGACACAGCTATGCCTGTCCCAGCAGAGACGTGCAGACAAGCAGCACGATAAGAGTTCATGAAAATCTGAGAAGAGAAAACTAATGCTGGCCTTCCTGTGGCATTTTTTTAATGTCTGAATCAACAAACACTATTTTTTTTTTTTTTTTAAGTAGCTTTGGGCATAATCTTTGAATCACAGTTGGGGTTTTTTTCCTGGGCTCAGGATGGAAGAAATCATCACTTAATGCACCATAAAGAAAGCAAAAGGAACAAGAAAGAAGGGAAGAGCATACTGAATATAGTGTAAAGTCTTGGGACACACAGGATTAAAAACAAAGTGAAAAGAGACTATGGTGGCAATGTATCACTGGACAAAAAACCCCAATGAAACAAGGCAAGAAATCCTTACTGGTCACACACAGAGTCAGAAATAATGCTGGGGAGAAATCTCAAGTACTCTTTGCTACTATGATTAACAGGAGAAATGAGATCCTGCAAACCAAGCTTGAGAATACATAAATAGAAGTATGAAATTAGAGGAAATTATTCCAATTATTCCAGATAAATACAGCAGGCTCATCTGCAGTGGCGTGCTCAGCTCTGGTTAGGCTATTAGAGGCACTGAGATGTTTGAGAGAAGACAATCAAATGATTCTGAGATTCCGATGGGATGAATGCATCTGTGAACAAGTATCACCAGCTAACCTCTTGAATTAGCCGCTGTACAAATGCTAGATCTGCAAGAAGGTTAGGAAAGAAGAGAGTTGTGTGAAAGTAAGTAAGTAGAAAAGCAAGAAGGCCATTTGACTCCAGACTGAATATATCAGACATTTTCATGAGAAGGCACTGACTGCTGCTAAAGAAAAGTAACCCGGGGTCTTGCGAATGAAGGCTTTAGCAGATGTGTCTTCACATCTTAAAATTTTCTGAAGACTTCCTTCACAACTGAGGCAAGTCACTGTAAATCCTCCAGACTTAGTTTCTTCCTGACAAAACAGAGATTATCCTACTTTTATCATACAATCAAGACAAATTCTGTTGCCTATTTAGGTTGCCAATATGCTAGTGTGCCCTGGTTTCACTTGGGATAGAGTTAATTTTCTTCCTAGTAGCTAGCATAGTGCTGTTTTGGATTTAGTACGAGAATAAACCAGGACATACTGGAAAGGAGAATTTCTTGTAGGATTCTGAGGTGGTGACCTGACAAGAGCAAGTACAACACTGAAATTTCTGAGAAAAATTAATACTCACCTACCTTTAGCAGAGATGAGCAGCTAGAGAACAACATCCAGTCAGAACACTGACCTTCTCACAATTTTGTATTTCGCTCAGTTTTTCTAAACTTACTTCCATTTCAGGGCTGTTACAGCTTCTGCTCTAAAGAGTCAGAATACATACAGCTTCCTTTTTATATGAATCTTACATTACCATGCACCTTTGATCCCCTTCCTCTCTCTACTTCTGCTATTATAATTTCACAGATTTTGCCAGAAGGAGCTGTTAGGTCACTTAAGCAGATCTCCAGTATAATGCAGACACTAACTTTCACCCAGTTACCCCTGCCGAAACCCACATACTTCAGTGAAATGAATGCAAGAGATTAAATTGTACACTGCAAGAGGCCCTGCAGCACGAGCTGTACCCAAGGACACTACACTGGCAGAAAACCGGGCAAAATACACACAGATGATTCCCTCAGGAAATGACAGCCTCCACTGCAGAGAAAGATAGTGATCCTTACCAATCTGGCATTCAAAAAAACCTCCTTTCCAACCAAGAATCTGAAAATATAATATGAAACATGCAAGAATGACTGACCAGATAAAGAATCTGTTTTTTTCCCTTAGATGTCTATACTATCTCCCAGCAATGGAACACTTTCTTCAGCCGTGACTAACTGCTGGTGTTTAGGAGAGAAGAAAAAACAAAATGCAAACAAACAAAAAACACCACACAAATAACATGAATGGTAACAGGAAAAGCCCTCCCTTACAGCAGAAATCACGCCACCTAAGATTTTATTATAATTACTGTTATAATGCAGAGTTCTGCTTGTCAAGAGAAAGCTGAAGGCTGATACAAATTCAGACTCAAAATATGATCTGTTTCTGAAACTGCACTATAGTGTAACTTTTAAGTAGATACACAATCTAATAGTTTATAATCCAAGCCACAATGAGTCTACCATCTTTACAAGTACTTGTACAAGTGTTTTACGACCCCCTTAGACAGAGGGCTGGAACCTTATGGCAAGAGTGAAATTACACTGTTTAATTCTCTCACCTCTGGGTTGCACCATGCTTTCATATGCAGAGATTGAACTACAGCAGCAGAAATGATGCCTTCTGAAAGCACTTCTCAGCAGAAGTCCATGCAGAATTCTGTGTATTAATAATGGAAATCCTAACCTATACCAACAAGCAGTGCACACTGCACTCAGAGAGGATCAGTGATTTCTCTACTGTTCTACCTTACGAAAAATACCTTACCTCAGAGAAAAAAGGTGACTTAATGACACTAAGGACAAAAAAAAAAGAGGGAAGAGGTTAACGGCTCAGAAGGTATAGGTTTACCTCAGGCTCAGCCTCCTTAAGGGAGAGTCACCCTACTCGTAATTAAAAAGCACAAAGTGCCTGACTGAGCTCATTACAGATTTTAATAATATATGTACTTTGAACATACAAGAAATGAGAGATTTCAGGCAACTGCCAATCCAAGGTAGATCTCTGACTTGATTTACAACCCAATCAAGCCAGCAGTGATTAGATGTTCACCTGTTTAATCGTCAATGCCTTGCATGACATTAATTATGGACTACACAAACTCATTTTCATGAGCTTGCTCTTCACTTTATATTTCAGTCTCTCAACCTATTCCCTCTGAAAGTATATATAAAAATCCCCCAAACCATTATTTATATTTATCAGTTCTCAGTTTATAAAACTATACACACATTACAAAAAATTAACATCACAAGTAATGACCTTGTTTGGCTGTACTGCAGGTAAGAAGCTTGAAGGTCCTCAAACAGTGTAACTCCACCAGCAAGCACAGAAACAGACATTCTGACAGACCCACCGGCTTTAAACAAGGCTACTCACATACTCAAATTGCGCCACTGACGCTTTAGTCTTCAGACTTGGCAGCTGGTACTTAAGTTATGGATGCTGCACTTACCAAGTGGTTCCAGAAAGTTCAGAAGAGAAGGATTATCAAGGCATCTCCCTCCTCCCCCTTTTCATTCCTGATTTCTAGGGATGTGCCAGCAGCTAATTAGTGTAAGGCAGAGACAGCCTCTAGCTGCCTCTGATTTACCACAGCTTTACCTGGGCAGCCTCTCCCATGCCTCCCCAATCAGACTGTGAAATCTCCGCAAAGTTAAGGTTGGACTTCAGTTCTAATCTTGAAAATTCAGATCCTTCCCTCAGACACAAATCAGAGTAGAAGTATCACTTGTTATGTAAAAGGTTACTGTCAACTGCAAAATGTAATTTAGAGGAACATTCAAGTCACCACTTGTTTCCCTGTATGCGCCAAATCTCCCATGTCCTTGAGGTAAAGGGCTGCATCCTTGGTGAAATGCCATCTCCTCTGCCAGGTGGAACAGTAGCAAATTGGGGATAGAAGATTTCCAATGCCAAAAAGGCAGATTTGTCCATGTGGACAATCTTGTCCTAACAGCCTGACACTACTGTGATCTGACCTTGCTTACACGGGCACTTTGCTTTGCTTGTCCTGCTCCTTTTCCCCATAGATCCTGAGCGCTACAGTACCAAACTCACTGTCAAAAGTCTTGTTCTGTGACAGCAGAGGAGGGAGGAAATAGCACACAAGAGAAACTACAGCGTGTCTAATTTTAGCTTGCCTCTATTTCTGACAGAATAACTTCAAAGGCAGCAAAAAAGTTGCACTCAGTCTGCTCCCATTAAAATCCATGACAGTTTCCCCATCAGCTTCAACAGGATAACCTTATATTAGGAAAAGCATACATCATTGAATTCAGATAAAATACATGTAAGAGACAGAGCTGTGATGAAGGGGGTGTTTTCAATAGTGCTGTAGATACACATAGTGACTTACTCAACCTCCATCCTACTTGGCAGGACTTTTGGGTAGAAACCCAAAAGAACAGCACATCAGCAATGGAAAAAAAAAGGTAAAAGACAAGGAGGGAAACCCCCATGACTTACTGTGGTCAGTACTCACTGTGCAACTCCATTTGGCCCAGCTGCCTTTCCCTTAGAAGAACAAAAGCACAGCTGTGTAGGCGATACTTCCTTTTTTAACAGCTAAGTACCCCTCAATGCTTAGAGACCAACTATCACACCCCTGTGTTAGGGAAGGATAAAGCTAGAAACGCCGCCTGTTACTCATACTTGTATCCCACCTCCTGTAAGCCGGGAGCCATCGTGTGACTACAGCTGTGAGGAATCTCAAAGGCCCCCACCTGCGGCCAGTGAGGCACATGGGGCAGAAAACAAGTTTAACCACACCACACAACTAAAAAGAGAAGCACAGGACTTGTGAAGTTTTGAAGGAGTATGATCACTATTCTGACAAACAATATGACTTCTACTACTAAACAGCTTTCCAGCCATAAGACCTGAAAATAATTAACTAAATGTAACCTGAAATGAAGGTAAGGTCAAGCTTGAACATGCCTTACAAACTGGAGAAAGTTGAATGTGGTCCCTGAATTAATCAGGCAATGCTAGGGCAGGAAGGAAAGGAACCACAATCAACATGATAAACATACTTTAAAATGTGAATACAAAACTAAGGTTTGCTACTGTCAGACACTAAGGTGCGTGTGTGAATTCACATGTACAACTCATCTTTCCCATATTAAGAATGCTGTTAAATTGCTACTTTAAAATGGGTAGGCATTACAGGGAGAACAGAAGACACTATCGTTGACTTGATGAAAGCCAGTAAGAATATCAAGACTTTTTAATAAGAAAAGTCTAAATGATTTAAATAGCACTTAAATGAGAACCAATGCCTCTACCATTTTATTCTTTATCCCTCTTACACTCATTAATGTCAGTCACTTCCCAGCCACAATAGCTTTGTGACCAAGGCCATCTACTGGTGAGTGGAGTGTGCAAATTAATGGGGTTTTTGTTGGCCAGATTTAATTACTGCTTGTCAAGATTTAGACACATGCATTGAAATTGTGCTAAGCAGCTGTTTACAGTTGAGCAGTGTCAGTAATTAGTAAACATGACCACAGTTTCGGATGAACAAATAAATAAATAAAGGCTTCCCAAACTCCACATGAACGTAAAGAAACATGAATTTGCCCAGGGGAGAAGAACGTGGTACTTCCCATCCCCAGTTCAAGTGTAGTCCAGACACCTTGTGACCTCACTGTTCTGTGTAACATGAATCAGAAATGTCAGCATTACTAATAGAGATATTAATTTTACCCTAAAAATCACTACCAGACCTGGTAACATTGTTTTCAAGAATTACTGGGGTCTGAATGAAGAAGTTTGCAGGCTAAAACTGCAAATATTTTACATCAGTATATATCGGGATTTACACACTGTACACCAAAATTACAACTGTATTTGCCCTCCTGACTTAAAACAACAGAAATAGAAGTCAGGCAAGGAGATGGAAGGGAAATAAAGCACACCCAAATCCTCACACACTGTGATTTCCAAGGTGATGTCTGAGACAAATCAGCAAGAGAATTTGGGAGCACTAGCATGCTGCGACACAGAGATCCCCACATTGTTCTAGTGTTCCCCGTTCAGCATCATTACTCCTAAATCATGAAGTTGTTTCTAATAAAACACTTCCTTCAGCTCTTTTTTAAAATTTGGTAACACTTAAGTTACTATTATGATTTTTAGAGTAAGGTGTTTGAATGGCAGCACTGGAAATCCCCGAATTACAAGACAATATTCTTCTCCATCTTTGCCTTTAAGTCTTAGATCAATATGAAGCAAATATAACCCTTTACTTGTCCTTTATGTCATGAGAATTTGGGACAATCTTTATAGTATATAGAAATGTATTCACCAGGAGCTAGCTTGAAGACACTAAATTCTTATCTTAAATAATAGGATGTTTGGGTAGATATATTTGGCTGGCAACATAGAAACCAGAAGTTCCTGTTTTGCCTGAACAAGCAACATGGAAGAAAAGTATTTCCACAAGAAAAAATGTGGATGCCTAAGATGACAAACGCCCTTCACTGACATTCACTTCAGTCTGATTAATTCCTATGATGATGAGATTTATGACAGAAAATTTATGGATGGCAGGTAAAAAGTAGGCAAACCTTCCTGTAAACTTCAATGCCCTCTTCTTGAAGATGTACATTTATCCATTCCTTGAAGTTGGGTTGGGGTTCTTTTGTGGTTTGACTTTTTTTTTTTTGGGGTGGGGTGGTGGTGGGGATGAAGTTTTTTTCTGAAACCAATATTAGACTGTAAATCCAGTTTAATTATACCAGTTTTATTCACTGTGGAAGCAAACCACTTTCCAGTACAGTAAAATTAGTAATTTATGTGCCTTTCCAATTTTTTTTTGGTGCAATAAGGCCATGGGTAGTTCTGCATCTGATGGAGATTTGTAGTCTCCAGGGTAATTTTTCAAATGAAGGTTAGAGGGGAAAAAAACCCAAACATCCAACAGCTGCCCCCCCGCCCCACAACCCACAAGACAAACACAACTTTGGAAGAATAAAATAGCACATGTAAATTTCCAATAACTTTTTTTTTTCAGCAAAACTGTGTTATCATCAATTCGGAGCATGTTCGTATCAAGTCACAATTTTATAGTGAACAAAACAAGAAAATCTTTTTTCATTATTAGTCAAACAGAAGGGTGTACTCTGCCTTTGCTTCCAAAAATGGAGCACTCACTAGTAAAAGGGCAATCCCTCATCAGTCATGACAGACTCCCGTTTTGATATATCCAATCAAACAAAAAAGATACTAATAAAGTAATCCAAATTAAAAATTAAGATATATCAGCATTTCTAGATAGACCTCTGTGACTTTAACGTGAAAGCAGACAATCCTGAATATAAAGATGGCTTCACTGGCTTTTGTCTTCTTTTGCTCCATAATAATGACTTCTCTTCTAAGTGCATCTGCACACTTCACTAGTGTTCTGCTTGTTTCTCTTGTTACTACATTAAATACTGCTGACTGATGCAGCTTCTTGCAGCACATCATTCAGTGGCCAAACTGGACATGCTACCATTTAGCATCACTCCGGCAAATGGTCCACAGAATAATAAAAATTTTTTGCTTTGCTTCAAACTTTTCCAGACTGACTGCATACAAAATGGCTATATATAATCTTAAATACAGAATTTTGTTTCTCCCCTGAAGACAAGGCTCTCTGTCATCACTGAACTTTGTCCAGAGGACCAATCACAAATTCTCCATTGTAAGGCCAGGCTGCTGCTGCTAAGGCAGAGCAAAGTATCATTATTTTGGCAAGATTTGACATAAAAACTTACTGATAAGCTTTAAACATTCTTCTCATTAAATCACTGCATCAAAAGAGCTGAACTACGGAAAATTTAATTTCTACTTTTCAATCACAACTACTGTGAATCACAGTAATTATACTTATTTTACGCTTTCAAAACACTGCACGAATCTCTACAACATGCCTGGGTAGAAAGTTAGCTTTATCTTTAAAGTTGAGATAGGGGATAAAAAAACCCTGTTATGATGATCTCCTGTTGATCTGCATATAAAAATCTCAAGCTACTTACACCAGGGATCTCATGTTCCAGAAACAGAGATAATCTAAGAATTGGGAAATTGTTAAGTTGCAACATCTAATTTTAATGATTTGCTCATTTCTTCAACAAGCATTTCAAACAGAGGACTTCATTTAGTTTCACTGTCAGGTCCTCCTTGAAATTCATGTTTTTGACTGATTTTTCTTTCATAAACCTCTAAACTTGGAATTGCCTGTATGTTATTGAATTGAAAGGAATGTTGTTCTTATTTTTCAAAAGATGTACATATATATATAATTTGATCCATTTTCCCAGTGTAATGCTAAAAGTTTTTCTTTCTCCAATCCTGTACCAAGTACTGACAATGGCTCTAACTTTCTTAATCTCAAGTATATTCAAAAGCAAGATTACCTCAAAATGAACTGCTGAGGCTAGACAATCTAAGAAGTCCATCTACCTCTATTTCATCTTGCATATTATTCGGTTATATATTGTACAGTCCCTATGGAAAAAAGAAACATAAGAAAATAACTCAAAAGGGCCACCAGCTATGAAAGTGTTGTTTATCTTCAAGTAGTACCATTTCTTCTCAGAATGTAAGAAGTCGACATACCCGTAATACCGGCCTGCGTGAAACTGCGCTGTGTAAATGCCTGGATGGCAATGGATGAGCATTAGTACTAATTAAACCTGTACTAGCCTGTTCCAGGGAAAAGGCTTTATTGTAACGCTGCAGCATAGTGTGAGTTTCAGAAACGATTCTGGGAAATCAAACATACAAAATTCATCCCTCTTTTTGAGGAGAAGGCAGGAAGGGGGTAAAGAGACCAAGAAAAGCCTGATATTTGTTACATCAGAACATTTACAGTGGTACATAAAAAGACTGTAGAAGGCATTTATTCTAATAGCCTTGGATGTTCAATCCGTGTAATTGTCCAGTCTGGTTTTACTCCTTCTGTAAATTCCCTTTGGAACCTGGAAAAGGAAAGACAGTAAGTGAAGAGTTGTTAAAATTTACTTGATCCTTAAAGAGTTACTAACACCAGCAGAAATCATGAAGAAATATTTTACTTCAAAGTTATTCCTGTAAAAGCTCCTTAGACTTGATGCTTATGCCCCAAAATGGAAGATAGATCAAAATTAATTCTATAGTGAGAAAGAAAGTGCACTGACTTCAGAGTGTTTTGGTTCAGATCTCACAGACAGGATCAAGCAGCAACAGTAAAGACCCTGATATCAAGAAAGCACTCAGTTTTCATAGCGGTAACTATGAATATAGCTTTGTGGAAGATCTTTATCTCTAAACAAAGGGTTTCATTTAATGGGATGGTAACTGCATTGTAAAGGGAAATCCCATGCTACGCATCCTACCTGAAAATTTTCATTTTTACTGAACTGTACTTTAAAAAGTAATATATTTTCAGAAATACATCAAAGATCAAGCTAACAGTAGTACTGAAACTCCTGAAAGAAAATTCCACAGTTGTTGATAGGAAAATGAAAATGTCCATCCCTATTTTCAAAGAATCTTCCTCTTCCTTCTGTAGTCAATAATGCCTGCCTCCCTGAGCATGTCAGTTTTGACTGCTTGTCATCTAAAGGTAAGTCTGAGCTTCAAGCTGAATATTCATGATCCCAAGCAAGCTGCATATTGCGGGCAAGAGCAGTATAACCTCATTGCTTTGCAGATCCATGCAAATCCACTCCTAGAAACTGTCTTCTCCAGACACCCAAGTACTTAACACTAGGCTTCCAAGGCCTGTAGTATCTTTGCCCGTTTGAGTTTAGGTTAGCACTGTAAATAGCAGAAGGAACGCATACTTGAAAAGATCCCTCTGCTGGGGATTAGAAACAGATACTTAGGGCTTTAAGGGAGGCTCTTGAGGTTAATGGAGCCTCAGAAGCCTCCAGCTCTAAAGAAGATGCTGAATTCGGCTAAGGGATGGATCCACAAAAATCCATCCAGGCAAAAAGCACTTCTGTCCTCAGAGTGTTTCCTTTGTTCCAGAGCTCCTGATCATCTAGACCCCATAGTCTCTTCATTGCAAACATGGGTGTAGAAGTCATTGATTATATTGCATTTCTCTCACAAAAATCCTCACTTTTTCCAACTTCTGAGAATGTTATTTCCAGGTACATTTTGCAAACTGTGCAGATATTTCTGCACTGCTCTGAGATCAGTACGCTAATACAGACATTACAAGCATTTCTATGAAAATCCATCTACCTAACGTGCGCTTTGAGGGCTTGGATCAGAGTGGCATGAATTATCTGAAGACCAAGTGATGCGTGCTTTGTTCTGCCTTTCTGCAGAAAGCATTTGGCTAAAAAATTTCCTCCTTCATGAGCTACTTTTTCAGCTAATTGCTGTTCTGACTTTTGTGCGGGAAGCGACAAGTCAACAGCACCACACTTGACTGTTTGGCTTGACTGCACTGCTGTTAGCTGTGCTGCAAGAAATGAGAAACAAGAGCTGATATTTCCTGAAAGCTGCAGCAGTATAGGAAAGGATCAGAAACCTCATTCAATGCCCCAACTATTGCTCTTACTGACAGAGAAAGAATTCCCATTAATCTCAGCTCAGAAGCAAGGTAATAACATAATGACTTTAAGGGGTGTTTAAAAAATTTGGTCCTAGAATAAAAACCGGAAAGCTGGATGAGAACTAACTGATCAAGGTAAATTAAGACATACCAAGTTCTGCACAGGCGCAGCGTGAATGCTTTCAGTTCCCAAACTGCTTTCCACACAGCTAGCCCATGTACATGAAGGAAAAAAAAAAGGACAAATAAACTTACTCATAGTTTGCTGTTAAAAGATGTCTTTTTTCTTTTGTGCTTTCATCTCCAAACACAATCTGGAAAACTTTGGTTTCACCTGGTACTTCATCAGGTAGGTTAGCACCATTCAGATACCAGAAACGCATCAGAATACTAACAAACTTCCTTCCTGTTGGAAATAAATCAAAGCATAAAGTAGATCTCATTTTTTTCATCGGTCAAATACTCCTATATGCTATCTAGCATATATTCTAGTGAGAGCCTGGAAGGGCAGCTGACTTCAGCCATAAAGAATGCATGATAGAATAATGAACAATAAAGCTATTTAAAACCTCATTCATGCCATTTAGCAACAATAAAAATACACTCTGCAGAAAGGTAAGTGTTTTATCGTGACTGTTGCATGACATTGTACATAATCAAACCGTATGAAGAAAAGCTGGTTACCACAAAGTCCAAAGGCAAGTACTGCTACTACAAAAGTATGTGAAGTAGTTGAAACTCAGGAGCAAACTAAGAGAAAAAAAAAATCCCTATCCCCCAAAACAGGAAAAATGCTCACTGGGTCTGACAATTTGAAATGCTCATTGGAAGACCCATGGTTAGACTATAAACCATCTCAATTGTGCCTGATAGTGAACTGAGCTGGTATTTAACCAAAAGAAAAACTTGTTTGAGCTCATCACTAGCTTAAAAAAAAAAAAAAAAATCAAGAAGTCCTAGAACAAAGTATATTCCATGAAAGCAGAATAGAAGTGAAGACAGCAAAATTTATTTCATTATCCAGCCTTCACTATTCTTCTTGGAAGACGTATTTTCATTGATGAAGCAACAGCTTTCTGCATATAGTAGAATAATTGTTTTGGAATGTTCTGAGATTGCTAAGAACTAATAATTTAAAAATCTGAAATTATAAAAGAAGAGGAATGAGCAAGACCTAAACAGATGTCAAAACAGTACTATGACTTATTAACAATAATCTCTCAGGTTCTGGTTTAAAAGGAAATCAGGGAATTATATATAGATGAACTACAAACAGAAGAACAAGGAATGAGAAACAGTACTCAAAAAAACATCTGTAAGGAGAATGCCTGCTTAGTAGCAAAACCAGGAAATAAGACTGCCCGTTGCTGAAATGTTTTAGAATTCTAAACATACCATCATCATCATAGTAAATGCGAACATCTCCTTCTGTTGTGTACATGATTGCGTCAATGTCAGCTGCTAAAGCATCCCTGTGGTTGTCAGGGAGCAAAGAAATCTTTTCCTTCAGCACCTGAAGTACCTAAATTCAGAAAAACTGTCAGTTTTTCATTAGGAAATTGAAGTAACAATCTTTTCTACTGCAGTTAATAAAATGAGCTATATCGCTAAAACATTTGTATAACATATACAAGAGCTGAAGTGAAAAAGCACTGGGAAGTTTCAGCACTCCCAAACCCTAACTCAGCGATATTAAAGAAGATCCATTTAATGCTCAAACCAATGAAAACAAAGTAATTAAAAAAATGTTTAGAAAAGATACTGTCAAAACAGAAGTCATGTAAGCCCAGAAAATACCAGTTAGGCTTGCTTCCGCAATCATACTTACACTGCCTTCTCACTGCTGATTTCTTGCTATGTGTATATTCCTTAGCTTTTCATTAAATTATTTCTTAGTTATCTTTCACAAATTTCTTTGAAAATCAGTTCCATTACCACTAAGTTTATCTTTGTTGTTTTGTGATCCGCATTCCCATTAGAAAAAGTTTAAACACTTGCCAATGAGAAAAGACTGAAAAATCATTGCTCTGGGACTTAAGTTCCATACTGCATTCACATCCATAGTATTTGAGTGTCCTAAGACCTACACAGCTGTGTTAAGTAGAAAAAGGGTGTGGTGCACGAACTGAACAGAGGCATCACCTCAAACACCACATGAGAAAGACATGTCACAAGGAAGGATGAAGCTGTGCAGCACTTATTTTTAACTCATATCCAGTTTTTAGCCTAACTTGAATTGCCATTTTTGAATAACAAACAATTCCAGAGGTCACATGGAAGCAAGATGCGATCTTCACTAGAAGACGTTGTTTTCTAGTACATTTTGCCAGTATAAAATTCACTGGCCAAAGCAATAACAAAGTAGTGTGGTATCACAGCCTCATCCACCACATCCTCTGGTTACATAAGGTCTCTGGATCAATGTTAACCCAATCACCTGACGACTTTAAGATGAGCAGAGGAAGAGGAGATGCTCTTTCAAAACAACTATAAGAAACAAACTCACATTTTATTGCTATCTCTGCTCAGAGAGAGGAGGCAAGATTGCCCAGTGGGGATGCACTAGAACAGCACCAAATTTTTGGCTGCAAAGGCATGGCTGGCAATAGGGCAGGCCAAGCTGACAGCCAGTAAGAAGGCAGACATAGACCTGAAGTATCTCCTCCACTTGACTCTGATGCATCTGCTACCCCTGTCCCCTGGGAAGGTCAAGACAACTTCATCAATTAAAAATTCATAAAAACACAGAACACACAGCACCGATGTTTAACTAGCCAGGTCAGCCATATCCCTGAGACCATGACACAGGGCTGAGGCCTTCCGGCCGAAACCAGTAATTGGCTGTATGATTGGCTGCTTGGGGGTGGGAATGTATGAGTGCAGCAGGGATGAGCACAAACCAGTTCCTTTCTTCATCAGAATTCTGGTGCACAGACCAAAAGCGTCAGCTATCTGCCTACACCAACAGAGGTGTGCAATTCTGCCTGCCATCCAGCACCCACCGCCTTTCAATCCTTTCTGGAACACCAGCAATCTTTTTGGCAATTGGTCCTTATGCTCAATGGCAAGAATTTTTTTTTTTTAAAATACAGTAACTTTAAATTAAGTTTCATGCCTTGAAATCAAACAAAAAAAAAAGCTGCAGGACAAACAATTGTCCTGTTCCGCATTATGCTGTTTTTCCCAAATTAAACCAAACTGGCAGTATTTGTAGGTAATGACAGGCTGAATGCATGTTGCTTCATAATGAAAAATCAATTGCTGGAATAAAAGATGGAAGGCATTTACCTCTGCTGATACAAGTTCATCCAGCAGGTCAAGTTTACGCTGAGACAGTAGCTTTGAAACAACAGAAAAAGCCTATCAAAAATAAAAAAAAAAAGAGAGAAATACATGAACAAATAACACTAGGTTGGCTTATTTTTCAGACAAATCCATCATTATGCGACAAGCTACCCAAATATTCCATGATTTAAGATTTCAATGTTTGCAGAGTATATCACCATTGAAATGGAAGCCCTCCAGCATTAAAAAAGTGATTCCGTGAGCTGATAAAAACATACTTTTTATCAGTCTTTTCAGTCTCTCATTTAAAGCATCAAACCTTTTGATAACAGGCAAGTGAATGCATAGCTTACTAAAAAACAGCATTACAGTAATCCATATAAATTGTTTTTACTCTCTTTTTGATAATTCAAACATCCTATGTCTTTCTCTGAAAATATTTCGTTCCCCTTTCCCTTTTCGCAGCTCATCTCCTGGTTTCAGTCAAAACAGAAGCTCCAGTTTATAAAATTTCTATATAAATCTGGATTAGTCCCTAAACTTCAGGAACCTCCCCTTTTCCCCTCAATTTTGCAGGTATAGTTACATACAATAATGCCTCGACATATTCAAGTAGTGTGCTTGTGAAATGCCAGCGGTGTGTTTAGGACTCTACAGCAAGCAAAACCAAAAAAAACAGGGCAAGGTAAAACAGGTGGTTCTGCACACTCAGCAACTAATTTGGTGTAGGTTTTTTTCGTCTCTCTTGAATTGATCTTAAGCATTTTCACATTCTGTCCCCTACAACCCAGTGTATTGTTTTGGGTTGGGTTTTTTTTTGTTTAAATTAAATATAATAACTGAAGTTTGATAGCAGGTAACTGTAATTTTTACATGATTAGCTTTGAGATCACTACCTCTTTGATGCATTGGGCTGACAAAGCCTATTGGGTTCATAAATTTGGAGAAACAAATATGTGCATCAGCTCTATGCCTGCCTAAGCTTTGTCATTTTAGGAAAACCAGCTAAGAGGAGATATGTTTCCCGTTAAAGTCTCTAAAACACCTGGAAGCACCCTTCTTCATCGTCTCACTTTGGGAGACGGCTCATTTTAATTCTGGAATCTGGGAAAAGAAAGCAAGAAAAGTCTGAGGAAGCGCGCACCCCCGATTATTCTCCCTTCCTCCAGAAGCGAGGTACCTGGAGCCAAAAGCGGGGAACCCGAGTTTCCACACACGAGTTTCGGAGAACGCGACGATGTCCGCATGTGAAGTCAAACCCGGGCAGCGGCAGCGCCCCCGGGGGGCTCCGCGGGGCCGCTCTGAGGTGCCGCCGGCGGGCCGGGGCGCGGCCAGCACGGCTCGGGCACCCTTCCCCTCAGGCAGGCAGGCAGACGGGCCCTTCTCGTCTCCCCGAGGCACCGCACCGAGCCCCGCCGCCCGTTCGGCGCTCACCTGCTTGGCCCCCCGCGTGAACTCCTCGATGCTGAACTCCTGGTCGAAGTAGAGGCGGATGAGGAGGTAATAGAAGCGGGTGCGGAGCCAGGCGAAGGGGCTGGTGATCCTCACCACCACCACCCGCCGCTGCGGACCCTCGGCCTCCGGCCCCTGCCCGGCGGTGCTGGCGAACCGCGCGGCGGGCGGGAGCGGGCGGAGCCCGGCCAGTGGCCGGGCCGAGGCGGCAGAGAGCGGAGGGACCCGGGCCGCCCCCGGCGCCGCCAGCGCGCGCGCGAGCCAGCGGCCGCGGCTGGGAGCCGCGCGCAGCGCCATAATGCCCGCTGTCCCCCCACCCCCCACCCCAAGCCCGTCCGGCCGCGGCGCCCGCTCCGCGGGAAACAGAGCCGCCGCCGCCGGTTCCTCCGCGGCGGGGCGGCCTCCGGAGGCGGTGGAGGTCGGGTGACCGGTGGGGTGACTGGATCGCGCGGGCTCAGAGAAGCGCGCAGTTTTCCCCAGGACCCCACTCCCGGGGAAGGGAGGAATCCGCTGGTTCCCCAGCGCTGGCCCAACGGGAGGAAGCGGGGAACGTTTCTGCGCGAGCTCTTCTTTCCGGGGGGAGCGGCGGGGGACGGACGCGGGTCAGCGGCGCGGAAGCGGCCATGGAGCGGCGGGAGCAGCCGGTGGTGCCGGTGCCGCGGCTGGCCGGGGTCACGCGGGAGCAGTTCCTGCGAGACGTCTACCCCCGGGTACGGCTCTGCTTCTCCGCGCGGGGGAGGATGGGGCTCAACGGCCGCGGTGGGCCCGGGGCAGCGGCCCGACCCGGCTTGGCGCAGGCCTGGGTGTGGTGAGCGGGTGGGACTGCGCGGGGAGACGAGAGGAGAGAGAAAATTTCCTGCGACGCCTCCTCTCCTGGCAGAGCGAGTGCTGGTAAACCGCGGATTTGGGGTTTATGTGCTTCATAAAAGGTGTCGCCATCCGTTAAGCTGAATGTGAGTTTAGGAGCAAGGAGCTTCCACAGGCAAGTCTCTTCTCAGCTGCTGAAAAGCTCTGACAGCTGATCTGTGGGTTCATTTTCTTTGACAGTAGTTAAAAAAAGTGTGATTGCTGTTTTTGTTGCTTTGTCATCACTGCTTCCTTTTTTCTCCAAGGTCCCGATTCAAAGCAAAAGTGTCTTTCTACTGATTTTTTTGTGTGCGCTAGATCAAACCTGTTCATGGTTGTCAGCCTCAAGGAGCCTTAATAGAGGTGGAAAGAGCTTCTTTCATGAGGACATACAGCACCACCATAGCTCACAGTCTACACCTTAACTGTCTGGTCTTTTGTCTGTTTTCTGCTAAGCTCTGGCTAGAATGACTAAAGCTATCCCTTAGCCTGGCTAGATTCCTCAATGGCCCCAGCACAAAGTGAATGTTAAAATTGGCTTTGCCTCTCCGTATTCTTCCTTATCCTGCTAGGAGAGAGGATATAGTAAATAGATAAACAGTCCACAACAAATTTTGTTTCAACATTCAGCATTCTGATTCGCTTTATTCAGTTGTGACTTTGTGTAGTGGATCCCAGTATTCAACTGACTTGTTGCATGTACTTTGTTTGAAAAACTAATTCTGATTTTTTTCCACTGGATGCTACAATCATTTCCCCATTTAATTTTTTTTGTTTCTTAGAGAAAGCCAGTAGTGCTGAAAGGAATGGAACTGGGCACTTGCACAACCAAATGGACAGTAGATTACTTGAGCCAAGCCGAAGGATCTAAAGAAGTAAAAATTCATGTTTCTGCAGTGCCACAGATGGATTTCCTCAGTAAGAACTTTGTGTATAGGTACTTCATTCCAAGGCCTCTTGTATTTTAAAGGCATGTGCTTGTAACTTTCAAACATAAAGTGCATCTGTTTGAAGCTGAGGGTGAGAATATGAAGATACTTTCTGAAAACTGTAAATTACTTATCAAAGCGCTGTCCTTGATTTCCCTCTCTTCATTCTACAAATATCTCAACACCCTGAATAAATACTTACAGGGTGAAAGGAGGGGCCAAAGAGGGCCTTAAAAGTGATGGCATGAAGAAGTGTTATAAAGGTATTTTGACAGAGCACCCTTGTAGAAAATCTGAGCCTGGCATTTGCTGGCGTTAATAAAAAAACAATCCAAAAAACCCTTGATACTAGATGATATGCTATTTTGTTCTAATCATATGGTGCGTTTTCCATGTTACTGAATAGTGCTGGTTTCTGACTCACTATGTGTCTGAACCTCTTTGGATGCCGGCATGTGGCAGGCATGCTATTCCACTCTAGAGGGACGTTACTAATTAAAACCAAGCTCCTTTCAAAGTTAGCGTGTGCAGTTCTCAGAATGTTCAAACTACTGGATACCACACGTTTCACCAGCTCTTTAATCTTGATGTGGGTCACATAAACTCTTGATCTGCTCTGAAGTTCCTCTTTTTTAGCTGCCAAAACATTTCATCAGAGTTAATCTAATCTCAGTCATTGTGTTGTTCTTCAAGGGTAAATGCTTTTACTTTAATTGTCGTTTGTTTTACCTAACAAGGTGTGTTCGGTCTGTTAAACTTTTAAGAAGGCGAAGCATATGCTGTAAGTGTAAACAAGCTACAAGTCTCTATGAGTAGAGCCTGTTGTTCAGGGAAAAAACACCTTATAATCATGCTATATTCTGCTCACTGCATAATAAACCTTTGGATCTTTGAAATTAGGTGGTACTTGAATGACTTTGCCTTATCTCCATAATTCCTTTTCCCTGCTCTATTTTGTTTCTTTCTATAACACCTCTTACTGTGAGTTCACATACAGTTGATCCGGCGTGCTAGTTTTAGCAGGTTTGTAGATAGACAGATGAGGTGCTCTGATGGTGCTTCATGACAGCAGGTGTTAGGACTTTCACCTACTTCACTTGAAATTCAGGAAGCTTTGACCCTTTCCACAGCAAGCCCCTCATTCTAATATGAAGGGAGAATAAGTAGAACTAAAAGAATAGAAACACTGAGGACTTAACGTGCAGTTCCATGATTTTAAACTGATGCACGTGAGTAGTACTGCAGTCCTGTTGTAAGTTGCATGTTCCTACCCTGTCTTTGTGTTGGTTCTGGAACTCATTTGGCCACGTTGTGATGTGCTGCAGAAATCTGAATGTTTTTCTGCTGTTTTAGCTTTGCTAGCAGGTTCACCATGAGGTCAGATAAGTGCCAGTGCTAGCGTAAGGGAGGAGATAGGATGATTAGGGTAAACAGCAAGGGCAAAGCTGTGGCAGCACCAGCATGCATCGGTTTAAACCGTCATGGAGCTGTGCTCTCACTTTCTTCAGTAGAAAATGTAAATGTGCATGATATAACAGTTCAACTGAAGTCAGAGGGTTGGTGTGTGTTTGTTTGTTTGTTTTTCCATTGACTTCAGTGGTGGTTGTGTTTGACTATTACAAACAAGCCTAAAACGTTCAGAGAAGTGGTCTAAGTACTACCAGATGCAGGTCACATTCTGGTAGAGGGGATAACAGGATCACAAAAAAATTTGCTGGCGGATAGTTTCTTCTTAACGCTGGGTCCTTGGTGGTTGCTCTGAAATTTGATGTTTACATACAATATATTTGTTATCCAGTGACACTTAATGTGAGATGGTGAGTTGAATGAACATAACATTGAATTCATAACAATGAATACGTGTCCTATTACTACTTGTGCTTGGTTTGCAATTCAGCTATCAACTGATGCCAAAATCTGTAATGCTTATGAAAAGCTCCCACTATTTAAATAAATATGTAACACTTTTATTGACTTCAGAGGGACAGGCTCTAATGCTCAGTGATTCTTTTTGAATCTTCTGAAGTTGTGTTTAATAAATTCAAGGAAAACTGTAAAGAAACAGTTGAAAATATCAAGATTTCTGTGTTTTGCTCAGCTGAGGTAGCACATATTTTTAAAAAATAATCAGATAACTGAAATAAATTTTATAGATCTGCAAATAAAAATCGATATCTGTGTTCCTGCACAAATTCATAGCAGAAAATGCATAAACATATGTATATCACCTGCAGTAGTTTTCTTGATGCTGATCTTTTCTGCAAATTTATGAAAATGTACAGTAAACAAGCCTAAAAATGACACACTGTTAGAGAAATAGTCTAAGCAAATATTGTCAGACGTCGGCCACAGTTTGAGCCTAATTTGACTGTGAAGAAATTTCTTGTACTGTGACTCAAACCATTCAGACCTCTTCAGCTCAGGAGGGGATCTTATCGAAGTGTATAAATAGCTGATGGAGGGAGTAAAGAAGACGGAGCCGGATTCTTCTTGGTGGTTCATGGTGACAGGACAAGAGGCAATGGGCACAAGTTGAAATACAGGAAATTCTGTTTAAACTATTTAACCCCCCCGCCTTTTACAGTGAAGGTGGTCAAACAATGGAACAGGTTGCCCAGAGAGGTCATGGAGTCTCCATCCTTGGAGATACGTAAAACCTAACTGGACGCTGTCCTGGGCAATCTGCTGTAGCTGACCCTGCTCTTGGCAAGGGGGTTGGACTGGAGGATCTCCAGAAGTGTCTTCCAGCCTCAGCAATTACATGATTTTGCTTGGATATACATTGGAACAATTTACTAAAGCAGAAAGGTTTGTAAGTGTAGAATTTCTATCTCGGAAGAACTCTTCAAACACCCACTGCAAACACTGATTAGTCACCATGTTTTTAAAAAAAAAAAAGGCAGCATATTGCATCTTCAGTTATACGAGATATGGTAAAAGAGCTTATGATTTTAAACCTGGCATTTAGACCATGTGTTGTTACATTGATTCATTGTATAAATTTAAATATTTGTATTTCAGAACTCTGCCTTTTGATGTATTTGTACGAAGAGCAGCTGAAGTCAAACACAAGGAGTACTTTCTTTCTGAGGTAATTTCCTTAGTGTCACAGTTTCTTCTGTCAGTTATTTTGCCAGTATATGGAGGGGAAAATGATGACTTGTAATTTAAAGTCTTAACTCCAGTAAAGCACTTGATCTTAGATTTAACTGTTTCGTGTGGCTTGGAGCCAAGGGAAAAAATGTGGGGAGAAGTAATTTTTCCCGGAAGTTGTTTTGTATGTGTACAGTGTGGTTAACTTCAGTCATCCTGTTTCTGTCAACAAAAACTGCTTACATGAGCAAAAATTCCAGCATAAAATTTAGAAATCAAACCTTGCTTTAGAATAACTACTGTATCATGTACATGTTTTGCAAGAAAATGTCATGAAGATATTTTAGAGTTTGATTACGTCTGCTATCAAAATACAAATACAGATTTATTGTAACATAATTTGTGAGTAGCAAATGTGTGGCTATCTTTATGTATCAGTGTTCAAACTAGGGATTTTTCAGGTAACTGTGATTAGGAAGCAAACAGTTTTGAATGCAGACATGCTTTTCACCTTTCATGCTACATAGGATGCTGTAAGTTTTGAAGCCAATTGAAATAACTTCCTGCATCAGTATTCTGAAGAACTTAAGTTATAATCTGCATTCGCTTTGAATCCGTTCAGTAACAGCAATGCTGAAGCAGTTGACAACTCTCCCTCCACTTTACTCTTCTACTCTCAGTTAACATATTTTTCCCATTTCTTGAGATGAACAGCAGGGAGCAGTAGAGTAAAGGCAGTATAACGAAGTAGCTGAATTTGTAAATGCTATGTATTTGTACCGTATTTTAATGAAGCCCTGCATTAGATTAATGAGAAAATACAGGCTCTTTGTTTAAGTGTGTTTGTAGTTCTTATTAAAAAACAAAACCAATTGTCTTTATATGTTCTCTTCAGAATGAAAAGTACTATTTGCGATCAGTGGGTGAAGATGCTAGGAAGGTGAGTTACTTGAGATTACAGTTCTAATATTGTAAAGTCACAGTTCAGGAATATTTTAAAAAGCCTGTTGTCATCCACTGGCTGTGTAGTACAGGCATACAATTTGTTTATGGTCACTTGGCTTGTGAATCTGACTGATTTAGGTCAGAATATTTAAACCTAAGTATCTAAAAGAGTTGCTGTTATATGAGAGCTTAGCTGATCACTGCAGAGTACATGCCTCACCTCCCATTGTTTAGCTTTTGTTGTAAACTAATATAAAAGGATTTCTGATGATCTCTTGCTTCTTCAGTGTGATTTCTAGCAGCCATGGTTCAAAGCAGCTCTCTGGCTGTTCATATTAATATTGTTGACCAAGTCAACGCTGAAAGGGTGACCACCAAAAAGCATTGCTATTTTCAGCTATTCGCCAATGCTGAAGTTCTAGCCCTGTGTTTCATATGATGGGAAATGATAGTGAAGTGCTCCCTTATTTTAATGTGCATATATGGTTCTCTAAGAGTTTTGTCCTTTTTGTTTCAGGATATTGCAGATATCAGAAAGCAGTTTCCTATTTTGGCAGAAGATGTTCAGATTCCAGAGTATTTTGAGAAGGAACAGTTTTTCTCTAGTGTCTTCCGCATCAGCTCAGCTGGATTACAGTTATGGACACATTATGATGTAGGTAGTACATGTGTTTAACATAAAATGTTGCAGATGGCATTATGGAGTTGAGATATTAAGGTGCAAATCTCTGACAAAGATCAGTTAATGACAAACTTCACATATTTTGAAATAGTGAAATGAATCACATTCAGTGGTACAGTGAATTTTAAATAGATGTATTGTGTTGGCATAATATCTTACTGTTTTTATGTCTAATTCCATACTTGTAAGATTAAATGATGTTTGATTTTTTCCCTTTTTTTTTTTTTTACTGTTTTGAGTTTCAGTTAAAAATCTGAAACACAGTAACTTTCAACATTTTCCTCTTCAAGATTATCTTCATTTTTCTATTCTAATGGCCAGATTGTTGGTAATTGTACAATGATTGTGGTAGTCTGTTGCTGCAATGCGGTAGATTCCAAATAAGATTGTCTTCTAACATTGTGCAGTGTAATTCTGAATAAATTTATTTATAAGAAAAATAGTTTTTTGCATTATAATTAGGAAAAAGAACCCTTTATCAATAGGAAGTCAGCAAAATGAGGTAGGAGTAACACTGAAAAAGAGAAGGAATCCCAAATACATTTTGTGTTATATTTTGCTGGTTTATATGTCTAAAGTATGATATGTCTTTGTGTTTTAAGATGGAAGGACTTGATTCCTATTTAAGGAAAAAAAAAGTTGTTGGAAAGCAGTATTGTATTTCCAGATATACTGTTTGTCAAGAATGTGCAGCTAAGGGGATAAAGTAACTCACATTATTGAGTTTTTTAGATTAACTATATGTGGAAGCTCTATTAGCTAATTCTTAACATATGAAGGTTTTAGTAATTCCTTCTTTTAAGCTAATGATATTTTAGATTAGTTGCAGGCTATGTATTTATTCTTAACTCTTGGCTGACATCTTTCTTACCATGCTTATTCCAGGTAATGGATAATTTCTTAATCCAAGTAACAGGGAAAAAACGAGTTGTTTTGTATAGTCCTCGAGATGCACCGTATTTGTATTTATCAGGTATGCATGTCATATATATCTAGTTCACAGTTTGGTGATCGTAGTTGCCTTTCCAGCTCACAAGCATTGCACTGTAGAAAAAAATCACTAACAGACAGCTTGATGTAAAAGAAGTAATTTGGTCCCTTAACTCTGATCCTGTTTGCTTCAGCCAAACCTAAGCGTTTTTAGTGGGGCAGGTTAGGAAATTTGCAAAGGAGCACAGCAGCTTTGCCTGGTTCTGTTTTCAGCACCTAACTCTGGAGGAGTACAGTGTTCTGTCTGGATTCAAAATGGTGTTTTAAATGTCAGGGAAAGTGTCTTTTAGTGTTAATAAGGTTGCAGTTACAGGTGAAATACAGACAACAGGAGAACATGTCTCCTCAGGAAATGAGGAGTGCCGTCAGGTTTGCTTGGTTTTTAGAAAAGTTACAGAACAATAAACCAGTATTAAATCTGATTCAAGAACTGCCATTTCCAGCAATGTGATAATGCTTTGTTACTGTTGGAAGAGTAGGAATGTTTATTCATTACTTCTGAAAACCTTCCTAGGTACTAAGTCAGAGGTGCTGGATGTGGATAACCCAGACTTAGAGAAATACCCCCTTTTTGTGAAAGCCAAGCGTTATCAATGTTTTCTGGAAGCAGGAGATGTGTTATTTATTCCAGGTAAGTAACAAATAATTCCTGACCATCTTGTGTTTTTAAACAGTTTTGTTTGCAATTTCTCATTTCTAGGGATGGTAAGAGGTTGCTGAAGCATTTCTGTGTTATTAGTAGGAGCATCTAAAGACTGGCAAAACCTGTCTACTTCTTCCAACTGTACTAATTAGCCTAATAAAAGGTATTATTATACCTACCTACAAATCTTACCTTCCTTCAAGATTACACTATATGCTTCTGAATTTGTGTCTTCATAGATTAGCACTATAAAATCTGAAATTACTTCAGTGACCTGAGTTTTCTAATGACAGAATTTGCATGAAGTACCATTTCTGTTCTTCTGTAGCTCTGGCACTTAAGAACTGTGAGGCACATGATTTCATGAGAATTATGGATGGTAGAGTTATTGGACCTTCTAGAAATCTGTAAACACCTTTGGGGAATGGAAAAACAAGTCCTAATCATTTTTCTGCACAAGCTGAAAATATAAAGCTCCTTCCTGGGCTGAGATGACAATTCTGGTGATCAGGGAAAGGCATTTGAATTACTCTTACTGAACTACTCCTACTTGTTATTAATTTTTTATTTTAACTCATCATGAGCTTGTGGCAGATACTTATTCTGTTACTTTTCATATTATCTGGGCAATATAAACAGGCCAGTAAACAAGGCGGCAGTAGGTTTTTAGGAAGTTTTAAAATAGATTCTTAGCCTTGGACTGTTACTTAATTTTGATCTAACCATTTGTGTTTCTTTCTAAAGAAACTTTTGGTTACAGTTAGTGAAAGGTATGTCACACTGTTGCTCATGTCAGCATACATAATTTCTGTTTTGTTCTATGCAGTATAGATACTAGTTTAGTCTTTGCCAGTAGGTGTGCTGGTCCAAACTTAAGACACACTTGGCACTCTTAACAATGACTGGGGAGTATAGGGATTTTTGAGTCCAGAGAACGGTGCTAGCTGTCAGCATTCTGGAATGCATATTGCTGAAAAAATAAGATGTTCTTTGAGAAATGTGTGTGGTTATTATGGAGAAGGTAGAAGCAGTCCCTCTTCCTAATCTGAAAGAAACTTCTTGTTCATTTCTCAGAATAAGCTTTCCTATGTCTTCAGCACATACAAGCACCTAAGCTGCAATAAGCACGGTATTTAGTCTTTATATTTAAAATTGAAATAGGGTAAATATACCATATTAAACTTATTTTTAAAATGTACTCGATGACACAAAAATGTCTTTGCTTCCTTACCACAGCCATGATGATTCAATTGGAAAGCCTCATGACTTTACTATGAAAAGATAAGCAACTTGCGTGGGTGACCTGGCTGACGCTGGTGGTTTACATTAATGCTTGGACAATCTGTGCAAGGTTAGGGACTAAATCTATGAAAATAGGTATCTGCATTCAGAGTAGAGATGAGTGAGGTGAACAGGGAAGATGATGTATTTTCATCCTACATGTGCTTATAGTTTGCTTACGTTTGAGTATCTCTTTATACTTCAGGAATTGTTACTTTTGTGTGAAGTTATGGATCGACATAAATATCTGAAAGAACTTACATTTGGTACAATGCGATATATTCAGGGATGAATATTTATAAATAAAAAAAATACAGTAGTTGAGGCTTTTCCTCAACTAGACTTAATTTGGGTGATTCTGACACTTGTTATGAGTCATGTTGAAGTTTCAGAGAGTAATTTTCATTTTAGACATTCTTCTTTCTACAGCTTTGTGGTTCCACAATGTAATTTCTGAGGAATTTGGAGTGGCACTGAATGTCTTTTGGAAGCACCTTCCTGCTGAGTCCTATGATAAGAGTGACACTTACGGAAATAAAGATCCCACAGCAGCCTCTAGAGCTATACAGATCTTGGACAGGGCCTTGAAAACACTTGAAGAACTACCTGAGGAATATAGGGATTTTTATGCTCGGAGAATGGTGTTACGCATCCAAGAAAAAGCCTATAGGAATGATTATGGATAAAATAACACATTGTAATTCAGCAAGCTCCTATGAAAGTAGAAAATCGTATGTTAATACAGGAACTGTCCCTGTGTATATACATACATTTTCTGTAAGACTAATAAAAACTATGTTTATAAAATTTGTTATAGATGAATGTTTATCTTGTAGATCTTTTTCTTTTTTCTTCATGTGCAGTGAGTGCACAGTCTGGTTGATCTGGAGATGGTCTGTCTTCTACAACGAGGCACACATTTGCAGTGCCTGCACTTCTAACTCTATTTTTTATTGGAGTTACCTACTTAAATTTTTCTGAACGAAAGTTTTGGTATCTGCGCTGGGCTGACAGCATGTATGCTTAGAAGTAACTGCATGTTTTCCTGAATGCTACCTCGTTTACTAAAGTTTAGGAAAGCCATAGTGGTTTCTGAAGAGGTCCAAGAAAGCCATTGGTGGAGGTTGTAACTGTCATGGTTTCTTTCTGAGTAATAGCCTGGTAATAAGTGTGGGGAGTTTCTCCTCCCCCTTGAGGTGAAACTCGGAGTGGGCATGGGGAAAAAAGCAAAAGCTAATCATGCAAGGTTAAGCTTAGAATTAAGCAGCAGCTTGACCACGAGGTAAATGATTTACTCCTCTCCTAGCTGAATAAGGTACTGTGCGGTAAACCTTGTTTGTCACTGCCCCAGTGCAGTTGGGCAGCATTGCTGTTTCTGCAGCTGTGAAACACTTGCAACTAACGTGCCCACAAATCCATCCAGCTACAGTCCTAGAATCTGAAATGAAATTCATAGTTCTGGAGTAGATGTAAAATCTATTGGGAGCAGTGTTTGAGATGCATTATGTGCGACTGCATCGCACCTTTTGGGATGGAGCCTGTTGTAGAGGCGTTGTAGATGGCTACTTTTCAGCAGATTGCGGTGCTTACAAAAGCCTTATGAAATAAAGATGGGCATCTCACAGAAAAGATAGGTTGTCATTGTCTCTTTGTAAATCCCTCTGATGTTATTACTTGTGCTGTTTGGGGAATGTAGTGTTTATCTGATTTAGGTCAGTCTGTTACTTCTAGCAGTGTTTTTTGAGAATTGTAAGTTCTTGAAAGCTCTTAGACTAAATAGATATGTAGTGTTAATAAAGTGCTGGAAAAAACTTTCTCCAGAAGAGCAGAAGATTGCAGCACTGTGCAGATTATTCTTCTAAACCTGTTCTTCTTGGCAGTTCAACACAGTGAAAATAGTCTGCTACCATGTGAATGGGCACCCGGCCACCTTAATGAATAGGCATGAATGGAACCAGCCAAGCGATTCTGATGGGCATCACTGTACGTTCTGAGGGTAGAATTTAAATTTGGGATCACAAATAGGTCTCCCAAAATTTTTGTTCAAAAATGAACAAGGATTGCTTGTGCATAGTGCTGAGACAGAAGCTCTGTGTCTGTTAGTCTGGGGAAGCCTCTTGGCTTTGTTGGACTGGTAATGTCGAGGGCCCCATCTGAATTGCAGAGGTGTACAGAGCATATTCTTTGTGTATTAGGACTAAATGGAGAGGCTCAGAGAGCCTGCGGGGCTAGACAAAGCTGTGTTCCAGCATTGTGCCTGCACAGCTATCTCTTTTAACTCTAACCACCGGCAGTTTCTCAATACGCTAGTACAGAGAAGTACTGTGCTGATCCCTCATTCTGCCATTTCTTGATTCTCCATTCCCAAAATAGAGGTGCTAGCTTGGTGTTCTCAGGCCCCCTCAACACTCAAGTATAAATAAGGAAAGCTTCATGGAGCAGCAATCAGTGTATGAGGGATCTGCTTATGCCTTAGCTTGTGAGAAGTGCCTGCTGTGCTCCGGAGGGAGGCCGGGAGCCATTTGGGGCTCTTGGGGAGAGAAGAAAGTAAAAAGAGGAAAATCCTGTGGGTCAAATGTATTCATTGTTGTACCACCTAATGGTGATACTAAGATTTTCAATAATACTTCTTGCATAGTATTATGTAAAAGGCATAAATAAGATCTGTCAAGCCACAAGTATTCAGAATGCTATTTTGAATATTTTTTAATCGCCCTTTTTATTTTGTAAGGGAGGCTATTAAACTATTAATCTAAACACCTTAGGCCAAATAAAACCCTTGCATCCCTCAGTTGCAGTTACTAGCGCTGAGGTAGCCCAGTAGGAAAGCTACAATAATTCACTTGTTTAGGCTAGCGTGAAGTTTGGATTGGCAAGTGCGTATCTGGCTGGGAAGAGAGGGTCATGCTGAATTATGTGTGAGCCAAGTGCTATAGCAAGTGCAGTTATTTCCTCTTCACACTACCAACTTTAAAATGAAGCCTTTATTTTATTTTTATATGTCAGCAAATGAGGTTATCTCACCTTGATCAGCTGGTGGATAACCCAGCCCTGCTCATGCTTCTCTTCCAGTGTTCTGCGAGAAATCTCTGAAATGATAGTGGTTTTTTTTTTTCCCCTGCCCATGACCCCTTTGGTTTTCACTCCTCTAAGACTGTCAGTAAACCCCACCAGATGTGATGTAAGTGCATATTCAAGAAAGATCAACAAAAACTACCCTATGTAGATCAGTGGTGTCCTGGTTTCCGCTGGGATAGGGTTAAATTTCTTCCTAGTGCTGTGTTTTGGATTTAGTATGAGGAGAATGTTGATAACACACTGATGTTTTCAGTTGTTGCTAAGTGCCCTCCTAGTCCAAGGACAGCTCCCATGCCTACTGACTGAACTAGGTACACAAGATGGGAGGGAACATAATCAGGACAGCCAGCCCAGCTGGCCAATGGAGTATTCCATACCATGTGACGTCATGCTCAGTATATGAAGGGTAGGCGTGATCCAGGAAGTATCGATCGCTACTTGGTTATCGGTCAGCGCGGGTGGTGAGCAATTGCATTGTGTATCACTCATTTTGTATATTTTATCATTATCATTATTATTTTCCCTTTTTTTTTCCCTGTTCTATTAAACTGTCTTTATCTCAACCCACGAGTTTTTCTCACTCTTACCCTTCCGATTCTCTCCCCGTCCTGCTGGGGGTGGGGGGAGTGAGTGAGCGGCTGCGTGGTATTTGGCTGCCTGCCAGGTTAAACCACGACAAGTGGGAAGACCAGCACAGTAATTGTTCTGTCATTGCCACCCTTTTTTCACTTTGAATCAGTTTCTTCAATTTTTTATTTAATAATTTCAATAAAACAGTTGTTCTGAAATGCTATAAAAGAAGAAACCAAGCAGTTTAAAAATGTATTTTCTTGATTTGAGCATAATATGACTAATGACAAAAATCTTGACGTTACTGTGTCAAAAAAAAAAAAATACTTGGTGCTTTCTAACCACTGTGCTACATGGTGTGAAACAAGCAGTAAGTGATGAATGAATGGTGAAAGCATTAAAGGAATAAACTCCAGCTAACATAATGACAGAATACATGTAGCCACACTTAAAAATCCATTACTGAAATAACACAAAGAATTAGAGCTACTGAAATTTTGTGGAAGTTTGTCCTTTAGAGACCTAAAGCAAAATAGGATCATGCCACTATAAAACAGATGAAGCTGTGGTAACAGGTATTAGAAAAATAAACACTGGCCATCTTAAGCATTCAAAACAGCCACTTCAAACAGTGTATTCAAGAGAGGACTTAGGTGTGGCAGACTGCCCAGGACTGAAAGATGAGTTAAGATACTTAAATATAGACAGTATCTGAAATCAGCAGTTTAAACTTGGCCTACCCCAAACTTTGAATTACTCTAAAAATTTGGTGACTGAGGCTTTTAAAATGTAAGTTCATTGCAAAACAACACCTGGAAATAATTATTTATTCTTGGTCATATGAAATATAAAGGATGACAAATAATTTCAGAAGATAAATGTTTTATACATTTTTCTTAATGTGGTTGCTATGGAAAGAATCAAATGAAAAAATTGATGTCAAAATACTCTCTTGTCAAACTATTAAACAGGTCACTAAAAATCTGCCTATCATGTAAGTGCTGAAGATTTGATGTACCTAACTTAAGAACGTGTTTCCCTCCAGGAGCTACACAGGGTCTAGGTTCTTAATACAAGTGTCAAGTTAAATGCCTAATGTGGAAGGGTTTGACTTGATCATGAAGGATCAGAAACATAGTTGCAGGATGAAACTATTTGCCTCATTCACACTGTTAGACCCACAACAGGACTACTAACTTGACTAAGATGGGGATGATTTTACCATAGTAGAGGTTATATTGCATAAGGTGTGATCCCAATATGCATCACTTTACAGCTTCAAAAAAATTCCTGTACAGACTTGATTCTTTTTAACTCTGGCAAAAATGTATCTTCCCAAACCTGAGACATTTAGATGTTTCCATGCAGACAACATAGATGCTGAAGATATACACATTCTGAGACAGTAACTTTTACAAGGGATTCTCTATTAGTTAGTATCACTCAATAACCAAAGATTCCAGTGTTACTAGAAGGACAGACAAAATGTTAAAATTTTTTTGGACAGTTATCTAAGTTTGCAGTAAAGTTGCATGTTAAGATTTCCTATTTTGGTTTGGGTCAGACTGTAGGAGTGGGAATAGATTCTGAGCTCTGTATGTGGCAATTCCTGAGAGCAATGATCTCTTTTAAGTGGTGATTCCTGAGAGCAACAAGAGCAGATTAATTCCTTTCCAATTGTTCAGATCTGTTCCTAGTCAATATTTTTAAGAGCAGATTGAAAATATTAAAAGAACTGCTCAACCATATGAAACGCGCAGCTCCACGTGCTATGCTATGTTCGTACAAAAATGCTCAGAAGCTATTGCTTGCAATAATAACGCAGATCACAGTAATGGACAATTTTTGCTGTAAAAACATTTATACTTCAGCTCTCAAGCAGTACATGAATTGCTTAAAACTTTCATCACACAAAAGCAATGTATTTCTCATGATGGGGAATGAGAAAGAAGAGCTATGCAGATAGCCTGTAAGTGATGCAATAGCTTTATCTGACAGCCAGGCTTAGGAGTATTGCTCAGAGGGTAAACGCTGGTGCAGGAGATGTGAACAGCCTTGTTTTGCACTTCAGCACTGGTATGTCTCTTGTCTGTTTTTTGTGTCTTGCAAAAAAAGAAAGAACTCAGCTCTGAAGTGCCAAGTTTAACAAAGGAAAGTAACAATCGTGACTGAAAGTGCTCTCTGAAAGCTTACTAAAAGAAGGAAAATTTATTCTGAACCTTGAAGTAATGGCATTCTGCTCCTTTTCAAGTACGTGAGATGTTTAAACACATGAAGAAAAAACAGGTAAGAATATATCTTTCCCTTTTGTTCTACCAGATGCTTTTCTGGTCATTTGCTTAAGTAGAATTTGGCACTTTTTGGGCCGACACTTGGAAACATGTAACGAAGCCCTAATGACAGGAAACGATGACAAAGCCATCACTACTTTATAACCCACACTACACTATATGCAAAATGAATGCCTGTATCAGTGACGTGGAACAGCTAATCCTGTGCAAGTGTTTTTTGTCAGCAGGAGTGAATTACGCTGTTAATACTGATAGAATGAATTTAATCAGGAATAGTATGTCTGGCATTGGGAGAAGCGGTGCCTGTCTCTGCCACATAGGTGTTCTACAATCACTTGCTTAATAACTTCATTTATTTAATTCAAGTTAAAAAGAGTCACCTTGCATCTGAACAGAGTTAAGAGATCAATAAGACCAACAGAAAGCCAGCCTTAGTCTTAGGGTCTCCATCAGCAATATTTTAATTTTCATCAGGTTATGAGCATTAGAAGTAAACTTTTTTTTTTCTTTAATCTACCATCCATAAAAAAAATGAAATGAGATTTCAATGTAAGATTAAAAAGATTTTGAAGAAGTAACTCCAAAGGTGATTGGAAGAGGCTGTCTCTTGTGGATTGCAGTCTGAGACATCCGCCTTTTCTTTTGTATTGCACAGGGACGCCGGACACACAACTCATGTTTGTGCATTCTGCTAGGCAGCGATGTACCTAAAAATGTTTCTCACAACAGAGCACACACATTACAAATTTTTTTACTGTTCTTTACTTTCTCTCTTATATTAACTAATAAGACCCCATGTAATTTAAAAAAAGCATTCAAGGTAAAGGGATGGGTATACTTTCACCTCAGTGCTTCAACTTTCAAACAACAAATATTGTTTATCTGCAAAGATGGTGAACTAACTGTTAGCTTAGGAAAGACAGCATTGTAAAAATTGCCATAAGAGGGAGGAAAAACAGGTGACGTTTTCTTTCTGCACATAGCTCAAAAAGAACCTGTTGGGAAAACTTGAGCGCATGATCACGCACAATCACTTTTATCTGTGAATATCCACAGTTGTAACATCCTAACTCCTGAACTGACTTTGCAGTCTTATTTAAAATAATTTCTATGACTATTTAAATACATAGCACTCCTGTTAGTTATCTCTATCAGCAATAATGTTAATTTAGTAAGACAGAACAGCTCAGCATAAAGTGTTTGTGCTAGCATAAGGGAGGCAGCAGGACGTTATCAATGGGTGGACAGAAAAGATTGCTCCTTTCAGCAACATGTCAAGACTTGGACCCTTAATCACCTTTCAAAATTAGGAGCTGATACTGATTTATGCAGTAGCATTTACAGAGATGTGATTAAATTAGTCCTAGATAGGAAGAAAGTTACCAAAGTTTCTAGTATTTAAGATGCACACAAGATAAAATCATTTAAGTCATATAGAATCTGGACAACTTCACAGAATCAAGCCCTGTTCTAAAGGAATTTAACAGGCACAGCTTAAAGCATTTTAGCATTTCTCAAAATCTGAAGAATGTCTTGTCTATTGTACAAGAAACAAGCATGTAATATAAAGGATACCAGCTATTACATACTAAGTTGTACTAAGGACTGTGTAATGTTGCTCACTCCATTCCAGAAATGTCTTGAACCAAATAACTTTAAGTAAGCATGAGAATGACTTAACTTTAGGCATTTACATCTAAGCTTATTAAAAACTGCCTTTACAGTTAACATCGAAAACCAGGCATATACAAACTATGACCCATTTCATCCTAACAGAAATGTTCACACCCTTAGGTACTTCATGCCAGCCTTCCCATGTGAGATGCCAGTAAGCTGTTTTAGAATTACAGATGCTGGCTACACAAATACAAAGCCTGCCTTGAAGAAAAGCTATCAAATAAATCTGATTTTTTTAAACTGGGTCTCCACAAACACCTGATAAAGCTTAATCCACAAAACTTAACTGCACATTCCTTGTTTAATGGTTTTACATTCACATCAAAGTGGTTTCACCCATTAGAAATAGTTTATTTTCTACACTGTTTGCAAAATTTATTTTTAGCATGCATTGTAGCGAATGACAGAGGCACATTCCAACAGAGTACTACAACTGTTTAGAGAATGAAAAACAACCAGTTTTCCCTCCACAATATAAAGTCTCAGAACAAGATTAGTTTTACAACAAAATGCTTACTCTTCAAATTAATACAGCAACACTTAAGCCTATTTTATTTAACAGTTATTGTAAGCAGCCTCCTTAAAACAGGTTAATATTATTTTCATAGGACAGCCATCCAGAAACTTCTGAAGATAATGTCAATATTTTACTGTTTTCAAAAGCTTGCAACAACCTACTCCTGCTGTTTTGGCTGGCACAGAATTGTTTAGAAATTGGTCTGTGACCTGCACTGTTATTGGATAGGGCAAGTTTTAGCCTACTCAAGTTAAACTTCAGTGAAACTGAAATGAGAGGGAGGAAGATCAGTGGAGTGTTTTGGGTTTTTTGTTGCCTTTTTTTTTTTGATTTTATAAGTGGATAATCAAAGATATTTCAAGCAATTTGTAGGCTTTCTATTAAAACCATTTTGTTAGGTGACCCATATTTCTTTTATAGAAAAAGCCCTCGTGTATGGTGCAAGTGTTATCAAAAGCACCAAAAAAGGGAAATAGCCTTCCTTGGAACTAGTCTAATTATTATTAGCAATAGAGTTCACGTTCACATTGTAAGATGCACACTGTATGCATAATCCTACTACCCTTAATATTTTGAGTATTAAGAAAATTTTCTGAAGAGTTCAACGCACTTTTCTCATTCTTCAGTGATCACTAACACGTGCACAACCTTTGCAAGAGTTGTGAAAATGCCATCTCCAGTGAGTTGGCATCTCCAGTGAGTTGGCAAAACTTACTCTTGTAAGTTTTAGTGATGCCAATAGAAGAAAGATGACCCAGGACTTTTCTTCCACAGTGTAAGGAAGCAAGAAGCAGGGGGAAGATGTTGCTAAGCCATCAAACATAGGAACAAAGTTGAATAAAATGCCTTTTTTCAGAACTGAGCCACATTTGTTTGTGTAATTTTCACAACGTTGTGTTAACTTGCTTCTGTATTCCTATACTTCCAGGAAATCCAAAACCATTTTAGGCTACTGGTTCATTGTTAATAGCTGCAGTTGTCTTTAAGAGTGATTCTAAGATTTATTTGTAGACAAATGGAAAAAGTTACTTACAACAGTAGAAAAGTTCCACTAATACCCTCATTTGTCCACCTTTCAGTAATTCTTTCTGAAGAACATTCAGGTTTGGGGCCTGAATTAGATTACACCTTTTGTATCTGATTTGTCCGGCTCTGTATTTAATTAGAGTTTTTTTTTTCTGTGCAAAAAATTGGCTCTGAAAATAGATTTTTGGGTGACTCAAGAAGCAACTACTGCAATACATTTAAAGGAGATAACAGTTCTAAAAACTGAAGCATTTTGGAACAGCTACAGTCAACAGTCTAAAAATTTTTATGCAACTTGTAATACATTATGTACTTATGGCTCGATTTAGATCAACATCAATGCAGCAATTATCAAGAAAAACGTCACCAGTCCAAGGCAAGGATAAAGACACCTCTTGACTTGAAAATACAGATATTACTGCTGGTCCTTATAGAAGTTAGTCAAAGCAATAGCAAGGTATGTTGAAACAGCAATAAGCTACAGCCTGATTGACATTCTTGGTCACTTAACATAGCTATGTCAAAATTTTCCAGCCCCCAGGTGAAATTGGCTACTTACTAGCAGATACTACACAATGAATTGATGAAACTTTACAGTGACAGAAAAGGCAAGGCGCACACAAGGAAGAAAAATGGATTGGCACTATTATTCCAATGGTAAATATTTGTGACTTTGTTTCAATTAGGAGAAATGTTACAAAACTGGAAGATTTAATTAACTAATTAAAACAATTTTCACCAAAATACATAACTAAGATTGTCCTAGCAATCATCATTTTCCTCAAGCCAAAAAACTAACGTTACGTCTGTCATTGACAAAGACCAACGTTTTTAGCCCTGAAAGCTACTAAACTGAAGTATCCAGACATTTGAGAGTCTTGAGTACTTTAAACTCCCATTAGAGGCAATATATGACGTTAGGCATCCAGGACTAAAAATTTTGCCAACAGGTTGAGAAGAAACATTCACATTTAACAAAAAAACATATATGGGATAGTTCTTCATAACACTTTTTTTCAGGAATCAAATGATAACATCTGTTGTAGGTATGAGGTCCCAATCCTCCTTTTTAAGCTACTGAAATTTATATATAGTATCTATCAGCAACGCAGGACTGATTTTGTATTCTCTTCAGAAAGCATCTGCTCAAAGTTGTAAATCTAGATGACAACATTTACAGTGTCAAAAGTGCCTTTACAATGAATATACTATTCAGATACACACAGTCTCAAAATACTTCATGAACTCTGAAATGGTTCTCTAAGGAGGGAACGTCATCAGCAAAATGTAGTTGATCATTTATTTCCACACCAAATTCTTCAAGTATCTGTACAAATTTCTCATGCTCTCTCCCAATCCATGACCTCATTGTGTCAAACACTTGGTATGGTGTAACATGAGCATGAACTTCAATTCCTGTCTGTGCAAGTTCTTTCAGCACTTCAGGGTAAGTAACCCAAGTATTGCTTCCTCCTGAGTGACCACCATCCAACCAGTAAATTGCTTTTATGTTTTTTAAGAAGGCATCTGTATTCTTGTCTTTTTTAGCTTCCTTCAGCTCATAAAGCAGCTGGTTCAAAACCACACAACCTTTACTGAAGCCAATCAAAGTAAACGACACTGCACCTACAGCAGACGGTATAATGAAGTTCATAGCAGAATTATTAGAGCATTCACAATCTCTCTCTCTTTCTGTGGATGAGCAGCCATTCGTTGTAGGAACAGACTGCGGCTGTGATTTACAAGCAGCTATTTTTGCATCCTTGCTGACACCATGCACACTTTTCTGGGACAGCAGAATATTCTGAGAGAGTCTGAATGCATTAACTAGCAATGCATGGAGATGCTTGAAAGCTCCAAAGTCAGTGCTGTGCTCTGGTGCTCCAAACATGTTGCTCGCCACAAAGTTGTCATAACAACTGAATTTGTGCAGGTGCATTCGAGAACACTTTACAACCCAAATAAAGCTATTAGGGAACCGGCGAGCAAGTATGGTAGCAACATTTTCAAAACTCCAGTGCTCCCACTGAAAGTTTTCTGGGTGGCAAGACATGATGTCATGATAGTTCTGAAAAATTAAAAAAAAAAATAGAAAAGACGCATTACTACATTGTGAAAATACTTCAGCTCTGTCTAGAGTACTTATAGTCACAGGACAGGACCATAACTAACAGAGAAACATGCATTAATGAGGCGCTCACTTGCTAGGCTTCCAGAACAAGACACACATTAAAGAAACTGGCATATTTAGATTTACTTATTCTACTTTAATATTTTTACCACACATTTTTAATACCCCCAGAATTAATACAATAAAAATAAGCACATGGAAGTATTCATAATTTTTGTTGACTTCACTCCAAGAGAAGTTTAAAGTATTATTCAATTTAGCATGACACAGAATACATAATTTCACTGTATTACCTCCATCTGCAGAAATACTGATTATCTTATTACAGACAAACAACAGACTTAAAACTTCGTAATAAGTTTTCTATTTTTTATACAGAGAAAAAAAAACCCCTCTCATTCAGCTGTAAGGAGTCTTCATTCCCCTTGTTCACATCCATATGGGGCATAGATGGAAAAAAATTAACCCCCAAGTCATGAATGATCCTCACCTCTGAATTCATAATGGCAGAGAATACTAATTAGTTTATTTTATTACGGAATAATAAAGCCATACCCAGAAATGGTAATCAAAAATATTTTCTTAGGCCATTCCAATCCCCAAAATGAAAATCCACAAAGTTCTGCATCTTTACCTTACAGAAAAGGAAAGCCTTTTCCCAGAAAAAAAAAACACTACCCCTGCTTTTGAGAAGTAATGACTTTTGAGATTAGCTGACTATCCAGAGTACCAGAGCCTGTGATGTTACAGAGGTCGACCACATGCTCAGGGACAGCACTTCAGAGTCTCTCTCTTCAATTCCTTGTCAACTCGGAGACAACATATGCCTTCTTCAGGACACGCTGAGAAAGCGTCAGCACCTGCGAAACACCTGCAGGACGGTGTCTGGGGTGTCTGTACACCTGCACAGAGACGCGGTGCTAAGCCTGCCGAGGAAAACTTGCCATCTTAGGATTTCATCGTCTTTCCTCCACTGAGACTCTTTGGTGCCATTTCAGATATTGCCGTCACCGCCAGAAACGTCCATCTCCGGCAGTACTATAGAAGACTCTCCCTCCACTGCTGCTCCATCTCAGGTTCCCAGAACGGCCCATTCCCGCTACGTTTACCCGACGGTAACGGGCGGAGAGCGCGTAAGAGATGCTCCCCCGGGCGAAGAGCTCTGACTCGCCGCGGCGGGATCTCCGCAGCCCGGCACTGCCGTTTCCGCCGCGGGAGCTGCGGCCGCCACCCGCTCCCCAGCCCTCTGCCCCGGAGGGCCCGCGCGGTCAGCGGCTCCCTCCAGCGCCGCTTCCCCGCTCCCGCCCTCCCGGCCCCCTCGGCCGCCCGGGCCGCTCCCACCCGCCATTGCTTATCGCCCTCGGCCGCCCGCAGCCCGCCCCGCCGTACCTGCACGTCCCCCGGGAAGTAGACAACGTGATGCTGCGGCAGGGCCGGGCCGCGCGGGGCCGGCGGCGGCAGCAGCAGCAGCAGCTCGTTGGCCCGGTGCGGCTCCGCGCCCGACACCTCAGGCAGCCGCAGCCACGGCGGGCTCAGCCGCGCTGAGGAGAAGCTCGCGCCGCTGCTGCCGCCGCCGCCCGCAGGCCCCGCGGCGCAGGCGGCCGGCGCCCCGCAGAGGCTCATGCTCCTGCCCAGGCAGAGGGCAGCGGGGCCGACGAGACCCCGCAGCAGCGAGGCGGCGGCCGGCGGGCAGCGCCTGCTCATGGGAGCTCCTGCCCCGCGCCCCAGCGGCCGCCTCCCGCCCGGCCACCCGCCCGCGGCCCGGCCACGCACCGCGCCTGCGCCTGCGCGCCGCCCCCGCCCCGCCCCCCCCAGCCTCCGCCTACCGGAGCCGCCCGCGGCCCCCTCCAGAGACCCGGCAGGGGGCGTCGCACGTGCGCGCCGCGAGGCCGCGGCCGAGCGCCGGGGGCGGGGCAACGCGCGTCTAACGGCTGCCCGCTTCAGCCATGACGTCACCGAAGCCTTTAAAATGAGCGTGGCGGGAAACAGGGAGCCGTTAAGCGGCCGTCGCGCGGGTAGCAGCGCCCTTCCTCAAGGTGCCCCTCGGCCCCTGGGGGGGCTGGGCCCTCGAGGCGCTTCTCGAAGCCTCTTGACGCCTTCTCTCACCGCGGTTTTGGGTACCAGCGCTCCGTCAGCTGGGCTCCGGTGCTGCCTTATTCCCGGGTGCCACCAGGCTCTTCTCTCCTCAGGCCGTGTGGTGCTCCAGGTGAGCCTGCGCAGCTGCCGGCCCCTCGGCCTCACCCTGCCCTTGCTAAAACAAATTGGGCTGGCGCTGCCCAGCTGGTGTTCTGCCTGTGCTGCCTTAGCTTGAAAATAGTGCTGGGCTGATAAATCCTGAGGAAAGGTAGGCCAGTAGGTACTTCTGAATTTGACAGTGTGACTGTAGAAGGCCTCCTGCAGTGCACTAAAACCCCAGAGTGTGTTGCTGTAGCACAGTTACAGCAGTGGGGATCTTAAGCTCCATATAGAGCAGTTAATGTCAAAACATAGAGGTATGTGGATCCAGTTATTTTCTAAAGGTGTTGGTTGTATTTTTAAAAAAAGCAGCTTAGATATGCTTACTTTACTTTGGTTATACTAGTGCTACTACATTGGAGGAAAATCTTTCATGTGTACCATTGTGAGAAACTGCATTTTGCATGGCAAGCAAAGCAAGGAAACAGCATGTCCAGAGAAGAGCGACGAAGCTGGTGAAGGGTCTGGAGCGCAAGTCTTATGAGGAGCGGCTGAGGGAACTGGGGTTGTTTAGCCTGGAGAAGAGGAGGCTGAGGGGAGACCTTATCGCTCTCTACTACTACCTGGCAGGAGGCTGTAGCAAGGTGGGTGTTGGTTTCTTCTCCCAAGTAACAAGTGATAGGATGAGAGGAAATGGCCTCAAGTTGCACTAAGGGAGGTTTAGGTTGGACATTAGGAAAAATTTCTTCACCAAAAGGGTTGTCAGGTGTTGGAACAGGCTGCCCAGGGACGTGATTGAGTCACCATCCCTGGAGGTATTTAAAAGACATGTTGATGTGGTGCTTAGGGACATGATTTAGTGGTGGACTTGGTAGTGTTAGGTTAACGGTTGGACTTGGTGATCTTAAAGGTCTTTTCCAACCTAAACGATTCTATGATTCTATACTTTGAGATTTCATTGTTTGTTATGAGAGCAATACGTGTTTTCCTCTACTTGCGGAAATCAGAACAAGGTTGATGTCTGGTCTTAATGAAGAGGGTAAGACATTTTAAAGGATATTTTTTCACTTTGTGTGTTTCTAGGGATAACGGGGCTTAATAAATTTTTTTGAGACTTACGTGTTTTATAGATCTTGTTTATTTTAAATTGCTTATTTTTAAACTTAACATTGCTATATCTTGTATGAAAATTATCTTTGATATGGTTAGAGCTTTTTTCTCAAAGCCTGAAAGAAAAAAAATCCAATTTTTGCTCACCAGAAGATGGTGCTGTGCAGTGTGGTTTGAAAAATCTGTATCAGAACAGCCATCTGATTATAATCGCTTTCATGTTTTTCATGGGAGCCTGATACTAGAGGTGCATTTCAGCAATGTTTTATTTTGTTTAGCAGCTGATTAATATAGGCAGTATTTCTAATACCTTTACACTAGAGCTAGTGGTCAGTTCCAAAGACTATCTTGTCTTTGACTATCTATGCTCCCAGGAGTTTAAAGCTCTGAGCAATTTAGAACCATGGAGTGGCTGAGGCTGGAGATGGTCTAGACCAACCCACCTGCTCAAAACAGGGTCAGCTAGAGCCGGTTGCTCAGGACAATGTTTAGCTGGGCTTTTGAATATCCTGTTCCAGTGTTCAATCACCTTCACAGGAAGAAAGGTGTTTTGTTGATGGTTAAACACTTTCCTGTATTTCAACTTGTGCCCATTGCTTCATGTCCTGTCACTGGACACCACTGAGAAGAGTCTGGCTCTGTCTTTACTTACCTCACCAGGTAGTACACACATTGATAACATCCCCCTGAGCTTTCTCTTCTCTAGGCTAAACAGTCCCAGCTTTCAACCTCTCCTTGTATAACAGATGCTCCTGTCTCTTAATCATGTTGGCAGCTTTTCTCTCTTGTAGTGGAAAGTGCAGAACTGGACACAGCACTGCAGCACTGGTGATGCCACATCTGAGTAGAGGGGGAGCACTGCCTCCCTTGACCTGCTGGTGAAGCGTTTTCTAACGCAGCCCAGGATGCTGTTGGCCTTCTTTGCCACAAGGGCACATTGCAAGTTGTGTCCTGTATATTTATCACTTATATTGCATATTTATCATTTTCCTGTAGCATACATCATCTAGGAGGTCTCAATGTTTAATCTGTTCACACAGCCACCAGAATAACAGACTCCAAATAGCCACAGAATAAGTCTGGTTTTAGAACTTACACCACTTTTTGATGACATTTCAGGCTATGTTTGAAAAAAGGTAAAAATAGATGCCTGAATTAGCTCCTAAAGTTAGGCATGTAAACCACTAGTTTGATTTTCTGAAAAGATTTAATTGAGCTATTTAACATGCCACCTGTATGTATCAGAAATCAAACTATGAAGGTCCAAATCTGCCTGTCACATACTCAGAAAGATACTTAGCTTGACTATCTGGAGGAGCAGTAGTAAAGTTAAATAATAAAGACATCAAGTAAATATTTGAAAGTGTGGGACTCTATTTCACCCTTGCTTCTGCACAGGTTGTGGTGTGGCATTGCCTGCAGGAAGGTGGGGCTGCACTGGAGTTAGTGGGGCTCTGTATGGAAAGAAGATTCATTTAGGAAAAAAGTTAGGGTCAAGGTTCCCAAAAGTCTTGTGAGGCACCTGCATTTATTGGGAGTGCAACTTACTGTGCCTGGGGCCGGCTAGAAGTATTCAGGTGTTCACTTTGGAATCTCCCCAAGCAAATCCTCGTTCTCCTGCTGGTTTGAGGTTTTGGGGTAATGTTGTAAAATGCTTTCTAGATTTTTCTCTGTGAGCATGCCCTAAGGCTAAAATCTTAGTGGAAACTTTCACAGTGACCCTGCTAATGAGGCAAAATTAAGGAAAAAATCTTTAGCTCCCTGCATACAACTGTTTATTTCAGTTCATGCAGGCAGATTTTCTTAAGCCAATTTTGAGCAGTTCTGGTCCATGCTGACACTAAAACTTTTAATTAGAAGGGCTAATGAAACCTTGTAACTTCTGTTCCCTATTAGGTACTGTGCTAAGGAAATACTAGGTAAGACCTGCTAAATGTATAAGTGTAAGAAAAAATGCAAGTGGTCTGCTTTTCTCATATGAAGCAGATATTTTAAAAGAATTGCCCACAAAATTATAGAAAAAATATAATGCCTGTGCTCTGAAAATCTAGCTACCTGGACCTTGATTGCTTAGGCTTGCTTACACAGGCAGACCTCTGTTATGATTAATGATACCTGATGAAGTGGTAAGGATCCATCTAAGAGAAGTGGCTAGGAGAATGAAAGTTTCCATTTTAGTAATTATTTTTGAGAAATGTGAATAACTACTATCAGTAGTGTGAAAAAATCTGTGCTTTTATGCTCTTACTGCCTCTATGCCCTGCTCTGGTTTCTCCAGATGAGGGATTAGCTTGTCTAGAAGGGTTTACAGACATTATTAACATTCTAGTGGCAGTTATTTATAGTAACCAAAGGTGATACTGGTACTTCTGCCCACAAATCCTTATACAGAGTGTTCATGATGCAACTGTTAACAGATAATTAAAGCTAATATATAAGGCGGTATACAGGCTTTCATCTCCATCCCAAATGCTACATGGGAGAGCATGAAAATTAGTCCATATCTTAGCCAGAATTCAGATACGCACAATTACCAAAATAATGAAGTGGGCTCCCTTTTGGTTATAGGAAATAATGGTATACATAACATGTTGTTCCCACTTAAAATAGAAAGCACCAACCTATTCCTACTTTCAAGAAGATACAAGAAATCTTCCAAAGCATACTATAAATTTTAATGGTAGAGTGATTGCTCTGAGTTTGCTTCTACCTTTGTCATGTGGCTGTTGCAATATGTAAGCAGATTCAATAAACTTGAGTGAATCAATCCTTACAAATATCACCTGATGTAGGCATGAAATGTTACATTGTGAGGGCCTTTGTCAGCCTTCACATTTGTCCCCCTTCCCATTTGTCCTGTTCTCTGTGATGCCTCATTCCTCCATTCTTCTATTTTCTTATTCTTTGCAAGTTTTTGCTTGCTATGCTCTCTACCATTGCAGAAGGAAAGACCTTTTCTTTTTACATTCTCTTCTTCCACATCTGGTCATCTTTCCCTACAGCAGCCCTCACTGTTTTCATATAGTGAATCAGTCATGAGCCAACCACTCAGTTGCTAGCGTGTCCTACATGCCTGCACTGTGCAGTTCACTTTTGCTGCGTACTATAGGTTGGACAAGGAGGTAAAGTGCATAGTGTTTCTTCATTACTCTGCAGCAGTCTACCCGTATATCTTGGGGTTTGGCAGAAAGAGTGTGTATCATGGTTGATTAGCAGTGATAAAAGACATGCATATCAAAATTAATTCTCTGGAGAGAACTAATGGCTTATTTACCATTCCAGTCTCTCTGAGCTCCCATACAGACCTTTGTGGCTGCCTGTGGAGTGGTTAATTAGTTTCATCTATCAGAGGCAAATATATCTGCAGTTTCTAAGTAGAAAGGGTATCACTGCAAAAGTAATCTTTATTACAATCAAAGCACTTTTTCTGGAATCGGCTATTTTTCATTGCCTTTATATAGCTCATATACTAATTCTGTGCTTTCATTCAGAGCATATGCGAACAGCACAGAATGTAATATAATTCTGGTTGTATGTATTTTCTCAGACCAAGGAAATATGTTGTACTTTGTTTTAATCATACCATTTAAATGAAAGCATTTTGATAGGTACTTCACCAAAATTCTAGGTGAAGAACAACTGTCTGGTGATGTGACAATAATATCTTTAGCCAAGTATCTAATTTATATGAATTTCTATCTGTTCATATGTAGCAACTGTAATATTTCATGGTACTTCAGAGATCTTCAGGAAAACATGCTTCCCGCCCAACTAATGTGCAATGTGCATATGTACATATTTGCATATCTGTATATTATATTTTATATTTGAATTTCCTTTTAAACATTTTTCAGCTGCATATGCATTCAAATTGCTAGTTTGCATTTTGGCAGAGGATTGGAATAGCTGTGAAAACACCTGTTAAATACTGGTAGGAAACTCCTTTGCAGTTGATATGCAGCTGTGTCTTTCACTATTGAGAGAATGTGCCAGGCCTGGCTCATCATTCTTTCAGGTATACTAACACTTAAAGAACTGAGTTACCTGTCTCTGTGGTGAAGTGTGCGCAGAGAAATTCCCAGCGGCTACACAGTGATGAATGGCTAGGTCTTGACTCGTAGTTTTATTAGCTTATTAGTGGCAACAGTTCAAATGAAATTACAGCTATTATGCTCCATTATAAGTACTAAACAATTTACTTCTGCTGAAATTCCTACTGACAGCTCTGCCTGCCAGCATCCATCTTTTGTGTGTGTATGGATATTCAGGAGAGCATAGGGTAGAATAAATTACTCTCTCAGCAATTTACTGAGTTGTATGAAAGTGAGAATAAAAGCTTTTCAGCATGAAAAATAAATCTATGTTCTTTTTCTGTCAGCTGTGTGGAGAAGCTACTAAAATAACAGGATATGTGATCTCATTTCTGTTTTTTTTATTGCTGAAAAAATTAGGATGTATAAAGAATTAAGAACTACTGCTACTGTTTAAAACACCTTTTTCTCTTGTGCTGTTTTTTTGTGGAAATTGGTTTTGTTTAATCATGCAGTCTATTTACCTGTCAGTCCTTTCCAATATCCCTTTTGGCCACTTTAAATGAAGAGTAGGAGTTGCAGAGCAAATAATCTGGGAGTATTGAGAAAACCGCTGAATGAATAGATGAGGATGACTCAAACGAATGCCCCTACTGAAGGGAAGTTGGGGAGAATTCAGCCTTTGTACAGCGTGTTTGAAAGCAATAGGCTGAAAATTCAGTATGTGTTGGCTCTGCATACTGGAGCTAGTATGTGCTGTCTCTGTCCTGGTCCAGCTCACAGAAGACATGGTGGATAGGAAGGGCTGGAATTACTTTAATAGAAAAGT